>NW_024528044.1:1669109-2265395 GCF_017590135.1 Pyrgilauda ruficollis | reverse complement strand
CCCGCCCCCTCCTCCCCGCCCCAGCCAGCGCCGCTCGCCCCCTCCCCGGCCCCTGCTCCTGGCCCCCGCCGCGGGACGAGGAGGAGGGCTCCCCGCAGACAATGGACGAGCACCCAGGAGCCGGAGGAGGCGGTGGGATGGCGGCCGCCCCGAGACCACAGCAGCCGCCGCCGCAGGCGGGTGGGAACATGAACCTGCAGTCGGGTGGGGGCTGCGTGGGGGCTGGAGCCGGCGGAGGAGGAGGGCAACAGCCACAGCCCCAGGGCCCCGCGGCCCCGGCCGGTCAGGAGGCGGCGGGCCCCGCCGAGCTGTCCCGGCCCCAGCACTACACCATCCCGGGGATCCTGCACTACATCCAGCACGAGTGGGCTCGTTTCGAGATGGAGAGGGCGCACTGGGAGGTGGAGCGGGCCGAGCTCCAGGTACGGGGTGCCAGGGCGATCTGGGACTGGCCCGGCTGGCTCCGGGGGCCGGGCCGCGCGCGGCATGCGGGGGCAGCGCTGCCTGGGCGAGCGGGCTCCGCGGGGCCCTCGAGGCCGAACCGGTCGTCGTGGCCCGGGGACGGTACCTGGGCGAGGTCCGGCGGGCGGAGCGGCGGTACCGGCGGAGGCCCGAGCCGGGCTCCCTCCCCGGGGCAGCCATTTTGGTTTGTAGCATGGCGCCCGCCCGGCTCCGGAGCGGCCCCGGCCCCGCAGGCCGCTCGCCCGGAGCCGCGGTGCGGGGCCCGGAGCGCGGCCGGGCAAGGGCGGGCGGGAGGGCGCTGCCGCGGCGCTGGGCTGTGACCCTCCTCCCCCTCCTCCCCGCCGGCGGGGCGAGCTGCGCTGCGCCTTGACAGCTGCGGTCGGCTCCCGCAGCACAATGACTCCGGGGTTCCTCGGCCCCGTCCGGGTTGCCGACAGCCAGAGCCTCCGGGCCTGGCAGGGAGGACTGACACCTCCCCGCAGCTCAGCGAACTCTGGCTTTGGAGGGAAAAGAGGGAGTTAGGAGGCGGCCCTGCCTCCCGAGCAAGGGCAGGACGAGGAAAAGGAGTTCAGGTAAATCATAAGTAAAAGACTTAGCTAGGCATGCAATTAGAGATGGGTCGAATCTGTTCTCGCTTTCTTTCGGACTCGCTTCTTTGGAGATTTCATATCGGAGAAGAGCGAGGAATCGATAAGTCTGCGGTGTGGTCATTTCAGTATACATGAAAATACCAGCTTCGTCTCAGGAACGGAAATGGAATAACTTTTCAGGATAGAGAGCAAGTGTTGGAGTTGCAATATAAATTTCTTGCCACTAATGTTTGCTTTTAGTAATAGGATAATTTTACTAATTACTTTTGCAAGTAAAAAAAAAACATGCATAGACCGTTACCAGTTTATGAACAGATTGCAAAATCCACTGAATGTGCGGTATCCACACAGGAGCCATTATCTTTTTATGGGACAGAAATGTACATAATAAAAACGTAAAAAAATATTAGCAGACTTTATTGCTTCCAGAAAATTTTTTTTGGATTTTTGTACTGAATGAATGTTTATGGTCTTGAAGTAGCATTCCGTCAAACTGCGCTGCAACAGCAGCCGGCGTTTGCAAGGCATTTACTTTCAGATTTCAGAACCAAGAAGTATGCCTGAGCCTGGGCAATTCTTTGGGAACTTCTTGGCTCTATAATAAGCATGTATTTTGCACTCTTTTTGTTACAACTATAATTAAGAAAGAATTAAAACCCAAAACCACCAAGGGAAACAGTTGAAGAGGTTTTACTGTTTCTTTCACTTACTCTAAGTCTTACCATTTTAAACCTTGTGAAATGGCTGAATTTAAAATCCATGGTGAACATGGGTGGGTGTTTATAGCAGAGAGCAATTGGCTGTCTCTCCTGTTTTCTCTAGCATCTTAGTGATATAGCATTATGTTTTTACATAAGTTGATTAGTGTTATTCATCACCAGACAAAAACACCTTGAAATATTTGTTTTAGGTATGGGCTTGTTACTTTAAAACGAGGTACTGCTGTACCCTAACAGGAAGAGTATTCCGGAGACTTGAAAAGTTGTGTCTGACTGATTAAGTGCTTCTCTGAACTCATATGGCCTCTAGACTCACTGATGCACTCTTAGCCAACTCTGCTGCTTTTTGTTTGTGGTTGCTGTTTGTTGTCCATGGTCATACCATTTCTTCTGCGTGTCTGTGGAGGTACAGTAGCAGTTCTGTCCCTGATTATGTGCGTGTTGATTGATACACATGTGCAAATGTCATGGGACTGAGGCAGCGGAGTTGCTGCACCGTGCCTATGCACAGGGGTGTTTTTGGTTGTTTTTTTTATAACTTTGGAGGCCCAGGGTAGGAGGGGGGAGGACATTACCCTTGGATTTTAGGTCATAACCTATACAATAGTGAAAATTGATACAGGAATGTGTTGTGAATATTTTTTGAAGATAGATGTTTACTGGGTCTGTGGGGTTTTTGTTTGTTCTGCAACTTAATTTGTGAAGTGACAGCATATTTTGTTGCCAGTAAAACGAATAGTTTGGATCCCAAACAAAAGTTTTGTCTCTTGAAGCTAATCAGAATGTTAATCATATGTCAAGTGTGAGTTTTTTGGTGATTGAGGCCTTCTGATTGAAAGGAAAACAGGAATTCCATAGCTTGGCAGTAGATAATTTATGTGGAAGTGGGTATTGGATGATTTACCTGCAACTCTCCTGATGCAATACAGGTAATTTCATTCTTATTTCTTCATTCTCTCAAGATGACAGTAAACTCTATAAACTGTGCTTCTCAGTGCTGGCCATTGCAAGTTCTTTATAACTTTGCTAACAATGCTTTATAAAAAAGTTTTTTATGTGAAAAACCAAATGACTTGCCAATATGTGTGATTTTATTTATGTGTTCTGAACAGATGAATTTATTATTCCAAAGAAGAAGAAGGTACTTTTCTACCTGTGTAGGAATTAATGGGCCTTCTGTATGGTTTATCCACCCACCCCCTTTCTTTACCTGTGTAGTTCAAGTGACTGGAGGAATTGGCACCCCTTGTAGGAGTGCTCCTTGGATAGAGGGGTGATCGTGAAGGGAGATAGGATCTGCAGTAACAGTTTATTCTTTCTGGGTTCTTTTAATGACTTTTTTTGGTTGTTGTTGATCCACCTATGGGACTCAATTTTATAAATAAAGCATGTGTTACTTCATTGGGCTGGGGTTTATGCCATGGTTGTGATGACTGACAGAGGGTCTTAAGCCTTTTGGATCTGAAGTCTTGTACTGGTAGACTTAGATCTGCATTTACATCAGGCTTTGAATCTAAAATGTTAATAGTTTTATGCTGTCTTTCCAACTCCTCAGGTGCATGCTGTTCTGCTTGTGTGCAGAAGTGAAGCAGCATAATCATTACACAAATCTGTGTGTGCAAACCAGTATCAAGTACAGTACAGTCGGGAGTGCAATACTTGAAACATACACTTCTTTCCTTTCCCTTGTAATATTGGCTGCTGCAATGACTTCTCAAGCTTTCACTGGTTGTTGTGTTGAAAATAAGCTGTCTGGCCTTGTGTAGTGTCTTGTTCACTGCAAGTAATGGACACGATCTGTTCACTATTTAGTGAACTAAAAGCTTTTCACTGTAGCAATGTAACTTTGATCTGCCAGTCTAATGATCTTGATGTTGGTCAGTAATGACCAGCTGTTATGCTGAGATAAATGGTATTTTCTAAGACATGTATGCACTTAAGAGGAGTTACAGCAAGTCCATATTGAATGTTATGTATTTGTTAGAAATAACCAGTTGTTCAAGGTGGTAAGTGGCTCCATAGTATCCTAAAAGAAAAGGAAACTTGGATGGGAAAACCCTGTAGATATGCACAGAAACTCTTTAGGAAGATAAAGTTGTGTCAAAAAAGGAGTAGCATAGGAAGGCTTGTAACTTTGGGAGATCCACAATTGAGAGATCTTATGGGGCTTACAGGCTGATAATGCTTGTCTGGAATAGAAGTCTCAATTGTGCAGTTTATTCAGGTTTTCTGAACGACATGAAAACCAGATTGAATATTTTCTGATACTTCAGAATCACACAAGAATATGTTGGGAGAGAATTGCCAGTAGATGCTGCTTCCAAATGCTTTAACAAATAGGAAGAATAATTAAGAAACATAAACACTCAGAACAAAATATATGCAATTTTGCTTTACACATTATACAGCCTCTCAACTAACTTAGGTTTGCATAAAGATTACTATGACCGTTAATACATTTTCTGTCCTATAACATGACATCTTTGGTGGTGCACCACTGAAGTTCCTAGTTTATCCTATTTTACAAATGCTTTTTCCCCAAAATATTTAGAGACATTATGGAAGCATATTTTCTAATATTCTTTATTTAGGTGTTAGAAAAAATTTCAGATTTTACTTGTATGCCTCCCCACTTCCCTTTCTGCTGGGGATGATGGAGCAGACTCATTGAAGGAATTTTATACAGGATGTTCTTTAAAAAAGAAATGTATCCTCAGATAACATATGTAAATTATTGATATTGTGAACAAAATGAGATCATGTTCAGAGTGTATATACAGTTATGCTGTATTTCAGCATTTCCAAAGTGTAGCAAGACTCAATAGCTGAAATACTTACCTGTATGTTCCTTGTTTTAGTTTGTTACAGGTTTGAAGGAGTGATGGGGGGATACTGTTGGGAATGTTTCTCTCTTAAACTTGGAGGAAAAATTAATTCTTTTCATTATAGACTTTGCCTTGCTTTTGGCTTGCAAATAATTTGTTTTGATGATAGATTGCAAGTAGAAGTGGTTATGAGTGTTATAGAATGGTTGTTAGTTTGTTGGCCACAATCTGTTTCTCAGCAACTAGGGGGCATACAGTAAAAATAAATATCTTTTAAAAAACCCTGACTTTTCAGGAATTAGAAGCATTTTGTGCAGGGGACTGCCATAAATGCTGACATTTTCTTGGGCCAGAAAGTGTTTGGATAAGTTCATGGAAGAAAATTTCCTGTGGGGTCTAAAAGATACTGTCTTTTTGATTTACAACTGTTCTGAGATTTTAAATGTTTTGTGAGGTTTATTCTTTTGTTTTTGTGCTAGTCCTGTGGAACTGCCTGTTAGCCTGTGGCTGTAAGTGGCATACTGAGGTTGAGGTCTATCGGTCTGACTAGGCAAGCTGTTGTTACATTCTCTTGACCAATAAGGTAGCTTTGAAATGGAGTCATATAACAGTTTGAGCTTGAAGGAACATTAAAGATCATGTGGTTCTAGCTTCTCTGCAATGGGCAGGAAAATGCTTTGATTTGATTGTTTGACAATATATTTAGTGCTATTTTGATGCTGTTTCAGTACTGTGTTTCGTAAAAAAACTAACCCTGATTGATATCAGAGGCATTAATAGTGATATAATATTCAAAGTTAAGGCAGGAAATTCAGATGCTAGTGTTGTGAAATGCACAGTGTCTTTTAACCACAGAATTGTTTATCAATTGCTTTCTAGATAGTTGGAATATGATAAATTAATAAACTGCTATTTCATTGGATCTTACAGGTGAATCTCCATATTTATTATGAAATTAGCTTAACTAAATCTAAAGCAATCCTTAAAAAAACCCCAAGGGATACTTGATCAACACTGACTGAAAATAAAATGAAGTAGGTAGTAAGAAGTTGGTCAGCATTCTTACTCGTGATAGTTGTAAATGCCACGAGGAGTGTGGGTAATGCATGCATCAGAGCTGTCTAACTTCTTTTTGTCCAAACTGTTCAGGTGCTTGCTGTAGCGGGGTGCAGAATACATCGTGGTCCAAATAACTAAGGTTTATTCACATGATAAAATATTTGAGTATTTAATACCTTTTTTATAATGACATTTTTTTCTGCATGAAATAACATATGTGTAAGAATTTAAAACCCAGAAGATTCTGTTCATTAATAATTTTTCTAAGGTAATGGTGAAAACAGCTAAGTATTTTATGGAGTTAAATTTCTTTTAAGTTTAAAGCACTGAATTGAGAATTCTGTGTGTTTTGGGTAGAGGGCAATTAGACATAATCAAGGGTTTCACTACTGTGGCTTCCATAGCTGTTTAGTCAACTGCATTAACAGGCACAGCACTTCTTGGTAAAACTTGAGGTTCCCTGAAGGTTGGAAGTCAGTTCTTCTGTGTTTCTGGGTAAATACTGTCTTTCTTCATAGGCTTCTTGGCAAGACTTCCAAATTAAAGTGTGCAGAGATGCTTCCTTTTTGTATATGGATGAACCTATTCTTCCAATTTTATTTTTGATTTAGGTCTTCAGCATTTCTGTAAAATTTTCTTGCAGTATTCACCTCATGGAAGCAAAACAATAAAAGAGTGCAGGACATGGAATTACATTAAGCTCCATGTAAAAACAGGAACAGGAAATACCTGGGTAGCTCTGCGGTTTATGTACGGGATACTGGTCAGTGTAGTAGTTGTGTAACTTTTTCTGGAATATTGTTTCTAAATAATACCCTTCTAGCAACACTTGGTATAAAAGTGGTTTTTATACCTTTTGTAATAATAAAATAATTGCCTTTTCATAAATGATTATTTGCAATAATCTCTTACTTAGAATCAGTGCACAGAACTGTCATTTTATAACAGTTACTCTGGTGAGGTTTTCTTTTAGGCACAGTGTGGAAGTGTGTGGCAGATAAGTTATATAATACTTCCTGGTGAAGAATTACTTCTTTTTTTAAACACTGGGCATTCATTTTATCTCTTAGTTTCACTGCAATTATACCTATACATATTTAATAGCTCTTTGGGAAATCTCATTTTGGAGAATTTTTTGTGAGGGTTGAAGTATCTATGGGTATAATTATTTATTTCACGTTGAAAGTAGGTTTTGAGGTAGTGGTGGGTGTTCTTGATCATTCTTGTCATTTAAGAAATTAGGAGAAAGCGATAATGGATTTATTTTTCTTAACTGATGAAGAGTGGCTAGGGAAGTTGGATCCTCCAGTGATTTGATGTATCTTCAGGAGAAATGTATGACTTGCAAGAGCTTTGTTTGCCTATGGGATGATGGTTACTTTTTGTCACTCAGACTGTTCTTGTATTATCCTAAGCTGTGCTTAGCAGGATACTTAGTTTAATGATATCTTCTGCCTTTATCAGTGCAAGAGGTATTAAGAGCCAATCATAATTAAGCTGGCTGTTCTTCAGGACCAGTCTTGAAGATACAGCATAAGCAGTCTGTAGATTTTTCTACAGTATCTTCTGCAGTTCCACTATAGTATCTTTATAAAAATGTCTAATTAGAGGTAGCCTGCTCTTGGCAATTAAAGGTAAAATACATTTTTGTGATTCCAGAACAAATTCTCCTTGATGAGAGAAGAAGTGCATTCCTAGGTTTATTTGAAGTTACTGTGTATGCAAAAATCCTGCATGTGTTGGCTGTAACATTCTGAAAAAAACGTGCTTCTCTGAATGCTAATTGAAATGATCCTGAAATAGAGGATGACCTTCAGTAAGTCCAGATGCCTGAAGGTCTTTCTGATTTTATATATATATATATATATTTTTTAATGGGTTGATTGCTCTACAATTTCTTCCAGTTGTTCACCTCGTTTTCTTTTCACTCAAAATATGATCCCTCCTTAACTGCTACCAAATTTGAGGTTGATGATCCTATAGTATTCTTCCTAGAAGAAAAAAAACCCAAAGAAGGTCCCTTGACTTTATGCCAGTGACCACTGTAAGAAGCTGGAGAATGCTTGACTCCAGTATTTAAGTTGAAACTGTGGTGGTTTGCATTCCTTGAGGATGAGACCCCAGGGTGCCGGAACAGAATCCTGCTGTACCCATTGAGATTGGGAAAAGAAAAGATCCTACTTTGGCAAGCAGAAGTCTGAGAAGAAAGTTTGAGCAGAGCATTTAAACAGGTTTACAAATTTTATAACACCTATTCTGTTTCGTATCTTCAGCAAGGTTAGTACAGTTGTATTGGTAGAAGGCAGGACTACTGTCTCTGTTAACTCCCTGGTGAAGTGGTGTAAATTAGACAGTGCTGGTGATGTTCTGTGCCAGGAAGCCAGATTAACATTTAGGAGGTGCAAAATACCTGCTCCTTGTCAACTTTCTGTTATGCCTCACTAAAAATACTGCATTATACACTTTATTTTGACTGTCTTACTCTTCCATAACTTTAATTCCATTAACTTGGTTATATTAAATTTTGTTATTGTCAGTATTGCCACTGCCTTAATGCAAAGCTCTGTACATTCTGTAAGATTCTATTCTTTTATATATGTATGTATATATATTATTATATGTATGGCTTCTTACATTCAGCAACTTTATTACTTCTTGGTCCCTTGAGAATGTGTGCTACTGACCTGCATCTGATGAACACTGACGTGAGTGTTCATCACTAGAACAGCCTAAGTCAGTTAGGTCACTGTGTTCACAGTCTGCTGTAGGTCATGCTTTTGTCTTTATTCCTAAATAACAAATAATTGTTCTGATTTTGGAGAGGAAGGGTACATTCTTGAGGATGGTTGCCACACTGCAATTCCTCCCTTTCCTTTCCAACTCTGTAGTGACTGTAAGAACCTGCCTTACTACAAAGTGTACAACTGCACTCTTATTTATATGCTCTTGTAGTACAAATACTAATAATAGTAAAGAGAATTAGCTTAATATTCTAATTTCTATTTAGTATTAACGATGTAATGGAGCTCCAAATGTGGCATTTTGTCAGTTCATGTTAATGGAATATTATGCCAACATAGTGGTGCTGACAGTAAATACATTTTTAATTTAACTAAATTCAAATACTGTCTTTTGGTGTGTATATACATAATTAATCTTATTGGTTGTAGTTGTGACTTTATTGGAAAAAAAATTCTTTTACTAGCAGAGTGTATTCCCAAAAATGTCAAGTGGTTAAAATACTGTATGTGGATCCATTTAGGTAGTGATGGTCCAAGGTGTGTAACTACTTTTGGGTTTTGTTTCAAGGATGCTATTTGCAAGATTTGTGCATTTAGGAGGAATACAGAAAATAGAAATGATAATGACAGAATGAGCAACTCCAGCTGAAGATGAACTTGTGCTGAAGTAGTCATGCTGAGTTGTTGTCTTCCATGACTTCTGTGAATTTCCTGCTAAAAGAAATTAATAAAACCCCTGAATGATCCTTGGTTTTATAAGTGCTGTAAGGGAGTTATAAATGCAGAAATTGGGAAGTGATTTCTGTCTTGTGATCTGTGCAAAACTGGCAGAATCAACATTGTAGTATGATGTCCCATTGTTGAGTAACAGTTTTGAAAAGAATGCTGAAAAAGTGACATAAAACCACTTTGGGGTCTGGAAATAACATCTTGAAGACTGATCCATTTAGAATTCAGTCTTCTTGCTAAATCAAAAAGGAGTCTGAGAGGTAGCCTTATTAGGTGCCTCACTGTGTTTTAGACTTATTCAGAGGTTTTTTAATTTACAGTAGAAAATTGTTTCATTTAAGGGGTATGACACAGCAGACTGGAACTTCACCTTAAAAATCCCACTGTGAGAGTGATAGATACATGTGTGAAGCTGGGTAACTCCTTTTTGTTGTCGTTTCTTGTTTTCTTTGTGTGGGTATTTTTTTGGGGTGGTTTTGTTTTGTTACTTTGTTTTTTGGAGTTCTTGTATTTATTTTGTTTTGGCAGGACAGCCAGAGAAATAATCAGGCAACAAGTGTAAAACATACTGACATAATTTTTATGCAATGAAAATTTATGAATCCTTTCTGCATGGAGACACAGAGGAAATAGAAATGAATTCGCAAGAAGCTATCTATTACTCTGTAGTCTAATCTAGTGCTATTGAGTTTATATGTTCTTCCCGTGCTTTTTCTTAAGGCATTACACTTAAATGAAGATCTGGACTTTGGAACTGAGGGAGCTAAGGGATTTCTTGGTTAAATGAGAGGGAAGCCAGTGCTATCTCTACTGTAACAGGTGGAATGTAGTTAACATAGCTAGTGTCTACTGAGACAGGCAATGAATGACCTTCTTGTTTAATAACTGAAACAGAGACCTCAACAGGTTATTGATAGCAAGTATCAAAGTACAAGTAGTTTGATAGTTTGTTGCTAGATTGTTGAATACGCCTGTCCAGGGCAGGAAGATGTTCTTGAAAAATTAAAGGTAGAAGAAAATGTATGAGAACCCTTGCAGTCTACATTCTAAGACTCAACAACTGCAAAGTAATCCTGACCTTTCTTGAAGAATTTTCCTTACAGTTGTTCTGGTTCCATTGCAATTCAGTCTGTTTTTTGCAATCAGTTTGTGCTGGAAGTTGGGACCATTCCATAGCATTATGTGAAAATTGCAGATCTGTTTTGATCACCCTTATTCTTTGTATTTCAGTAATATAGAGAGAAGATGAAAGCAAATTCAGCAGTTTCTTTTGAATCTCTGAGTATTGTTGCATGGTTAAATATGAGAGTTTGGGTCTGGACAGACAACTACTTTGGAGACTTCAAAGTGAAGTGAAATTTCTTTAGGAATTATTTTAGCACTACTTTATGTAGAACATGTCATTAATAGATGACATCAATGATGATGCTAAATGTTTTCAGAATACATGCTGTGGTGACATGGCCTGTGTTGGCCAAGAGTATTTCTCAAGTGTTTGAAACACTGTGTAATCTGTGGTTAACAGGGTATTTTGGCATTGGTTGTCAAACCTGGTGACTTGACTCATCCTTGTCCATGAGCTTGTCTGTGTCTGTTTCCGTTAGTTTTTCTGTGGAGAAGGTACTGCTCACAAACTTTGCATCTCTTAAGCAGTTCATACTGGAGTAACGTACAGAATGTTTAAAAATAGAAAGTATACATAGGAAATGCTGTATATAGTTTTGTTAATTGACTGAGGGAATACTTAAAGTTGATAGCTGATATTTTTAACAAGAATCAGCTTTTGTCATTGGTATTGAAGCTGTGTTGTGGGCTTTTTCCAGCACAGACATTTGGAAAATACCATGACTTAATGGATTTTAGAAGTGCAAACCTGCAATACTTTCTTACCAGATGATAGTCCAGTAAGAATTCCTTTTCATCTGTGAAAAAATGCTAATTTTTGGCACATCTGGAGATGTGCCAATTGACTGGAACATCCCAGTTTTGAAGAAGGATGACCCTGGTCACAACAGGCCTGTCAGTCCCTCTTCAGTGAAATCATGGAGATGCTTATTTCAGGTGCTATTGAAAAACACCTGAAAGACAGCACAGTCACTGGTGACAGCCAGTATGGCTTCATGAGAGGAAAGTCCTGCTTATCACACCTGATTTCCTTCTATGACCGGGTAACCCACCTTGTTGATCAGGTAAAGTCAGCTGATGTAATCCTTTTGAATTTCAGTTCAGGTTTTGATACTGTCTCTCAGAGGATCGTTCTGGACAAAATGTCCAATGCACAGCGGGATAAACACATCATGCAATGGGTGATCACCTAACATCTTGTATAAACTTTTTTTCTGTAAAAGGCATATGAACACTTAAATTTTTATTTTATTTATTGGAAAAACTGATGTGAAACAAATTACAATTCCATAGAAAGTCTGTTAAGAAAACAGATTGAGGATTATTAGTTTTACTTTGTGACTTGAACTTCAGGAAGTTCTTTGGGGGAGGATACTTGTATTGTCAGTCTGAATTGTAAAGGGAGTTAGTTTAATTTGTGTTTGTTTGCAGAGCTTTCTTAAATTATTATTAGGAACCTTACATCTTTGGAGCTTGCTTTCAAACATTTTTCATGGATTACTTAACCTGCTTAAGAAGTGCAGTTGAAATACAGTGTTCAGACACTTCATAGAATAGTAAGTGCTTATAACTAGTAAGAATTACTTTTGCTGCCTATGTTTTACTTGGCTGTTTGATTATCTTATGTGATGGCATTTGATATTTGAATGGGAAGATTGTAATTTCTCAGTAGATTATGTTGATATTGGTGAAGAAAACTTGGAGATAAAAGAGTGGGCATTTTTTGAAATCAAAATGAGCATTTGTGTCTGCTTAGATTATGTAGTGGCTCCAAGCATTCCTGTTAACTGTCAGTTGAATAAAGAAATAATGCCTGTTTAATGGCCTTCAGATAAAATTTGCTGCATCTTGGGTCTGATGTCTGATTTTGGGGAGAGGGAGAGTTGGTATATAGGGACAGTGACTGTTACTCTGACGTTGTGGCATGGAGCATTTTGGTAGTTCTTCTACAGTCTGTTGATGATAATGACCAGATTATTTTCACTTTTCCCGAAGCTAATGTTATAATTGAGTGTTACAGAGTAGAATGTGCTTTCAGGAAGATGAAAGTTTTTACACATTCCTAGGCAGGATCTTACTTTTCTGAAGGCATGTCTCTGGGATTGAAGTTGAAAAGGAAGACTCAATTTATAAATGAAACTGTGCTCATTGTTTGGCAAGTTTTAAACTGAAACAAAGTATTATAAGCCTGTTCTTTCATGAAGAACACTACTACAAGAGTGGTCAATGAATGATAAACTCCCAAGACATTTGCATTTATTACTCAAAAAAAAGGTTTTATCATTTCCAGTTTTTAGACTTGTACATTTTAGTCCTTGAGGAGAATGCTACCAGAGTGTGAATCCATTGGTTTTAGTGCCTTCTACTTCTTTTGGACATGTAGTCTCTCTTTTTTCCTCCTCACATCCACTGACTTCTTTTTACTGGATAAAAGTTTATGGACAGAGGGTTGGTTTACTTTGTTTACAAACCATGATGTTTAGAGGGTTGTTGGACTTTAAAAACACAATTATGATTTGTATGAGTTTTGTTACTGTACTGTTGTAAATACCACTTTGGTTAAGTGAGTGGCTGTAAAAATCCTAAGAAAAAAATTATTCAGGAAAAAAATTCTCAGGAAGAGTGATAGAATGGAGGCAGTTGTATGCTGAATGTGAGTTGTAACTTAGAAGTTTGACCCAGCTACAGAAGAGGATTTTCTCTGAGTTGGTTGAAGAAGCTGATTAAACTTGACAGTAGTGAAGAGGCAAACCTTTGAATGTGACTGATGGGGTGAGAGTTGGAAAGAGGAAGGATAGGTTAAGGAAAGGAGAAAGTTTTGTGAGCCGGGTCTTTCCCATACTCACTGCAGACTGATGGGGACTTAGGAATGAGTAAATCCTCTTATATGTCAGCTGTGTCATTAACCTCCTTAGAGCTAGCTGGATTTCTTGTTTCTGCTGCTCTTGTCCAAAAGTTGCTCCAGTATGTCACTTTTCTAGTGGTTAGGATTTGTTTTTAACAAGCTATCAGAAAGTGATCACTTCAGTCTTTGAAAAAAGTATAAATTGGGGAGCAAGAAATTATCATTAGCTCAAATGGAAAAGATCTGTAAAAATGTGACCTTCAGCAAACATTTTAGCTTTGCTGCTCTAAGTGTAGTAGTTCGCTATCCCCATATTTAACTGACCGTTTATTAGGTTGTGTAGAAAATAACCTTCTTTATTTGCAAGCGTTGTTCAAATGTACACTGCTATTAACCAGTTGTTAAAATCTGGGTTTTTTTCCCCACATCTTTAACCTGAGCTTGTTTTATGAAGTGAAGATCTTCTGTTAATATGTGAGTTTTGTTTCTAATTTTTTTTGTCTTCCAGTATTTATTTATTGTAGTCAAGGTCTCTTCTTTTAGTCATCAGTTGACAGTTTTAAGGATTAATTGCATTCACAATGAATATATAAACATTATCAAATCTGTAAGAATGCACTAAAACTTACTTTTGCTTTTAGTTGTTCTGAAGGAGTTGAAGTTTCAAACTGTTTGTTGAAAACTGAAGCTGAAGGCTTCTCTTATGTTCAGGTTCCCTTTTGTGAATGGGAACTGGAACTTTGATAGCTGCACAGCTGTGTTCACTCTTAAATGACTGTTCAGAGTCAAATCTTCCACCTCCTCAGTATTTTTTAGTTTTCCAAAACCATTCTGCTTCACTTTCAGTATAATAAACGTTTTAAAATCAAGATTAGATTAGTATTATTGTGTCATAAAATGTTCCTGTTGTTTTGAGGTTTGTGACATACCCTACTAGGATAAGCATACGCTTAATGTGTGCAGTGAGTAGTTTCAGGGTATTGCACTTCTTTCAAAATTACTGCAGGTCTTTCCTACCTTCCTCCTAAAAGTCTGAATGGACTTTAGAAAAACAAAACACAAGCAGTGCACAGCTGGAATGACTTCACATACAGTTGAGTTTTTTCAAAATAAATTTACAGAGACTAAGAGTTAACAATATTTAGAACTGAAATGGAAAGAGTATTTTCTGAGTGTGGTCCTGTATTGGTAAACTCATTAGAATTTTGTTTGAGTTGTACAGGAATGTGTTAGTGTTTCAGCAGTGGAAGAGAAGGCTTTTAATAAGTCCTCCATGCTTTACCATCCAGGTTTCTTTCATGCCTCTTTTTCCCTTTAATATGTTTCACTAGGTTTGAGATGCTCAACAAGTATTTTAAATATGGCATGTCAGAATTTATTAAGAAAATGAGACTACCAAATCCTGTGTGGATATCCTAGCTACTATATAACCTTCAGGTTACCTATGCAATTTTACCTTCCCAAAATGCTGTAATAACTTCCCTCTGTGTTGCTCAATGGCTTAGAGAAATACATTTGATCAGTGTGAAGTTTGTCTAGCTTTTCTGGGCTGTTAAAGCAATAAAGTGCAATTTTAATGTGAGTGCTGCTGTGCTTGGTGCTGTATGAAGTGTAGGGAATAATTCTGAAGTTCTAGGAGTTTCTTTCAAAATAAGGCTGGGGGGAAAACAACCCTCATTTTCTTCCCAGAAAACTTTTCCTTTAAATTTTGATATATGAGTTTCCAAATGATATACAATATTTTGAATAATCTAAAGTTATGTGTTAAGTAATTTAGTAAACTATTTTAAGTCTTCTGCTACACTTTTATCGAACAGTGTAATTGCGTACTAAGGATGTGTAGTATCATTGAAATGTGATTTTTAATTTTCCTGTAATTTAAGGGAAAGTTTCTTGTTTGAGGTCTTAGAGTTTTGGTGGAAGACTGTTGACTGTTTTGAGTATGGTCAGACTTCCTATTTAAAAGATTAAACCCCTTTCAGCTACAAAATGCATTTGTCTTAAATGCAACATGCAGTTAAAACAATACTAAATTTACAAAGTGTAGAATATTACATGTTAGAATTTTTATGTGTTCCTTTCTTTATGTGCATTTTGTAGTTTTTTAACCCCAGACAATTCGTTGTCCTGGGCTCCATACTGTTCAAGTAGCTATTCAGTAATTCTTTTTATCCTTGAATTCTATCTTGCCTAGTTTCAGGCATTATTTAATGCACCCTTGCACAAATACAAAGTATGTGTCACTCTAACTACTTCTCAAAGCTCGCTGAATTCACTTTCATAATAAAGCTGAGTAAGTTGGTGTGGTGGTACTCTTACTTGCAGCTGAGGGCCAAGGTGTAGAGGGAGCCCAGAGTTGTTTAAATGTCAGTTTTGTAGAAACATAGTGCGATCTCAGGGCTTTGTGAAAATACTGAAAATACAAGAATTTACAGGCTGGTAGAAGAGAAGCAACCTGCCCTGAAAATTAAAGCCTTGGTTAGGATTTGAAAAATTGGAAATACAATCCTTACCTGGGTTGAAAACTGTTCTAACAGAACCTGTGCACAACTAAATCCAGTTGGATTTTTGTAAACCATGAGTGGCCATATTTTTACTTACAGAACTATTATATGCTTTATAAAAGAATGTGGTGTTCTCCCCCTTAAGAAATTTTCTTGCTAATACATTTTTAAAAATGCATTTTGATTGAATTTTCAATTCAGAAGAGTTAAGACTTGTATTTGACTTTCTTATTCTCTCTGCTCATGTTTTTTAAACCCTTCAGCCCTAGACATGCAAGTTATGATATCATGGTCAGTTTAGGCTGAGCTAAGACAATGTTGTCACTGAAAAGGGGTTGTTACTTCAGTGTCCTGTTTGCGCCCCTTGTGCCAGGCTGAGTTATTCCCTCTGTGGGTTACTACGCTGTGGCTTTACAGAGTAGGATCAGGACCCTGATGTAAGTCAGAACCAAGTAGAAAATAAACAGTGATTTTCTCAGTAGACTTGATGTGTGTCAACGCAAGCAGCTAAGTCAGCACAGTAGATGGAACAGAAATAGGAGGTGGAAGAGGATTGCTCCTCTTGGTGTCAGCCTGGGGACTTGCAAATCAGTTAAAGGCAGTGGAAGGAATTCTGTTGTAACTGGGGAGGGTGGAGTGTGGGGTGGAAAGATGAGTATGAAATTGTTGTGTGCCATTTTGTTTTCCAGTTTTTGTGCTACACAGGCTTAAGTCATAAGTATATTTACAAATTGTATCAAATCTATCTCTCCTGAGAACTGTTTCAAAGGAAGTGGGTATGTAAGGATTGTGCAAGTTGTATTACGTAGATATAATTTTTGAGCATTTGTCTTTGTGTATGGAACCTAATTGTATCACCCCTGAGTGCAGTTTGTTTCTTCTGTGCTTTCATCGACCCTGAGATTACCGCTTTTCAAAAAAGGAGGTGTATTAATTCATAGGGCTCATGGTCATGCAGTGTATCAGGTTTGACACTTGTCCTTTCTCAGTTCAAAACTGAAGGAAGCAAGTTGGTTAATTTCTAGCGCAGAGTTGTGGTGATCTGATCCTTGGTTTTGTATTGAAGGTCTTGATAACTAAGTATTCCTCAAGACTAAATTGATTTTCTGTGTTTCTAGAGAGTGAGCTCTTAACTTCTGCATAGCTAACTTCTGCTGTGTTTTAGCCATGTGATGGTTACAGTAAGAAAGAGTAATAAATCCTGAAATCAGTCAAATATGTATACAAACAATTACAGAAAGCAATTCTGATAAAAGTCTGATAATATTGACAAAAATGTCAGAGCCTTAACTGCACAGTGTGTTCTTGTATGAACCTTTCTGTTCAACCTATTGGATTCTCTAAAGACTGTTATAAATACTGTTGTATAGAAAATTTTAGTTTTGGGCTCTTTTTGTAAAGTTAAATTGTTGGCATTTTATTATATTTTTTTAGATTTTATTTTTATACAATTATTCTGTAGTATATTAATTTTCAAGATCACGTAGCTCATTAAGTTGTCTGGTTGAAAAGTATGAGGTCTAGGCAATACTTTCAAGTATGGAGACTTCATTCTGTGTGGCCAAGTACTCCAGAAGCGTTTCCAAGGAAAAAGTTCGTCCGTGAGCATTTAGGATGCAGATGCCTCCCTCTATGTAGGTTACAATTACATTATTTTCCTCTCCGAGATTGAAATAAGGGTCAACAATTGCAGCTAAGATTTGTCAAACAGTTACAAAAGGGTGATGGCCAATGGAAGAAAAGTAAAGGGGAGAAGCCCATCACTTACAGAAGACCTTAATTTTGGAAAGAGTTGAGAACTGCGTTCAAGTCAAAGGGCATAGGGGCTTTCATGACCCTCATTAGATAACTACCAGAGTAGTTCTGAGTTTATTTTTGTAAATGGAGTCTGTGGGCAGCCAGTAACTACCAAGTGTTTGTAGTATGCTGTTGTGCAAATGTGCAGGTAACTTTTTTTTTTTTTTTTATTAAAAACACACTTGTAACTCTTTTATGTGTGCTGTGGAACAACTGTGCATTGACTGGTGAAAAGTGGCATAGTATCTTAGACTTGTGAAATTGGTCATTTGCTGCCCTGGGTACTAGGGGAGTGGAAATTACATGTAATTGTAGTTTTCTGCAGAAGGCTGTTAACTTTCTTTTTGATTAGAGTAATTTTTGCAGTGTTTTTTTGGAATCTAGTATAGTTGCAGTTGAGTATAGTTGGGTTTGTTGGGTTTGCTGATTCTGGATCATGTTCTCTACCTTTTATCTTTACGTATCTGTGCAAACAGTACAGTCTCTTAGGGTATGCTTGGGGTTTTTTGGTGTTGTGTTAGTGTTGTTTCCTTCCCAGTCCCTCCTCTCTTACCTCACTTCGGTTCCTTACTGTTTCTCACCAAGTGCCAGTGGTTAGTTGAGTGCTTTCATGACAGACTTTTAACTGCAATAATCATAACTGCCTTGTTCTCACTAGGATTTTAATTTGATTAAACCAGTACTTAGCTTATGCAAGGTAAAGAAACATGTTTTAATTTGGTTCACCATTGAGCACAAGGCCAGAGTGGCTAAAATCGGGGCTGATGTGTGAAGTCTTACATGGTGATACTACTTGGGTTCAGGAAAGGAGCGATGCAAGAGTGCTAGCACCCTAGTTAGACTGTTTCAGGCTGTAACCACTGAGTAATGAAAATGTGCAACCACGCCCTTCACAAAAATCTTCACGGATACATTGGGTGCCGATTACAGCACTTCCACCCTCCTCCCCTGCCTCCTTTGGTAATGAAATGGTGGTGGTGTTCTTGAGCTCAGTAGAGCAATGTGGTCTCTACTTTCCTTTCCTTTTTCTAAATCCCTTTTCCAAGAAATTTTATATTGAATCTAGTACTGAATTAGCTACTCAATGACTTCAGTCAATTTAAAGTCATAGAGAGGACAAATGAGTTTGTCATGTTTCTGTAAGGATGGCCAATCAACTAATGTCATTTAAATGTTGTATTCCCATCTGCTAATTCATTTGTCTTCCCTAGGATTTTGGCTTGAAAAAATCAAAACACAAGTCCTTTCACTTTGTACTGAAGAGACTACTTTTTTCCTTGACAAACTTACTATGTTTATTTTTCAATTACAGTTTTTTGCGCTAGTTGAGATGGCTTGTATGTTCTGTTGAATTTATTATCTTCTTCTAGGTTAGCAGGCAAGTAGGAGTTTTCCTTGCTTCTTTTTATGTTAGGTGGGTAGTATGACTGATGCTTTGAAAAAAAAAATCATTATTTTTCTTCATATAGAGCAGCACACTATACCCAATTGTCCCTTGATAGTCTAAAATTCAGCTCTTTTCAGTACTAAATAAAACGTGAATCCATAAAATAGCTGTTTCCTCTATAATGGATTTGTAAATTTGTATTTGAATTTATGTAATAATTTTTTAATCTGTTCAGTATGGTGGCATTAAAAGGTGAATTGCTAGTTGCAGTGTACCTAATTTAATATGGCTTTTGGTTTGGAAGAAAATGTATAATAGGACTTACGATAATAATGTTCTAAGAACACAAGCGTGTGCGTATATCAAAATGTTTCATATGGTTGCCATTTGTTCCTTCTTACAGATTTACTACACAGGCTTTAATACCGGTTCATCTTGAACAGAAAATAATAGTCTGGGGTAGAAATACTTTTGTTGTTACGACTTGCTGAAATAATTAATAAAACACAATTTTTTTCTTTTTCCTTCTTCTTTTCTTCCTTGTGTGACAGACTGTTGCTTTATTTTGGGTACCAAAGACAATAAAATATGTTTTTGCTTTTTTTGTGTGTTTTCAGGCTCGGATAGCGTTTTTACAAGGGGAAAGAAAGGGCCAAGAAAATTTGAAGAAAGATTTAGTGAGAAGAATAAAAATGTTAGAATATGCATTAAAACAAGAAAGGTAGGTATACAAATTGTTCCCTTTTTTCCTGACCTAAAAAACTTAATAGACTAAGATGAATTCCCTTCCATTAAGTGAAATGCCTTATTAGATGATTCTGATTTACTTTATGTAAACTTGTCTTTAAGGTTGATTGTCTTCACCTTGTGTTTTCTAACAAATCTTAGTGTCTTCTATAGTAAAAAGTTGCATAATTTGCAAAATGTTTGGACTTGCATCTTAAATAGACAAACGGGACAATTTCTCTTTTCTGGATTCAAGTTATGGTATACTGAGTAAGAGTGAACATACTCAAAGGATTCATACCTTATTACTATACCTTTATCTGTGCTTCAGTTGTATTAAATTGGAAAGGATGAAAAATACTGTTCTCTTGGTCCTTTTCAATTATGTTGTATGTGTTGCATGATGAAAACTATGTTTCATGAAGGAACAAAATCCTTTAAAATTGTTTGTTCATTTTGAAGTTTTTTGTTTGTTTGTTTGTTTTTTTTCATGTGTAGATGCTTGCATACTTAGCCTCACTAGGTGTGTTTTCTGTAACACTAATTGCCTGCTTAAAAAAAATCAAAATTCCATTCTGTCTGTACAGGCTAATGTCCTTCAAACCTACCTTCATTTGTTGCCTGGCTATTTCATTTAACCAAAACTGGTAGTTGATTTTGTGAAATCACTTGGGAAATAATCTTGTCAAGTGCCTATACTTTTACTAGAGGACTCAGTTCTTATTTTTCATTTTATCTTGCTTCTAAAAAGTAGCTGAGTTCAATGGTGAAACATCTTGACAGGCAACAAAATATGTAGTCCTTATTTGTGTATTTTGATTTTGGTGGAACATTCCTGTCAGAGTAAACATAAAATTTTGTAGCAAAATGTGGTGAGGTTTCATCTGAATATTTTTAAGTTAGTTGTCCGTGTGTGTCTAAATATAGTTTACGTTATGGATCACTGTTATCAGTAAGAGACTAGTACAGAAATAAGTTTCAGTTGTTTTTGTACTAAAACCTAATGTTTTGGCAAGATGGCTTTGTTCTTCTGTGTGAAGTGTCCAGCACAGAGGTGCTTCAGAAAACATTGTATATTCCTACAAAAAGCCATATCAGCACATCACATATTTTCTGGTGATGTAATAGGCAGAAAGGATCTATTACTTCATTCAGCCCTGTCCGTTTAATGGAAAGCAACTCAAGCCAGTGTATGGCTAAAAGTTGAATTGTCATATTAATATCTACAGGTAATGTACAAGTCACTCTGGGTTCAAGGCAGATAAAAGTTATGCAGGGTCTTGGGGTGTAAATAACACTGAGCATATCAAAGAAATAATCTGCTGTTATGGCAGATGCAGGTGTCTTGCATGTAAGTAACTTTCTGAAGTTGAAGGAAAAGGTTTTGCTTATTTTGGCAGTAATGAACTGTGTGCTGTGTAGGGCTGTTCTGCAAATGTACACCATAAAGCAATGAGAATTGCCGCTTAGTGAGGTAAATCAGAGGCACTTAATTTCACCTGCAGCATGAAGGCATCCTATAACAGGATGCACAATTTGAAGTTGAATGGCATTGGTGAAACCTCATTACTTTCCTGAAATGAAGCTGCTTTTATAGTCTTCCCATGAAATTCTAAAATTCATGTAATGGATAAGAAACTTATCCAACTGTCCGGTAAACATGTGTACCGGAAGAATAACAGCAGGAACATACTGTTTGCTTTAGTTCTTGTGGCTAGTGGGTGCAGTCCAGCACTGCAGTAGTTTTCAAGAGGAAGATCCTGGCATAAGTTTCAGCCATAATTCTCATGAAGATTGCTAGAAGTGGGAATTGAAACTTGAGTTGACTGGTGAATGTGTGGGAGGCAACAAGGAAGCTACAAATGCTCTGTAGTTCGAGGGGATCTAACTGTGAAAGTATGATGGATTGAGTAATTGAAAGCAAGCAGGTACTGACTTGCCAGTAAATCATCCAAGAAATATATTATGTTGATTTCCTGCTTGTTGCACTCAGTGTTCAGGGTAATAGACGTTATTTTTTTTACATTGTTCCCCTGAGTGAAGAATCACAACTAATGAAAATACACCAGCTCCAAAGCAAAATAAATTCTGAGAGTTTCAGACCTGAAGATTGTTGACAGCAAGTTTCAGTGTTGCACCTGATTCCCCCCACCCTTTTTCTTCTTTTCTTGTTACTAACTCCCTGATGCCATCAAAAAGTTTCATGCAGTAAAATACCAATTGGGAGTCAGGAACAAACTCATTCAGACAACTGTTGTGATTTCTCAGAAAACTGTTATGAGGCAGAACATCAGTGTGTAAGATTAAATAAAATGCAGTAGTTGTTACAAAGTAGTTTGGTATTTCTAGTATTTATCTCTTAAGTATGTGTAATAATGTTTTAGACAAGTAAAACGTCATTATTTTAGTGTCCTTAAATGCTTTGATAGTTGATAATGTTTTAGTAATAAAATTAGGTCCTATGCAGTTACATGCATGGGGTTTCTTGGTTTGTGTCTAGTGTGTATTCTTTTATGATGCTTTGCAGACCCAGCCCAATGTTGTCTTTTGTGTGCTCTGAGCCACTCTACTCTGAGTTTTGTTACCATAGCGCTGTGCTTAAATTAATGAGACTTGCTGAAATCATGAAGCTGTGGCTGTATTTTGGCTTTGTGGGCTTTGGACTGGACTGACTTACACCCTTGCAACTGTGTGGTGTGATTCAACAATTAAATAGCAGGAAGCAGTTAAATCAAGTTAGGGTGTTGTTTTTTCTACTCTTTTTGACTCACGGAAACCTAGCCTTAGATAAGTCAATATTCCAAAGATGGAAACACTGCCCCTTGTAGAATTCAGTTACTCTGTGGTGTGGAGGAGTATTGTCAGTGACTTGTCAGTGACATTGTAGCTTGTTAGTTAGTGTTTTATAAGATATGTAGTAACGGTCCCAACAGGGAAAGGAATAGATGTGCAAATATATAGTTGATTGGAATTTAATAAGATTAATTTGTGTTGTGAAATTGTAGTTGTGATGTGAAAGACCACTGGTCTCATTGCATGCAGCAATATTTTCTCCTATTTATAGTGGGTAGTCATTGGTGTAATTCTAGCACATCGTTATATGTGCTAATGAACAGTTAAAGTAGAATTTTAATTAATGTTTTGAAATTGTAACTCCAGAATGGAACAACTGCTTCCAAACAGTATGTCATAGCTCTAAATTGAACAAATTTAGGAATTATAGTGCTTTATTGGATTCACTTATGAATTGAGCAAAAAGTATTTTGTCAACTTTATTTGACTTGAATTATTTTCATTTTGGTTGTTTAGGGTTGCTTGGGGTTTTTACCCCCCCAGATGGACAGTACTTTATAGGGCATATAAATCGAAGTATGTACTTGTAAAGCCCCAGACTAGCTTGACAAGTTTCCTAATGGGCTTTAGGTTTTTTTAATATTCTGAGGCAGGTGCATGGGAAAATGTGGCAAAGTTCTCAGGAGATTGAACAGCAAACTTTACAAAATAAGGGCAAATTTTAAACCAAACATTCAATCAAGAAAAAGAATTTCACAAGGGATTGACTTAGCAAACTCTAGCTCATCCAGTTTCAAGTTAACCAGACACACTTCAGTTGTCTTGAGCCAATAATAATTTTCTCTGGTCTCTCACTGTACTTACTCATATTTGGAAAGCTTGGTGGAATGTTGCCCTGTTACAATGAGGCATGGAGTTTTGTCTCTCAGTTTAAAGAGAGGACCTGGAGGTAGATAGTCTAACTAGTGCAGGGATGAGCTATGAACATATTCATAAAGACATAAAGAGTTAAAAAATATGATTCTGTTTAGTTGGCAGTTGGATTCAGGTCACAAAAAGTCTTCAGGAGCTTTACTATTTTTCATTTACAGTGTGATTGCCATGAAATGAGGGATTTTATCTTAGTAAAAAGGGTCAATAGTGCCATCTACTGACAGTTTGTTAATGAGACTTCCTAATTGCAATTTTGGCAGGAATTTGTGTAATTTCTTGAAGAAAATCCTTGCCATCAAATATATAAGACACCATTTGAGTACCAACCTGTACTTTCGGTTTGATAACACTTGCAGTAGTGGCTCAGGCATTGGAGAAGGTTTCTTGGAAATCCTGGATTTTGTCCAGCATGTGTTCCATTATATGTCTTTACTTGAGAAGTTTCATATTCAAGAATAATTATTTATGATTGATGGAAGCTAAGTGTTGTTCAGTTATTCTTAAACCTTTGATCAGATGTTTCATTTGGAGTGATAACAACTGTATTGCTTAGAGGTTCATCAGAATATGTCTGCTAATGTTTTTATGGATATTTTTCACTTTGACTCTACTGCAGAACACCTAGAGCTCTGTACCATGAGATTTTGAGTGTTTTTGCAGAGGATCTATGAGGTAAAATCAAACTGTGAAAGATCAATGATAAAGTTTGAGAATTCCAGGATACAGGATATAGGTAGTTCAGGTGAGATTCCTAGTTGCAAAGGGAGCTGAAGAGGTTTTGATAGGCAACTTGGGTAGAGGATAAGATTTTGAAGGCTCACGCATACTTGAATGGAAATAGAGTCACCAAGACCAGTGTTTTACAGAGTGGTGGTGTTTGGCCAATCGGTGGGGGTGGTGGGGTGGACACAGACACCAGTGGAAAGAATGGTCTTGGTTTACTATTAATATTGAGGCAACACACATGTAAGGGGGTACATTTGATAAAACAATAAGCATATTACTCATTTGGCTTTAGCAACAAGCAAAAATAAGCAAGGTAATACATCTAATCATTAGTATATGAGAGAGAGATTAGTGATTGAGAAGAATACATCACCAATTGCCTAAACACTTCACTATCATCCAGAGTCACAGTCCTTTTGCAGTGAGGAGCTGGAGAAGCCTTCCTGGTAATTGGGAAAATCCTGTGTGGTATGTGTCCGCTCATAGGTGAGGTCTCAGGTTTGCCCAAAAAGGGGTCCAGCTTTTATAGGCCCAAATCAACAAGTCCAAGTGACTTGTTAGCCTTTTGTGCAGGAAACATCTGGTTCTGATGGCATGCTTCCTGACCAGCCAGAGCCCAGGCCATGGCTGGGAGGGTTTTTGCCTAAAATATTCCACTAACAAGTCTCTAGGGATATAGTCTGGGAGGATTTCTCCTACTAATAAGCCCTTAGGGACATTAGTTGGGAGAATGTCTTAATATATCTTACACAAGGTTATACAGATGTCTCTACAGCAGCTGGTTTGGCATTAAGAACAACTAATATAAATGTTTTGATAATCTATTTTTAACTAAAGAGCCTTGATGGTATTAATCATATCATGCTCAAGATTCATCTTTTAAGTCAACTGGGGCCTAGGCCTGCTGTTCAGGCCTTAGCATATCAGATGGAGAAGGAGAGATTAGGGTTAGCAAATCAGAGATCAGAAGATGGAGGACTAAGTAGAAATTGGAAGCTAAGCCACTAGTCAATGAGGAGGAGGAAATCCAGAAGAGAATACAGGTGATGAGAGAAACAACCATGCTAACATGGCTCTTCTAAGGGATGCATGTCATAAGCAAAGAAGGAGCAGGAGACAAATTGAAGTGGAAGGCAAAAGTGGCAGATAGGCAGGAACCCCAGATAAGTTCATTCATTGTAGTGTGATTGGCTACCTATGACAGTGGTACAACTGGAAAAATTATTTCTGCTAAGTTCTTGAACCTGCTGGTTTTTGAAAGGTTCTCTTATTAGCTGATACACAGGAAAAACCCCATGTTCTTGGAGAACACACTAAACTCTTGTTTGTAAGTTACTTGATGATTTTGAGTAATTGTCAAAATACTATCTCAGAACTATGTTCTTGAAAGACTAGAAATAATTGTTTGATGCAAGAATTATCACAACAGTTCTAGCTGGATTAATTGTCCTATGTTGGTATGGTTGCTTTAAACGGGAACAGTAGAATGTTTTGACTTGATCGATGTCTGGTCTACTAATTTGTTAAACATCTGCATACTTTTTCAGGGCAAAATATCATAAATTAAAATATGGCACAGAATTGAACCAAGGTGACTTGAAAATGCCAACTTTTGAATCAGGTAACTTTTTTACAATAAATTTTTGTCTTTAGTTTATTTCAGCTTTCTTCTCTGCACTCTCCTCTTAGCTCCATTATAGAGAATATAGGAAAGTTATGGGGTAAATAGGGTAAATATTTTTTAATCTGAAAATTAAAATTAATTGACCTTTTTTTTTTTTTTTTAAGAAACTCTGAATGTTTTTATCTTAAATCAAGGAAAAGGCTCCAAAGAAGAAAAAAATAGGCTATCCTCACTGCTTCTCTAGAGTGCATCTGATTTTGCAGTTGTAAATATCTGATAATAACAATTTTGCTCTTCAAAGTATTGCAGATGGAAGAAAGCATTTCTCCTAATAATTCTGGGCTCTTTAGTAAATGGAATTGCATTTGACTTATTTTGAAATGTTGGTCTTTGGGAAGTCTGTGGCCTGTATTTGTATAGTGTGCCTTAAAATTGTGTTCTACAGATTTATATGCCACTCCCTTCTTTTTCCCTCCCCTTCTGTTTTGCAAGTACCACATTTTGGGTACATTTATACCCAGCTGAAATTAGAGATCATGATGCTTATTTCTGACTTGATAGGAATTTTTGATTGTTTCTAAAAGCAGTATAAGTCAGATGTTAATTTTGACACTGTGTCTTTCAGAAGATACCAAAGATACAGAGGTTCCTGCAATACCTCAGAATAGCCAATTGACCTGGAAGCAAGGCAGACAGTTACTGCGACAGTAAGTAGCATTATTGGATATTGGTGTATTCATACTTTTCCTTGCAGTTTGAGGAGCTCTATGAAACAGAGTAACTGAGGTGGGCAAATAGTGATTTGTTCTATAGGACCTTGGAGTCTTGAGCTTTAAGCAGTACAGAGTAAGGTTTTCCATGTGAGAGTGCTAGCGAAGCTTATTTTTCCTTAAATGATACAACAGTGACATTCATTTTTAACAGTGAAGACTATGTTTCCTTTTTCATCAAATATCCTTTCCTCTTTCTTCCTTCTCTGAACGTATCTAGGTATCTTCAGGAAGTAGGTTATACAGATACAATATTGGATGTACGCTCCCAGCGGGTAAGGTCTTTGCTTGGGCTCTCCAATTCAGAACCAAATGGTTCCGTAGAGACAAAGAACTTAGAACAGATCCTGAATGGGGGTGAATCTCCTTCGTCAAAACAAAAGGGACAGGAAATCAAAAGGTAAGTGAAGAGATAAGAAATGCATGAAGTTTGTTTGCTTAGGCATTGATACGCACTGCTCAGTTCACATTGAAATTTTGGCTGGAGAGCCTGTGAACACCTGTGGGTGTAGTTGACCACAAACGGTTATGAACTTAACTGAAGTTGATTATACATAAGAACATACATGCCTAGTACATACATGTATGTTACACTAACATGATATACAGGAAGATTGTGTATTGATGTTTAGTTATGTAATATAATCACTTTGGAGTCGTTATTTTAAGGAAGGAGTCTGTTTAATGGTGCTTTTGTAATAAGGACTTAAGCAGATATAGAAACTTCTTAATTCAGCGGTGTCTTGTTTTGCTGGTTTTTAAGTTCTTAGGCTGTCAGGTAGCAATTTTGTTTAATCTGGGTGAGCTTTTAAATCTCTTGAGGATGTAAAATGGATTCTCTCTTAATATTTTTATTTATATAGGAATTCTGGTGATGTTCTTGAAACATTCAACTTCTTAGAAAATGCAGATGATAGTGATGAAGAAGAGGAGAATGACATGATAGAAGATATTGCAGAAGGAAAAGAAAAGCATCGGATAAATAAGAAACACAAAGTAAAAGATTTTTTTTCTTTTTATAATAGATCTGAAATTCCCTTTCAAAAAGGAATTTTTTCTCTGGAGATGGTAGAAATATGTAATGTCGAAGTATTTGTTGCACTTTTGTTATCGAAGTGGATTATATGCAGATGCATTGCTAATAGATTTGGTGGTTTGCTTAATACATTACATTGCAAACTTCAAAGTAGCTAACCAGGCTGTTTGCAGATATGAATGCTGCTTTGGATTTTCCTGAATAGTTGGAAGTGTGAGATTGAAGAGTGGATTGATGGAAACCTTAAATCTCCCAAACTGATTTGTCAGGAAGGGGTTTTCACCATACCTTGGACTTCTGGTAAAGAGATTAGTCAAGCATTGAGTTGAATTCCTTTTTTTCTATAAAAAATCTGGTAATAAGATTATCAAGTAAATCTCTAAGGGTGTATGAGGATCTTACACTCACTTTTTGACTTTGGACCAAGCTTTTTTTTTATAGAAAACAAAAGGATCATTTATAGTTATCTTTATAAAAATGGTCTCTTTCTGCAACAGTAAGAACATTCTGCAAATAACCTCATGTGGAAAATTTCTTGAATGGAAGAATGAAATAAAACTTTTCACTGATGCCTTAGTAGAGGGTTTGTTTTTTTTTAAGGTGAAGATATGGTTAGAAATAGTAAAAATACAGTTTTCTTAAAATGCTCTGTATTTCAAGCTTATGCTTAACACTGAAATAGAACTGGAAAGCAAAAAGAAGGAAAGGCTTCTGGACCAGTAGAAGGCATTTTTCGTAAGCTCTCTCTGCAGAACCGTTGATAGGGCAAGAAGATCAATAAAATTTTCGAATTCTTGTGTTAAATAAAAAAAGTGAAGGCTGGGGTGTATGGGATTTTTGTTGCTAAAGCTAGTGTCAGTGTTCGTTTTATTTCCTAACGTTCAGCAGACTGCACTGTTCTCTTTTTTGTTTTGATAAACCAACTGAGATAACAGTTTCTTCTTCTGCATTTTAAATTGAAAAATGTTTTCCCCTGCAACAAATCACGCAGTGAGAATAGCCTATATATCTTCTAACCTAAATGACTAGAAGATCTTTTTATGATTCAAATGCAGGAAAATATTTATCTTCTTGCAGATTGGTAATGAAGGTTTAGCTGCTGACCTTACAGATGACCCTGATACTGAAGAAGCTTTGAAAGAATTTGACTTTTTAGTGACAGCTGAAGATGGTGAGGGAGCTGGAGAAGCTCGAAGTTCAGGAGATGGAACAGAGTGGGGTAAGACACTAATAAAAGCATTTAAATATAAAGGAAAACTTGTTCATGATACTTCCTAAGAATTTTGTAATACTTACTAAAAACGGTGTGGATGTGTGTGTGGATGTGATGACAAAACATTGATGCTTAGAAAGTGATATATTGTATGGTGAAACTTTCCTGGTTTTTATTGCATATTGCATTGTTTTTATTGCATTTTCAATGAAACCAGAGCAAAGTGAGGCAGTGCATTTTAGGAGTTTGTACACACTTGTGACAGCTGATTTAACTGCAGCAATCCCATTGCTACCAAAAAACTTATATCTGAGACAAGAAAGTGGGAAGGACGAAATAAAACATAAACTTAGTTTCATCTTTCAAAATACGTTTTCAGTTTTGCTGTATGAAGACAATTTTCCTAAGTTTTTTTGTGTATTTGTAACTTACTGTTTAAATCTGTCAAAGACATACCTACAACTGTAGTAGCAATATTTTTTTCACAGTATGTCACTGATTTTAGTACAGTGTTCTTTCCTTAAATGGGCATTTAAGGATACAGTCCATCAGATCTTGGGATTGTGTTACTTTTTAAAGATCAGTGAAAATATGACAAGACTTCTCTGTTAACTCACAAATAACATTTTAAATACTGTCCCACTTAATACTTTCTAAAATAAAATAATAGAGTCCCTAAACCAATTTATTTAGTTATTTTAAACTCTATGAAACTTGTTACTTCAAATATCCAGGTCCATCCAGTTAGTTATTTATGTTGAGGGGAAACTTAATTTAAATGAATATGTGCTGTTACTTCCTAAACAATTGCATCAGTCATAAACTGAAATATTTCAGTTAAAATCCAAATTTTTTTCATAGTTTTTTCTTTCTTCCTGTTTTTGTTTTCCTGTCATTAGCCTCCTTCTGTCACTTCTTACCTTTGTAAACATTTAAGCATTCTGAAAAAAGTTAATATTTACTTCTCTACTTAGTTATAATGCTTCTATTTCGTATCTGGAAAACATCTGATGTTTAGGCTCTAAATATATTGCAGAGTATTACCTGTAGGTCCAACTTTCAATATCCTAAAGTATTTCAGCACCAAATTTGATAGTTATATTTTTTCTGTTGATGACTTCTTCAAACCTGTGTTTGAAGTGTTTTGAAGTTTGGATTGCTTTTCTTTTCTGCTGTATTATGGCTTTTTATGAACATAACATTTTTATGAATGCAATATATTTTATATGAGTGCTTTAGTTAACATACTTTGAGTGTTAAGTTAATTCCAAACATTGTGATTTAAAGTGTCCCATCATGGAACATGTTTTACTTAGGAACAGCTTATCTTCAAAATAGTGAAAGATGAGCAAGTTCAAGCAGTGTTAAATGAAGAGCCAAAGTCATGTGACATGCTAAAAAAATATGTACGGTTTTAGATTTAAAAAAAAAATTCCTTGTGGTGATCTATTATCGAGAAAAAATGCATGTATATCTTCAGTTTGCTTAAGCAAACAGCAATATATATGTATTATTATATATTGTGCTACATATTGCAAATGTCACTTATTATGTAGGCTCTTCATTCTGCTTATGGTTTCACGTGTTCATCACTGGATTTCTCTTCCCCATGAAACACAAATGTTCTCTTCACAGATGGACCATAAGTCAGAGAATGACTGTGCCCAGAATACTGAGTGGCAGTGTGTGACTGAAATTCACAGTCTCTTGGGCCATCTTCAAAAAACTTTTAACAAATAGAAAAGTTTAAAGCCAGTTTTTCTCAAATCAGTTACACAGGTCAGTGGACATCTAGGGTCCTTGGTGCTGTCCTGTATCAGTTTAGTGCAAGGAAGGTCCCTCTTGGGGGCAATTGCAGAGGTCTTCTAGTTACTTTAGGCTATTTCAGAACAGAGACATGTGTCTAGTCATGCTGGAGAGAAGCAGTGCTGGGTTTTTCTAAAAATCTTGTTTGAAATTCCTTTCACAGCCTACCCAGATAATCCGAGTTTGTGTTTTGTCTAGTTTTCTATTTGCAGCTTACATTTTTGCAGCCAACAGTGTTGGTTTTGAATATTTATGTTTGCAGGCTTGTGCTTTTCCTGTTTTCTGTTGACTGAATGAGCCCAGTTCCTTCAAATTCGTTTTCTTTATATTCAATGCCCTATTTGTTTTGCACTCTTCAGACATTTTCTAAACTTCCAGTGTGGAACACAGACTGAACATGTTACTTCAATTTTGTCATTACCTGCACTGTCCTGGTTTAATGCACTGCACCTTCTAAAATGTACCAAAATGACATTTTTTAGAATAACATTACATTGATGTTCGATGTGGTCATCTTCTGGTTCAGTTTAATCCTAATCCTTCTCTGCAATGCTGAAACCTAGCTGATTATTTTAATTTTACTAATGGTGCTTTGGAATTTCAGTATTTAGTTTTAATTAGATTTTAATGGAATTTTCTTTTAATTGACTTTTAGCGGTTTTGATTTTTTTCCTCTTTGACTGGGCATGTTCTCTGACTTACCTTTCTGTTGTTCTTGTGTTTCCTGAGTAATCACTCTTCCTCTCTGTCAGTGCTTAGGCCCATTGATCAGAAGGATTGAGGTCTTTATGTTGGCAGTTGATGTAGCTGTAGTTTGGTGTAGGATGTCATTGTTCCCTTCTCATCACCTAAGTTCTTTGTGGACAGCTCAGGGGACTCTGCCATTATGCTTCCGTTTCGTGTTTCACTGCCCTTGCCATCTCTGTATTCCACCTCTTTCATCAAGATTGTCATTGAATGATGGCAGATGCATCAGTATCCTAGGGTATCTGTCTGCTCATTCACTGTCATGTTTTGTCATGAAACATGTACTTGGAATAACACCTATTATTTTTATTTTAAGTGCATGTTACTTTGTTTCTGCTGTGTATGACTCCTCTTGTGTACTTTCATGATTATAATGGTTATAACCTCAAAAATGAGTGCAATCATATTGTAAATGTGATTGGAAGTTGGGAACTGAGGAACTAAGTCTTGTGATTTCATGCCTAAAGAATTTGTGAGTATAAAGCTAAACTGGCACACAAACCAAGTTTGGTTGGTGCCTGGTTGTCTACTAGCAGAAGTGCTTCTGCAGATGTTATATTTGCCTTGCCATATAAACAGGTTTATCTTTTTAGTAATTCTAAGTTTCCAGAAATGACTGAGAATGGATAGTTTAGAAAAGTGGAGACCTGACTTTTCATAAAGAATAACTAACTCTGCAATATTTGTCAAAAAGAAAAATATGTCTTCTGAAACTACGGTGGAATGTTGTATTTCTGCTAATTACGTTTTAATTTCTGGAATGCAGTGGGATGTCCACCTGTGCAAATTACTTTTCTTCATCTTTATGTGAAAAACTGTATTTATGGACTTCTTTCTCTGGTTATATGTAGGAGCAAAGTTTCTTTCTTGTGCATGTAGAATGAATGCGAAAGGATGCATGGTGGTTTTCATGAATAAACTGGCACTGACTTAATCAGCTTGCATTTTCATGAGAGATATAGCATGAATGCTTTTATTTGCTTATTCAACACTGGCTGAATAATTTCTTAACACTGTCTTTCTAAAGATGCAGTAATTGTTTCTAAATACCAATGATTTTTTTTGTGTATTTTGAATTATCTAACGTATACAGTTACTTATGAAGTTTAATTTGTTTGCTCCTTGGTAACAAATTAACATACAATTTTCAAATATGTAACTGATAATACACAGTGCCTTGGAAAACTGTATGAAATGAAACTTGGTCTTTTATAAACTTAAAACGGAGACTGCACCTTTAAAATAAAGATTTATTAATAACTCTTATTAATGCTCTTATACAGCTATGACAGTAAATCACCAACAGCTTGCATTGCCAATTGCTGATTTTTTTTCTTTTAATAATATGCTGCATGTAGACAAAGATGACCTGTCCCCAACTGCTGAGGTTTGGGATGTAGACCAGGGACTAATAAGTAAACTGAAGGAACAGTACAAGAAGGAACGAAAGGGGAAGAAAGGGGTAAAGAGTAAGTGCAGATTCTGAATCTTGTAATGCAACACTTTTTTGCCTATTTATATAGAAGACATTTTTTCTCATGAGTTCTGTTTGTTGTTTGTTTTTTTTTTTCCATTAAGCATCATTTTCTGTAATGGGGGCAACCAACTTTAACTTTCTGCCTGCTGAATGTGAATATTTCAAAACCTTTGACAGCCATTTCATTAATGAGAAATGTTGAAAAGACAAAAATTCAAGGTTAAACAGGTGAAGAAAAGTTTAAACAGGTTAAAAAAGTTAAACAGGTGAAGAAAACTAAATGCATAGAAATGTTAGTGTAAAAATAATGAACAGCTTGCATTTTGAGGACATTTCTACTCTTAAGAAGTTTTCTGAAAGATTTAAAATTCATCTGCTTCTTAAAGTATAATACTGTGATATTGTTATGGGACTAGTGATTGTTGGGCTTTTTCTGGGGGTGATGGTGTGGGTTTTTTAATTTACTTTTTGACTTTTTTTTTTTCTTTTTTTTTTTTTTAATATGAACTTGAACCAGTTGCTATTTATGGGCTTGTAATTATGTTTACAGTCCCAGGCATAGAGAATTAGGAAATGCCTGTAATGTAAATAAGAACTTTTTGGTGGCTTTATTTAGGAGATAATCTTTATTTTATAATGCCCTTCACTTTTCTGTGCATTTACCAATATTTTATTTGATATCTCTCTACTCCCTGAGTTTTCTGACCAGTTGACCTATTTTAACTATGTAGTTTAAACCAAACTTCAGGGTTGAACTACCTGATAAAAATACTTTTGGAAATTATGTTATCAACTGTAACTATAAAGTTCTTAGTGTATGTAGCGGTATTAAATCTGTCATCATAGAATGGTTTGGTTTGGGAGGGACATTAAAGATCATCTAGTTCCAACCCCCCTGCCATGGGTGGGGATAACCACAAGACCAGGTTGCTCAGAGCCCCATCCAACCTGTCTATGAACACTTCAGGGATGGAGCACCCGCAGCATCTCTGGACTCCTGTTCCAGTGCCTCACTACTCTTAGAGTATAGAACTGGAGCTTGTCCAGGTCCCTGTGGATGGAATCCCATATCACTTCAGAGAAGCTCCCATAGTTGCTGTGCTTTTATTTTGGAAGTATTTCTTAACCATTTCTGGAGATAACTAGTAAAAATTTTTTTTCCTCAGTTTGAAAAATTGTATGGATATACACTAACTAAATTACATGATAATTAAAATACAACACTTACTGACAACTTCTGTAATTATTAAGATTTTCATTTACTTTGTAACACCAAACAGTTACTGGTCAGTTAGTGCATGTTGGTTGTTTTTTCAGCATTTTTGCATGACTTGTACACCAACATTAACATAAAAGCTTTGACAAAGCAAAGATTTTTAGTCTTTGCTTTAATGGGAGCCTACAGTAGTCATCTGCATGCAAATGTATATCAGCATTTAATATGTAAATCAGCAGTTGACATCAAATTTGCATGAAATATTTGGTAGGATTAGAAATTTATTTTTAATACCAAAATGAACTTTTTTTATTGGAAACTTTCTTACTAAATTCTTTACATTTTATACATTTTGAACCACCACAGTAGTTGCAAAGTAACAAAGTTTTCTTCATCTAAAGTACTTTTGAAATCTTTGGTTCACAGAAGACAGTATTTAGGAGACAGCTGTGTGTGACGGTGCTGAGAAGTGACATAAGACATTGTTCAGCTTTTTACATTTGAATTCTCCTTTGGGAAACGCTGAACACATATAGTCTTAAAAGGTAGTGTGTGAGATTCTTGGCTTGTCACATTCGTGATTGTTTCTGATTGAAAATTAGCCTCTACATCACTGAGCTAATTGGATGAGAGAACTCCATGCACAGAATAAAAGTATGTATTCAGGGTTGGGCAGATTTATTTAAATATGATTTTATAGGCTTTTCCTCAGCTTTTTAACATTCTGAAACTGAGAATAATGTTTAAGGGCTTTTTTATTCCTGCTGCTCATATCTGATCATTTGGGGACTTAATCCTATATATCCCTTCCTTTGCTCTTCATTGTTTTGGCTTGTATCAGAATTTGGATACCATCAGAGCTTATCTGCATGGTAATACATATCATCATAAATGTCAAAGAAATGTGCATTAAATGTCATCTTTTGCAATACTTTAGACAGCATAAATAATAAGACAGACATTCTGATGGGTTCTTCTGTTTAATATGCATCTGTAACTACCAGAATCTGTTACATAACTGGGCAGACACAGCCCTGGTCTCAGGTATGGAAATTTTCATTCCACATGTACATGAATAAGTGAACAGAAGTAGAACTGATTCTATATTTTGATACTTCTCTAGTCTGTATCCTCATCCTTTTGGGTGGCACATCTTAATTAAGATCATCTTCTGTCAGCACATGTGTTTTCATTGAGTAATCTTGTTTGCTGGGAAGGAAGAGGGTGTCTGTCCAGGTAGTCACCATGTTATGTGGAACTACTACCTCTTTATGAAAGGATCTTTAAAAATACCCCACCAAAACAATAACAAAAAATCCACCACCTCACAACTTCAATTTCCTTTACAATATAAGCTGTAAAACAATGCAAAATCTGTTTATTGAAAGTTCCTGTGTTAAAAAACCCCAGAAGCAGAGAAACAAGCCACACCTATTCAGGACTTACTGTGATACATAGATAAGGAGTTAGGTTTGATTTCTACAAAAGCAGGCTTCTCTTTTCAGTAATATGCTGAATTTAAGGGTTCTTTCTTGCACAAATTTGATAAGATCAATTTTGGCAGGTAAGCAGGGGATGACTGTTTTTCAGATATAGCCTGTCACCTTTGCAGGTATGATAGTGGACCTCTTAGATATTTCATTTTATCAGGTCAGCATAATGTATTCTCATTTGAAATGAGAATTGAAGCAGTTGAAAGTTTTCACATCTTGTTTATATATATGTATATATCACTGTTGAAATCAAGATACTTTTACTGTTTTTCTTTAGCTTTTTGCGTTTTTTTGTTTGTTTGTTTGGTTTTTTTTTTTGTTTGTTTGTTTTTTTTACTTTCCTGCTCTTTTTAATTGTTCTGTGCTTACAAAACAGTATCCGTACTGTTCACTTTCCTACCCTTGATTCCTGGAAATAGTACAATAATTGATAGGACTGAAAAGAGATCTGAATTTCACCATCTTCATTACCATCACCTCTTCTTGACATACAAGAATCTCTGTGTTATATTCAGACATGGACTAATACATCTTTGACCTAATAAAACTCCACTTAAGGCTTCTCAGACTAAAACTTTTCATCACTGAATATTCAGTTATCTTTTTCACTTTTGATCTCTGAAGGACAGTACACTGAGATGGTACTGTAACTTTTGCTTCTGTTCATACCAGGTCAATTTTTTTTTTTTGTTCCTGGCTTTTTTTGTGGGTAAGAGTCATCCTGTTTTGTGCCTTGAACATAGTTGCTTATGCAGAGATGGCACATTCTTTTCTTCAAAAATCTCCTTGTAACATTTACTATACTTGAACAGGTACACTTGTGTCGAGGTGAACTCTCTGTGTTTGGAGACACAAGGCTTGACTCCATTTTTCTCAGAAGACTGATTTATTATGTTATATATTATACTAAAATACTACATTAAAACTATATTAAAAGAGCAGAGAGAAAAAAAAAAAAGATCAGAAGGTTACAAAGAACAAGAACAGAATAGAATGCATAACAAAATCTTGTGACTGCTCACAGCCTTGGCACAGGTGGCTGTGATTGGTCATCAATTGAAAACAATCCACATGGACCAATGGAAGATGCACCTGTTGCATTCCACAGCAGCAGATAGTAATTGTTTACATTTCTTTCCTGAGGCCCTCAGCTCCTCAGGAGGGGAAAAATCCTAGGAAAGGATTTTTAATGAAATATCATAACTACACACTTGCACTTAATTGAAAGCAGAAACTTGTGCAGTCTTCTGTAGGGGTGGCACAGTCTTGAATATTGACACTCAGCATGAAATGCACAGAAGTTGTTTGGAACAGCAGCTTCTCCTTTGTAAACTTCTCTCTGTATTGTATGATGATTGAGGACTGTTCTGAGGTTATGCCTGAAGGACAGGAAGTGCCCAAACGTACTGAAAAACACTAAAAGGCAAGGATATCAGTCCCCCAGTGAGTGACAAACTAAATGAATGGCTGCTTAAAGATAGCAGAGCAGAGGATATTTTTAGTTTCTTCTGAGTATGCTTTGGGTCCAGCTTCTCATGCCCATATGTTTGGCATGAAAGCACCTTGAGAAGATGCTTTCAGTTCAGATAGAGTAAGCATTTATAAGCCATTTCAGGCATTTTGCGTCAATGTGTTGAACGATTCATGCATATCGACATGGAGAACACAAATGGTGTTTTCCTCTGGAAAGCAAAGGGCTCATTAAAGTAAACAGTTTAGGGTCCCAGTCATGACTTTTTTTCCTGTAATTTTATTGATTGCTCTATATACCTTCAAGAATATATCTGCTCCTGGTCATCATAGGTGCCTGGCTGATGGCCAACTGTAAGAAAGATGAAGACAAGCTTTGTAGTCTGTGTGGTGTAGAGATCTGTCCATTCTAAGAGTGACTTTTCTTATGTGAGATCTCACCTGCTGGCTGCAGTATTAAGTACTATACTTCAGAAATGAAATCCTTTCAGAATAGTGCCTGTTAGAAAAAAAGACTGTTGGTTCAAAAAAGATTTCTCATTATTATTTTACATTCACTTAATCAGCTGGGATCACAGGTTTCTAGACATTCTTGTACAGGAGAGTGAAACAACCGCTCAAGTCATCTGTTTTAGAGGAAAGGTTTTGTAAGCCAGTTTTATTCTCAGATTGCTTCTGGGTAGCAGTCTTTGTATATTTAACTAGAATACTAAGTGTTCTGTGAAGAAAGGAAAAAAAATACCAAAAGCAGAAAAAACGTAAATGTAGGGAGTTTTATTACTTGGCAAAATGAGAATGTTTTGCAAATGTTAATGAGAATAGTTATATAGCATCCTTTTAGGGGTATGTGAGGTATACTTCCTGTAATTCTTTTTCAAGAAATTATTTTTGTTGTCATCCCTCTCTGCAGGGAGTTCTCCATTATCTTTAGAGAATTCTGTTGTTCATGGACACTTATTTTTGAACACATTGATTTAAACCAGTAAGATCTGAAATGATCAGATACTTTTTGAAAGAGTGTATTTTGATGTTTAACTGTTTGAATAACGGTTCTGAGTTTTTGATAAGTCATCTGTAATCATAGTATTTGTATTTTACTTTTTTGGGAGTAAAGGCTTTGGTTTAGTTTCAAATTCCTCTTCAATAAATGTGAGACGTGTCACCTCAATATAAGAACTTGTTTACTAATGCTTCCTTTACTAAATGGTCTACAATATCTCTGCTTGCAGTCCCAGGAAGGGCTGTTTTATTGGTTGAAATTTGGTTATGTTTTTTGTGATTATGGATTGTTTTCTTTAAAGAGGTTCTCTCACTGAAATACACTTTATAATTGAAGCTTGACTTTTTAATGTGGAAGCTATATCCAGGAGTGGATTTAGTAATTTAAAGATATTTTAAATTACACTTTTTTTGTTTGCTAATGTCTGCATATTAATTCAATGTACGTATAATTCAGAATGCTTTGATTCTAGAAGTTTGCTTTTATAATTATTTTAATATAATGTACATCTGCAGTTTCATACAGTGGTGGAAGCATTCTTGCTGCTATGTTTAACAAACACTTCATTCAATTTAAATACCATTCAAAGCAGGGAAAGTTAATTGTTTGTTGCACCCCCATTATGAGTTGTCTGTACTTCTGCTCTCATTTTTAAGCTTATTTTTAATTTGCACTCTGTTTTTTAATGTTAAATTGTTTAGTATAGTTAAAGTTGTGTAATATTATTAGAAAATGTTTAATTCATACATTTTTTGTTTAACTGTGAATGTTCTTTTAGTATTTGGCTTGACTTTCCAGTAGGACTATAAGATAATTTTTTTTCTCTTTCCTACAGGAAATTGTAGAATAGATCTACAGAACACAAAGGAGTTATTCTTTGATTTAGTGAATTTAAATTGTTTGCATGTAGTTTTCAGATTTGGTGTATTAACTCCTACTTTTGATTTTCAAAATATTGCTAAACAAAAGCAAAGCACTATTTATTTTAAGGAGGTCCCCTCAGTAATTTTTCTTATTTAATGGATTTTTAGACTTCAGTCAAGTCAAGCGGTAGCAATCAAATGAATTTTTGCTGCTGACATTAATTTACAGGAGTCAACAGGACAAAACTTCACGACATGATAGCTGATCTGGGCGATGATGAGATACCCCACATCCCTTCAGGAATCATTAATCAATCTAGGTCACCCTCTTCTAGAATGACTGATCATGAAGGTGCAAGAGCAGAGGAAGGTACAAAAAATTCAGCTACTTACTATATTTCAGGAGATTTCTTTTAGAAAGCACACACTGTCATTTATTATCCCCTCTGTAAAGCTGAATGCAGTTGCAGATTGCCACATTATTATTTCACTTATTCCCAAATGGTTTTATGAGAATATGGCTTGAGTTTCTGTGGCTTTTTATAACTCACCATTATTTCATAAGTTTTTTTAAATAACTTCATGTACAGCAGTGTGTTCTGACACTATTCTCTATTAAATCCCTGTTTGGAGACACCCCACCATTAGCAAAACCTTTCACAAATAGGTTATTTATTGAGGGGCAAAAAGGTGAGTATAAACATTTGATGCACAGTTTGGATTTTAAAATGAAAAGTGGTGATTTAAGTTATGGGACTAATTACTCTCCTTTCCTCAAATTTAATGTTTTCTTTTGTAAAATTTACTTGGTCTACATACACAAGTTTACAAAGACACTATTTATTTCTTTACAGATTATTTTTTTAAGTTTCAGGGTTATCATTGGCAATGAAAATTAGTGGCAAGCTATTGTATATAAAGTAAAAAATCTTGTATTTGGCTTTTAAGTTTTTTGTTTTAAAGGGATGATTTTCCTGTATTTGCTTTGAAATTAGAATATCATTATGTAAATTGTCCTCTGCTTAGAACATAATCATTCAGAATACTCAGGTGTATTCAGATTCAGATCCTCTTTTAGGATGATCTTTGACCCATAAGCACTGGCATGTATCAGCTACAGCAGAAATAGAATTTGCATTACTACTGATTCCAGGAATCTGTTGGTTCTCTTGTTCTTTTTCACCCTTGGCCTCACAAATGCCTGTCAACAGGCAAGCAGAAAACAGCCCCAAACCACATTTCAAGGAGGTTTTTTTGTTGCTCTCCCAAACTGTCATTTTACAGCAGTCATCTTATTTACTGCCTTCCTTTTCATCTTTGTTTTCATTTCCATTTTCAAGATGAAGCAGTATCAAATTTACCTGTGGAGTGCAATTGAAAAATCTACAGATGAAACTTTCTAAAACTTGTAGACGTATATTTAGGTTGTTTCTAGGTTCAGTGTTTACATGTTTTTAGTTGCCTTTCAGCCATATTTAGGCCATACATATTGTGCAAAGGAGCACAGACACAGAACTTGTTACGGACAGGGATGTTGTCTCAGGGAGAGACCTTACATCTAAAATAGTACTGGACAAAACAATATTTTTGAAGAAATAGATGCTAGATTTGAATTTGATAGGGACTGCCTTTTATTGGCTGGTTCTTGTAGCACAAGCACTGTGTTAGCCTTCAAGTAAAGATTGTTCACACTGTTCAAATAAACTGCTTTCATGTTTAGATTTTCATACTGTTTAACATGTCTGTGTGTTTTAACTTGTCAGTGTAGTTTGCTCTTTATTTATTAAGAGTAATAATATTAATATCTCTGTCATCTTATCTGCTCATTTTGGTTTCTGTATAGTTTTTAAACTTGAATATTAGAGTGTAAGTTCTGCTATTTCTATCCTGAATGCTTATGTGGCTTTTTGAGTTTTCCTCTGTACCATTTGGTGTAAATCTGCAAATTAAGAGGCAGTGTTGTATTTCAGTTCCTTCTAGATGTGTTACAAGGCCAAATACTTCATTATCATAAAATACAGATTCTGCACCATGCAGTACAGATTTTACTCAATTATTTATTCAGCTGTGTTCTAAAAGCTAAGATTTTGCAGACAACTTCAGGCTTTCTTCCTGCGATACACTAGCCTATGCTGAAGAATTTTATCAAACCATAGTTTTCTTGTGACTGTATGGAAGTTTTATGCCGCACTTCGAAATATTACAGTTCTGACGTAGTGGTTGATAATTTTTTATTGAAGGGGGTTCAGGGTGGAACTGACTCTAACTGGCTTGGAATATCTCTTTCATGCCTCTTAAAGGTGTGAGAGGTTGGGTTTGGGTTTTTTGTTGTTTTTTGTTTGTTAGTTTGTTTTTCACCCTGAACTGCCTGGTTAAATATGATGTTATGCCATAATCACACTTGATAATTTTGGCCATGAGAAATTGGAGTTTCCATTGCAGCTTGTTCTATTATTTCAGAAATGGTATCAGCATGATTTTCCATCCAGTGTAGAGAGAATTACTTTCTTCACTGGTTGTTTTTCAGTTTTAATATCTATAGATTGCAGCGGTGTCAATCTACAGATGGACAGAAAAAAATCAGTAACAGCTAATTGCTTGTATGAGCAGCTGCTTTTGAGGTACCGCATATTAACTTTGTGGGAAGCAAGGTTAAGATGTCCCTGTTGTACACTAGACAACAGCAGCCTATATGAGCATATATATCTGGCCAGAGATTAAAGTAGTTTCAGGTTGTACAAGCATTACTAATTTTGATTTAATTATGATTTTGATTTAATTATGTATGATGTCAAGAACTTGAAGGTAAGAAGTGCTTGTTAAGATTGGCTAAGCAAATATTTAATTATACAATTTTATATTTCAATATTTATTTCACCTAGTTTCACGTATGAAGGAACTTGTACTGTTACATTTTAACTTTATATTTCTTGATTGCAAACTCAGTTAGCATTTCTTATGCTATATTATTATGCTATAAGAATAATACTGTACTATGTGTTAGAAAAAATATTTGTATTTTTTTTCGAGATGAAAAACATTAAAAAGTCATTTATTTAACTATCATTTGCATATATCTATTGATGCATTGTTTTGATATCTGAAGATATGGGTTTATATTTTTAGTAGCTGTAGCATCATGCATTTTTCATTGTGTTACTATTCTGCTGTTTCTTTTTTTGCAAAAGTAGTTTGCGACCATTTTTTAAACTTCTCAAATACGCCTCACTTAAAAATATAAAAGTCACAAATAAATTATAGAACACAGTATAAAAATATACAGGCAGCTTTAGTATTGAGAAGTAGTCTTCTGAATTTTGAGTAGCAGTAATTTTGAAGCTTTAAATAAAGAAATAGTCACTCATGCAAACAAAACTTGATGAATTTGTAGTATAGGTTGTTGATGTGGCAGTCCTTAGTGACGTTAGTCTCACAAACAATTAGTATGACAGGTTACGGGGCTTACCTAAACCTTGTGGGCCTGTCCTAAAGATCAAATAGGAGTAACAGGAAAGTAAATTGGTGTTTTGTAGGAATACATATTTTTTGAAATGTATAAGTGGTTTGTGGTAGATCGTCAGATGTAGAGTTTTAGTAAATTACTGATGGAAATAAAAAGCTTATTCATATAAGGACATGGTAAGCCATTTTGGGCTCTTAATGTAATGTGGCATTCTTATGAGTCAAACTTGTATGGATTGTGAATTTTTTTTTACAAGAGGTGATTGTGCATAGTTAGAATAATGTTTCCTCTTTTTGTGCAATTGTAGGAACAGCAGTCTGCATTCTTAGATTATGTTCTTAGATTCTGAGAAATGGTTGTATTGACTGTGCTATTGAGGTTACATTTCTTAATAGTACAATAGTTCTGAAGCATTAAAACCTGTTTTGTTCTTGAGAAGTGATGTATTTTGATCTATCTGGACTGGCTCCTCTTTGCCTAGCCCTAGCAGTAGTGCCAGACATCTGTAACTACACCTGGTTTCAGTCCCTTTCGTTCCGTGGGAGTGGATCGGAACTGGGTTACCATTCAGATAGTGGCCATACGGAATAATGGAGATGTGTGTTCTAAACAGGAATGTGTTAATTATTAGTCCTCTTGTTTGGAACTGCTTCTAGAAGACAATATCCCAGGAAACTGGAAACTGTTTTCTCTGAGATTGAAGGGTTTTCTAGGAGGATAAGAAATAAGGAATGGCATTAAAAGGAGGCCATAACTCTCTGCCAGATCAGTGACATTCAAAAGTCAAGCAAGTTTACTTTTTCAAGATGTCAGATATAATTTAACATATTTTGCAGATGCTTATACTTAGCTGAAGTTCACACAGACCTTCATTTCATATACTCTACTTAACAAGTGTTGCTATTTCTAAGTGGAAAAGAAAACTGAAAAGTAAAAGTAGCTTCTAAAATGTGCTGAAGCTTAAGCCTTCATTCCTATTCCTTATTGCAAAATCGGTATTTGTGGGTTAACGGAGATTTGCAGAATCGTTGAAGAGGGTAAAAAATATGGGTGAATATTTTAAACTTTATTATTCAGATGTGAATTCATAGTGAATGGCTATATATAACTTACAGAAGTTATCATTCTAAATGATAATTAACAGAAATGTTAAATTTTAATTTGAAGAAGGCACATCTAGACAACATGAGTGTCAGTTGAGTGTACTTTAAAATTAGAATCCAAAATCATGCTGAGAAACTAAGAGAGGAAATGAATAAATAATAGATGTTTCCATTTTTTCAATTCTCTGAGGAAACTCAAAGCGGAAGAGATGTTTTGCAGGAGTCTTTTGCTTGAGTGATTAAAAAATATTCAGTGTACAAGTAGGAATATTTTACTAGTATAAAACACAAAGACATATTTGCAAGTGGATAGAAGGCAGGAAGCATGGTGTATTGAATGAAAAACTCAGCTGAGAATTTGGAAACCTGGGATGTACATTTGGTATTGCAGTGTAAAGTAATGTGAATCAAGTCAGTTGTCAGTATCAAGACCTCTGTAAAGTAAGTTGAAATCAAATGATGAAGCATGGTACAAGAGTTGTGTATATAATGTGTGTGTGTGTTTGCACATGTGTGTGTGTCCTCATGCTCTGTTTTGTTTTTTTTTAAGTTGGGGCTGTATGTAGTATATACAAGTTCAGTTTTAAACTCTGCTTTGCTGTTAAGTGATGAATAATGCAGCTTTTCATCAGTTTGAATTACTCTGTTGAGACTTAAAGAAACTGTTTTGTTCTTTGTAGCTGAGCCAATAACGTTTCCACCTGGAGGAGGCAAGTCATTTATTATGGGTTCTGATGATGTGTTGTTAAGTGTACTGGGCCTTGGAGACCTTGCAGACTTGACAGTAACAAATGATGCAGACTATAGTTATGATGTAAGTGCAATTTTATTTTAAAATTCTTTATACAGTTTAACCAATAGTAATTGGGTCCCCTCTCCTCAATCCTGAACATTACGGATGCACTTATTTAGTAAAAGCTGTTACTTGGAATGGAAGAGCACCTTGCAAATGAGCTAAGTAATTTGGGTTACCAGAATTAAATGAGATGACTTGGGTTTTTTTCTACATTAATAATTTAATTCAGATTTTGTCACTGGGAGGGGAAATGTGTTATGACATAAAATACATATTAATGTCTTAACATGACCAAAATTACAGTTATATATTGAAATGGAGTGGTGAGTAGGCATGGCACGAAACACAAATATTGATATTAACTAATTTATTTATCCTTTTGATGAGTATGTAGTGTTAACAGCATAGACTGTATATATAGTAGTATATTTCATATGTAAGCTTTTAGGGGATATTTTTATTATAATCCAGAGTGTTCTGACATTCCTTTGACCATATTCATTAAGCTTCTACCAATAGTGTTAAACAAATTTTTCATTGGTTAGTAACATAGGATGGCTGGTTAGGGAAGTGTTCAGGTAAGTTTTGCATGAAGTATTGTATTTAAAAAGTCTTGTATTGGCTTGACAGCGGATTGCAGCTTTGTAGTATATTGCTGTCTTTTGTGAACTACAAATTCTTTATAAAACAGTGTGTGTTTAGTGGCAAGCCAGGACTAAGCTCAGAAAGCACTGAAATCAATATACCAGCTAACAGAACTGTTACATGAATCTGTGCTACTTGTGACAAACCTGACAAAACAGTTCTTGTGGTGTGAAGAGTGATGCAGAATAGAGGTTACCTTTGCTCTTGGGAAACTTAAAGCAGAGAATAGGTAATAAATACACAAATATTAAGTGCTGCCTGAGCTAATAAGAAATTTGCAGTAGAAACACACATTTGTTGAAGGTTAGAAGGTGTTAATCATCCTGTAGATGAAGTTGGTCTTACTTTTTCAATGTTGTTGAAGTTTCAAAACTTTTTCACTCAAACCCTTAAACCCCTGAGGCTCTTTATTTTCAGTTTAGTTTGGGAGGTGAGTAGGAAGAGGCTATTTCATGCTCTAATACCTGGTGTATACAGGAGACAAAATATAGAAGTAGAGTTTTGCTTACTAGGCCATTCACTGAAAATGAGTTGTGGTTGGCCATGACTGTCACTTGCTTTCCTTGCTTCTTGTCCAGTCCTCTCTTCCCAGTACTCATAGGATATTTTCTTCCTTTTAAAGCATAGCTGAAAAATGCACAGTGGCTTCTGACTTTGTGTGTCAGAAAAAACAAAGTGTAAAATAACATAGATGGCAAGATTTTTTTTTTGTATTTAAGACGACACTGTCCTGTCATGACTTTGAAGAGACTAAAATTCAGATGCTGTTAGTTTTTCATCAGTGTTTCTTTAGGGCAAAAATTTCCTGATAGTTTTTAATTGCTGAAGTTGTTCCCTCACAGCTATGGATTTGCAGCACAGTAAGACCATATTTTACCTTGTACCTGTAATAGAGTACTTGTAGGGCATCATAGTCTAATGCCCTTGTAAGATTAGGTGAAGTCACCTCATTTTCCCATGTCTCCAGATAAGGAGGTGTGACACTAAGTTAATGTGTAAGTAAAACAAGAACAACGAAAAAACCTCAAACCAGAACACTTAATGCATTTGCTCCCAATAGGCCCATGCTCTTCAGATGGCTTTTGTGAGCCATTAGAGCGCATTAACAAATAAAGCCACAACAGGCTTCCATGAGCTTTCATGTGTCACTCCTTGATGAGTGTATTTTGGAAAGGAGAGGATATGAATACAGGATGGGGGTTAAGTATAAACCTTAAGAATTTCAACTATAGCTCAGAAGATTTCTGTATATTTGATTAAATTCACAGGTTGTTTCCAAGACTAGTCATCTAGTAAACAGTAGTCATCTCAAGTCATGTCTTTTTTATTATCTAGTTACTTAAATTGACCTCAGTGCATGTAGTTGTTTGTATGCTGAGGGAATAATGTTGCCAAATCAAATGCCCCCATTTGTATATTTTTTGATTCCATAGCACCAGAGAATAGTGTTTTAGTCAGTATGACTGACTAAAAGATGGAAAACTTTCCTTTATGTAAACTTGGAAATGTTCAAATAAGTTACATCATTATCAAGAAAAAAGTAACATTAAAACATAAAAAGACACTGACTGCAATTAATTATTGTTCTCTAAAATTTTTGTTTGCTGTTGGGGAGTACTTTTTTTGACATAGGGAAATGTCTCCTTACAATGTGTTAGGATTCCCTTGACTGCAGAGGCAAGGAAGATCTTCATTCCCTGAAGCCTTTTTTTTTTTTTTTTTTTTTTTTTGGTGGGAGGGAGTTGTTTGTTTGTGTTGGTTTAGCTCAGGTGCAGTTTCAGTCCAGTTTGCCTGTGATTTACAAGGCAGAATGAATGGGTTGTTTGATCCTTCTTGGTCTTTAGTAAAGCCTGCTAAAGTCCATGGAAAAAGGGAGGAGCAGCTAGTGAAGTAGTCTGTGTTCTCATGACTTTGATTATTTTGACTCTGTGTGTGTGTATAAATACACAAAGTAGAGCATCGAGATTCAGTGGGGCAGTGTGTCCATCTACACCTTATGTTTTGAGAAGCTTTGGAGATGTCACACTTTTAAACATTCATATATACTGTCCCATTTCACTAATTTTCCATTATTCCTCTGGCCCATTTTGTGAAATAATCTCACATTTATCCTTTGTAATCATCAAATCCCTTTTCCAAGTCCTTGACTGTGTTTTTCTGAGTTGGGGGTTGGGTTTTTTGGTTATTTGTTTTTTGGAAATACATTACTGGTTAACTTTTTTTCTTAGAGATTGCAAAGACCTCTTTGAAGATGTATCAGTTGTTCTCTTACTCTTGCAGTAAGGATATCAAGATCCATTAGAAACATGGATAGAGAAAAGAATTTTTAAAAATTGGTTTATGTATAACTAGATTTCTAATAAAGTGTGTGTGGTGTCTTCTAAAAGAACCATAATGTTCCAGTCCATTTAAAAAAAATTAAAACTTCAAAGCTGTGCTTAAAATAGGAGATGTACCTTACTTTTCGTAACTGTGTAAATGCTGTACCTTGCATTTTAGCAGATTTCTCTGTACTGCCAAAACCAAAATTACCCTTGCAACTATCCTTTTAAGAAAAAAGAAAAAAAAAATATAGAATCAACTCTTTTCATGTTTTGAAAAATAAGGATCACTGTATCCAGTTCTGATTTTTTCAAGTGACATTTTTCAAATTTTTTTCATTTGACTTTTTCAAATCACAACTGTGGTAGATATTGTTGTGTGGATGCATATTGCACCCAAAAAATTGCAAGTCTTCTGCATAATCTGGGATATATCATGTTCTAAAATGAAGCATTGCTATTTCAAGTTTTTGGCAGGAGGGAAATAAATCAGTTGTTTGGTCCAAATTATGTTTAATGCAGAACTCCAGAATTCCACTCTGTTCTGTTTCCTAAAACGAAAGATGATTCTTTTTATAAAGCTTGTATATAATATGCAGTGCTAAATAACATAAATCTCAGTAAAAATATTGCAGTATTCAGTGTACTCTGAAGTAGGAAGATTGCAAGCAAAATGTTTTGTTATTATATGTATTTCTTTGTTGGTATTTAACAAAACCTAAAAATTTGGGTTACATGTCTGGTATAACAAATTTCTGTGACTTGATTGGAATTAGGTAAAGTTTGCACTTAGGACAGAAATTTACAGTAATATAATGAAAAAGCAAATGTCTGCATATCTGCAACTCAAAAGAGTAAATTTTACTGTCTGAACCTCTTTGTTTTGTTGGTTGAATTTGAATTTGGTTTGAGTAGTGATAATTCAATCCAGATTATAGACTTGGTCCAAAAATAGTTATTACAGTACACGTTACACTATTATCTGAATATTTTCAATCCTGACAGATAAAAGGTAATAAGATTTGGGAGATTTTAATTTCATATTAGTGTTGCTGAAATTTGTTTGAGATGTCAAGCTATTCTGGCCTGCAGTTGAGAAACATATTTTAACAATTACATGCTGAAATAGATAGTGTGTAAGATGAAGGATACAATTAGCTTCCATTTGTGTAAGACAAAGGATACTATTAGTTTCCATTCATTCTTAGTTTGCTTATTTTGTTCATCTAATTCAAGTCAGTTTTCTAAACTACCTTTAGGGGAAAAGAGAAGTACCTGGATATGTTATTTCTTCATGATGGAGGTTTAGGATGGGATGTAGTCTTTTAAGGGTCTGTTTGATGCATAAATATTAATTGTACTCAAAGCTATAAATTAGTCTCTTGGAATCACTAGAAGGGCTTGAATTTTTCTGGTTAACTCTTCTGGGTTACCTATAATTAATATTAAGCAGCTGTAATTATTGTATTTTAGCCTAACAGTCTGCAAGTAAAGAGTATTAATTGGATGTTCACAGCATATAAATGTAGAGTTTGCATATATTGCTTCACAAAGCAGCTAAGTTATTGTCTCACAGATACATTTGAAACTCATTAAAGACTTAAAAAATATTTGTGTAATGTTATGTTTAAAATCATGACAAATGTCTATTGAAATTTGGGTTAGCTGTTTCTATGTACATGACTTCACTTGTAGAAGTATTCAAGAACTATGTATGTTTCTTGTCAACCTTCGTCAAGTTATTCATCTAAGGAAGATCACTCACCAAGCATCTCAAGCTCATTTTTATTGTGTTTAAGTGATAAATGAGCTTTTGATGGCTATAATCTCTTCCTTGGGTGCAGATGACATGATACACAATGAAACATTTCTCTTTCTTCAAGGAAGAAGAGTTAGTGTCATTGTACAAAAGGATTAAAATCTGTTCTGAAAATCAAGTCTTCTTTTCTATGTGTTTAACATTATGTATCATTCCAGCCTGGGTCAAAGGAAACTGTTACAACAGAAAAATTTGCAGACTGGCTAGCTGGCCAGATAGGGTTGTAGATGTATATGGATAAATAATAGATAACTACAAACTTAAGGTTGAATATATATTAGCTGAATCAAACATAGGATATTTCCAAAAATAGGGATATATATAAAATCCATTTTTTAAAATCCAAGATAAAATTGCTTCTTTCCTTTTCTCTTTCAAGTTGCCAGCTAATAAAGATGCCTTCCGAAAGACATGGAACCCTAAATATACGCTACGCAGTCATTTTGATGGAGTGCGAGCATTAGCGTTTCATCCTGTAGAGCCTGTGCTGGTTACAGCCTCTGAGGACCATACTCTAAAACTCTGGAATTTGCAGAAAACGGTTCCTGCCAAAAAGCAAGTATTTGGGTTTTTATAAAACATCAGTTGTGTTTTTCATTTGTGTTTTATATGCCTTTGAAATTGATTAAAGTCTTTTAGTTTCAAGTTTTTCAGTAGAGATTTCATGTGGTATAATAACTCTTCTTTTTCTTTCAGGAGTGCCTCTTTAGATGTAGAACCCATCTACACATTTAGGGCCCACATGTGAGTGTTTGACATTATTTGTGGCTGATAAATATATCGTCATTCATAACAATAGATTCTGTCCTGTAGGCAGTTACCAATCAGCTTTTTTCTGTCTCTCAATAGTGGACCGGTATTGTCACTGGCAATTAGTTCCAATGGAGAACAGTGTTTCAGTGGTGGTATTGATGCAACCATCCAGTGGTGGAACATGCCTAGCCCTAGTGTGGATCCATATGATACCTATGGTAAGTACCTTTTAAAAGATAAACAACTTCTGACCATAGTCTTGAACGTTATTTTTCTACTTGATGTTAATCTATTTTCTAGAGTTTTTGTGAAATATTACAGCCATTTTTCAGCTACACTGTGTGTTTTCAAGTACTTATGTGTGGCAAACATTAGTTATTTATTCCTGCTTGCACTGATGATGTACTTAGTGTGGAAGAGTAATAGGGAGACCTAACAATTCCTAAGATTTATGCAGTAAAGAAAAAAGTAATCATAATTTATATTTTTGAGAAGCAAAATGTTTTAAACCAGAAATACAGCTTCTTAATGATTATTCGTTTCTTCCGATGGAAATTTGCCAGAAAACAAAGGTGTGCTCAGATTCTATGTCCCATGTTTCTGACTTGCATCACAAGTCCCTAACATTTCTCTTAGAAGATTTAGCATCTCTTTGATTCTCTTAAAGATTTAGATATCTTTAATTTTAGATGTCTCTAAAATTAAATAGCTGATAACTGCTTGGAGAACTCTACATAGATTATAAAACCCTCTATAAAAGGCAACTATAAAGTATCAGGGAGATGAAAATAAGATTCCCAGCTCCACAAGAAAAAATTAGTCCTGTTTTTATTATTAGCGTGCTTGAGACGTTTAGACCATACCTATGTGTCAGCAGAGTATGCTGAATAAAAACTGCATCAAGTAAGCATCCAGTGTTAAAGTGGCAAGATGATTTTCTGCACCTGTATGAAGGAAGGGCTGTGATCAAGCATCTTTAAGGTGTTGAATTTGAAAGGAAGAAATAAGAGAGGAGGTGGTAACAAGAGTGTATTATTCTGGAAAAGGGACATAGTTGTTTGTGGGGTTTTTTTTGGTTGGCTGGTTTGGTAGGGTTTTTTTAGTTTGATTTTGTTTGTTTTCCTGGTTGGTTGGTTGGTTTTTTGGAGAAAGATGGCAGTGGTTGCACAGAATGACTTGTGCAGTATTCTAGCTGTTGCTTAAACAGGAAGGGCAGGGGGAACATACAGCTGGTTTATGTGGAATTTAATTCATGTTGAGGTACAAGAAATAATTAATGCTTCTTCACTAAAATGGTTTCCTTTCTGAACTTTTTTTTCCAGAGCCAAACGTTCTAGCTGGCACATTAATTGCTCACACAGATGCAGTCTGGGGTCTTGCTTACAGTGGTGTAAAGAATCACTTACTCTCTTGTTCAGCAGATGGCACTATTAGGTTATGGAACCCACCGGAAAAAAATCCCTGTATTTGCACTTACAATGGAGAGAAAGGTAACTTTTTGCAGTGGTTTTGAATATCTGTTATGAGGCAGCTGATGATGCATCCAGGCTCATTATCTCCATGTATCCAAACTAGGTAACATAGCTAAAACAATCATTTGTAATCGAATAATCATGGTTCTGTAACATTACTTTAAAGAAAAGAACAAATATCTTCTTTAAGTATCTTAAATGGTTAAACTGTCAGGAATTTTTAAAGTGTTTTAAATTTTTAAAGTGTTCTTTCTAAAATTTTTTTTTTGCCCTTTCTAGAGCATGAAATACCCACATCAGTCGACTTTATAGGTTGTGACCCTGCTCATATGGTGGCATCTTTTAACACTGGCAGCACAGTCATCTATGATTTAGAAACATCCCAGTCAGTGGTAATGTTTTCATCACAAGTAGAATCTGGTAAGTGGAGCTCTTCTGTAGTAAATACCCATCTTGAATGAGGTACCGGTTGCATTATTATGGTACCTCATTGTATGCTGTAGTAAATAAAAAAGTTTCACTCCTCTACCGCATCATTCAGTTTGAAAGATGGCTAGATGCTTGGAACAAACACTGTGGAAAGGTGTTCTAACCCATCTATTCTGCTCTTGTGAAACCCTGCCTGGAGCACTGGTCCCTCTCTGGGGCCCCAGCATAAGAAGGACATAGACCTGTTGGTCTGAGTCCAGAGCAAGGTTGTGAAGATGATCTCAGAGCTGGAGCACCTCTCCTGTGAAGACAGGGTGAAAGGGTTGGGATTGTTCAGTCTGGAGAAGCTTCTTGGCCGATATTATTGTGATCTTCCGGTACCTAAAGGAGCCTACAAGAAACTTGGAGAGGAGCTTGTTTGTGCAAGGGTGTGTGGTGACAAGACAAGGGGGAGTGGCGTCAAACTAAAAGAGAGTAGGTTAGATTAGATATTAGGAAGAAGTTGTTTACTGTGAGAGTGGTAAGCCACTGGCACAGGTTGTTCAGAGAAATTTGGGATGCTCCATCTGGGAAATGTTGTAGGCTAGGTTGAAAGTGGCTTAAAACAACCTGGTTTAGTGGATGGTGGCCCTACCTTTGGCAGGAGGGATTGGAATTAGATGGTGTTAAAATGTCCTTTCCACCCAAGCCATTTTATGATTCTGTTAGCAGGATTTGAAAGTAGTTAGAGGCAGTGAAAGCAACAGTTACTGTTCCCTTAAGATTTCTTAAGATTCCGTTTTCTAATTGTATATTAAACCACAGTTTTCATTATATAAGCATGACATGGTAGGATATTAAGACAAGCAGGTGAATAATAGATGAATTAAACAGAATATTTAATTCAGTGTAGAGTTCTGCACAGATTGGGATTAAACACAGTTTCTGGTGGAACTTTGTGGAAATCCTGTTGCTGCAAATAAAGTGTACAGAGAGGTAGCTCATAAAGAATTCATTGCATTTATTTGATGAAACTATATGGAGGACACTTCTTTAGCAGCTTTTAGGAAGCTCCTAAAGCGTTTCATAAGGAAAACCTCCAGTTTCTGCTCATTCCTTTCTATAAAATGTGATCTAAAAGAATAGTGCAAGGAGAGAATCTGCTTCTCCCCTCTAAGTAGAGTAGTTTACTTTAATAATTAAACTTACAGGCTTCAACAGAGGTTACAGAACTGTGTAAAAGCTGTCTTATAGATACCTTCTGCAAGGCCTGATGTTCAAGTGAGAAGGAACATCTTAATTTGGAGAAATACCTTTGCTAGTTTGAAGAGAGACTTCTAAATGGATTCGAGAAAAATTAAGCACAGAAATTAAGATACCAAGATAGTTTTTAAAAAAGAGTACCCTGTAGATTTCTAAAGAGATTCTAAACCATTCATTGTTTTAAGTTGAAGTCACAAATATATCTGACAGAACCCAAGAGGGTTGGGTTGACTTCAGTTACTTGGATTCCTTGGATTCTCTGGTCTAGTAGGTGTCCCTTCTAACCCAAACCACTCTGTGCTTCTCTCTTCCCTGCGCCCCCCCCACCTAAATATTTTTTGATGCAGTAAACAACATACATTACTCAAGCTGAAGTTTGTTTCTACTTGGCTAGTGCTACATTACAGTACTTGTTGGGTTTTGTCTCTCAAAAATCATTCATGGGTGTAAACTACTTGTGAGCTTTAACCTTACAGGACTTTGGCTAGAGTCTTCCTCACTTTGCCCCATCCTGTGAAGCAAGAAGCTGTATTTCTTAGGAGATCCACTGGTCCTAAGATACTACTTACATAATGTTAAATAATATGGTAATCTAAAGTGTAATGCTAAAATGCTGTCATTTTAACCTTATCATTTTCTCTAAGGCAGATAAATATTATTTTATTTTATTTCCAGGTGTACAATCAAATAATCATATTAACAAGGTAGTAAGTCATCCCACACTTCCTGTAACTATTACAGCACATGAAGATAGACACATCAAATTTTTTGACAACAAAACGGGTAAGGATAAAGAAAACCTAATTTTTATGTATTAATATGTTTAAAGAAATCTGGATGACATAGGGAGAATCTATTTGTAAAAAACTTACTGCTGATTCAGTCTTACATAAAGCAGAACTTTTGGTATTTCTAAGATTAAACCTTGGCAGTACCTTCTCTGTGAAATAGTGATGCCTGTTGCAGTTGTGACTTCAGAAGTCAGAAAACACTCTCAAAACAGGCAGAGATAGTTGTGAGGGACAAGAAAGTGGTCTTTAATTTAGAGCTTTCCTGATTGGTAGTGTATGTCTGCTTTCATTTCCATGTGTTTAAGCATGTGTCAGTTACGTTTTTCAACTCTTAGTAGTAAAAAAGATCACTTAGTACCTATTAGGGCAAGATAGAACCCTAGATTCATTGTGGTAATGAAGTCCTGTGTTATACTTAAGTTGTTGATAAGGTTTATAAAACAGAAATGGATCTGGAAGAAAGAGGCTAAGGAAGGCTATAGGAGAAAGCTGCACTGTCTGTCATGACAAAAACATTAAAATTATTGCAAAAGCAAACTTAAACTTCCTATTTGTGAAATTACCTGTCACTTCCTACATGTTACCTATCAAAGTTGGAAGGAAAAAAAATCAAGCTCACTTTAAGGAAGCACGTACAAAACACCTGTTTGAAGTGTGTTTGGTTTGGTCCCAGTAGGGGATGATGAACCCCAGTAGGTTCCTGGGGTTTTTGTTTTCTAAAGCAAAAACACTGGACATTTTTTCCACTTTGCACATGCCATGAATGTATGTATTTGAATTGTAGTCATTAAATGCATTACATTGATATTGCTGAAATTAAGGTTTTTTACTTCAAAGAAACAAAGAATAAGGAAAAAAAATCTGCATGAAGAAATAATTGGGTCAAAGACAGGAAACAGAGGGTAGAAGTAAATGGTCTTTTTGTGGAATAAAATCTCTGCAGGTCTGGAGGGATCAGCAATATTTCAACATAGTGAGCCATATGAATAGGTAACAGTATATTGGGAGTTAACTGACATTCATTAATTCAGGTTATTAAGCATGAAGGCTGACAAGGAAGAACTGGAGATCTTAAAAGACATTAAAGGCAAATTAAATTGCATGTGGATAAATTTGAAAGGATGCATGTAAGGAAAAATAAACATTGTAATATAAAATAATAATCACTGGGGTAACTGTTCTTATTCAAAGTAAAAACCTTGGAGTTATAGGAAGAGGTTAGATAAAAATACTAGTTTGTTGCTTAGCAGTCAGAATAGCAAAATGCCTGTTAGGAGGGAAAGGAATAAAAGGCAAAAGGGAACATTTTTAATACCTTTGTATGAATACTTTGAATGAAGTCTCCCTTACTTCAAAGGGGATATAGCCAAATTAATATGTTTCAGAGAATGGTTAGAAGGAGGATCAAAGATCTTCAGTAGCTTTTTTTAGGAAGAATCTTAGAAACTGAATAGGTTGAGATTCTTCAGGAAGAGGAGCAACTGAACAAAACTGATTTACCTTCTTCATGTTGATCGTGGTCTTACAGGGATTTATTTGCTCTCAACACATGAACTGAGGTTCAGTTGCTGATCTCCAACACGTGACAGACTCAAAACAGGAGACAGGCACTGATTCTTCTGTGCAGTTAAACATTCTGGAACTCCTTCCAAAAAGCATCATGAGGTGCTAAAACGTTATTAGGAGTCCAGGAACAGAGGTCAACGTAAAGAAATTTAAAAAGAGTACTTGCATTAAGAGTACTTGAATGCAGAATTAACTGTTCTGGTTTGTGACAGAACCGAACAGTTAATTGTGAGAAGCTGGAGAGTATTTTGGGCAAGGATCACCTGTAGTTGCCTTATTTTTCTCTCTTAGCCATGACAGAGATAGATGGAGCATTGGTATGGCTCAGTAAGTCTCATTTTACAAAACTTCATCAACACTCTCCTGTTGGGGCAGTTATTAGGACATTTAAGAGACAGTGGTTCTCATGTAGTCATTTTAGGTCTTCATTGTTGTTGCTGCCAATAAAGATGCCAAGTGGATAAGGATTGTTTACAATGGGAATACCTTTTTGAGAGTTGTGTGTCATTTGCCCTTACGTTTATACAAGAGTCTGCAGTCAAAACTTCATAATTTCTAATGGAATAGGACCATGCAAATGTTACTGGAATCTAAATAAGCATGTTGTCTTATATTTTGTTAAAGGGGAATGGGTTGATTTTTAAATAAACAGTACTTCACAGGAAATTGACTGTTTATTTTTCTTTTAGGTAAAATGATCCATTCTATGGTTGCTCACTTGGATGCTGTCACAAGTCTAGCTGTAGATCCTAATGGAATCTATTTAATGTCTGGAAGTAAGGGGGTTTTTTTCATATTCTATATGTTCTATATAAATTACGCATTTATGATGCACTGAATTTCTGACAAATATAACCTTTTATTTTTCCTTTCTTTCTTTCCTAAACAGGCCATGATTGTTCCATTAGGTTGTGGAATTTGGACAGCAAGACGTGTGTGCAAGAAATAACAGCTCATAGGAAAAAGCTGGATGAATCCATTTATGATGTAGCATTTCATCCATCAAAAGCATATATTGCCAGTGCAGGAGCTGATGCCCTTGCCAAAGTATTTGTGTGACATAGCAGAACAAACCTGCATCATAACAGCAGGTCTGTTTGGACAAAAAAGAGGGAATGCGTCACTGCCATCATTTATAAGGTTACCAATAAGACACTACATCTGATCTGCCTGGGTGAAGGCTCTTAAGTGGGGCAGGTAGAAGCTGGTGAAAAGTCACCACATCCTGAACAATGTCAGGCTCATTCATTTAACTGTAATTACTGTATTTGGGGGGGTGGGGACAAATACAAAAAAGAAAACCAGTATTTGTAGCCTTGACTGGATATGAACTGAGCGTATGTCTGTTCTTTAGGTGTCTTTAAGCAAACGTGGAGTCTGATCTTACAAAAGACTTTTATTTTGGACTCTGTGTGCTGCCTTAGGGTTAGGAATGTGGTGCTCTTGTGGGGGGAAGTGAGCTCCAAGAGTAGCTTTCTTTTCATCTCTTAGTAATCTTCTGTTTATCAGTTGAATGCCACAGATTCCCCTTTCCAACTTTTATTTTGCTTTAAAGAAAAGGAAATTTAACTTAAAATATTTTAGCATTAGTTGCACAAAATGTTTGGATAAAATTCTAGTTTTTATAAGTCTTTTTATATATTTAGCCTGTCACAACAGTGCTCAAGATTGTATTGATAATGTTTTTCTGCATTATAGAACCCTAAAACACAGAGATCTCACTGACCCGCTGCCGTGTAACCACAATCTTCCCTTCTTTTGCCTAATACAGCTCAGCTAAGTCCTTGCTTAAGGATGCTAATTCATCATCATCGCATAACTGTCTTCATAAATAAAGGACTGTAAAATGTGTTCAAATGAAACACAGAGGGGTTAACACCCCCGAATGAACTCTTAAAAAAATTAATCTTGGCATCCTATCACTATGTGATATTTTGTACATCTTACTGTATTTACGAGTTTATTTATCAAGGATTACCCATCTTGCTAATGGCCTATTGTTATTTATTTCACTTTTTGTTGGTCTTTATATCCTTTTATGTAGTGTGTTAAAGGGCCCTGTATATCTGTTATGGCACTCTTTGAACAGTCTAAAATAGATGAGAAAATGGGACATTTGGTAATTCTAAAGTTGCAAACCAAGAAATTCTTTTTCCTCTGGTTAAATACCTGGAGTGGAGTTGATTCCAAAAAAAACAATCTTGTTTCAGAACCTTTGGAGTGAAAATTATTTTTATTTGCATTTCAAATAGAATACAAAAGTAGTTAATTCAAGATTCATAAATCTGCTGTGTTTTGACTAGTTACTCCCTGCTTTTATTTTATTTTTCAGATGTGCTTCAGTTTATGGTGTAACTAAAAATTTTGTTTGTGTAATGCATGATTAATACAAAAAAGTATTTTTTCTAGTCTTCCACAAAACTTTTCTGATCAGTTTGCGAGTTTTGATGAGTTTTGTAAGGTTTCTGTTTTACAAACTATGAATCAGCAAATTTTTAAGATTGTACCACATAGCAAAAGTACAGCTGTTGAAAAATAATGTATATAAAATGCATATAATAAATATTAAATGGTGTACCTGTATGTTACTGTTGGCTACATTATTTTGTGTTGCACAGTTTGAAAGAGTCATTCTACAGATTACTAAATTAGGTCTCAATTTTAGCAAAATGACCATTTGTTTATTACGCTTATAAGCTGCTTTGCTTTTGCAAGATTGTAATAGTTGTCTGGATGTTGAGCAACTGTTCAGTTTCAAGCAGCAGTACCCACATATAAGAACATGTTTCCACAATGTTTTAAAAAATTTTTACAAGAACAAATCGAAAATTGCTGGTGTATTCTTACAGCCCTTCTAAGATTATAATCTCAGTGTTTTTTCATTATCTTTGCATATGAAATGATTCTGAAGTGATTTAGGAGCCAGAAAGGTACACTCTGTTTTTATTTCAAATTGCCAATGAACAGTTGTGCTGAATTTAAAAAATAAAAAGAGAACCAACTAATTTCTAAATGTCTAAAATTTGCCCATATATCTTAGCTCTGTCCATTTCTTTCCAAGTCCTCCCGTAAAGTTGATGAACAAAAAACTAAACTAAAGGTCAACATTTACCTATTCTGTGATGAGTCACTTTGCTCAAAGTATATCAGCAGAAACAGCATACCACAATATGAATATTTTCATGTAAAGTAGTATGTTTAGGTATAAATTAACTAAAGCTAGAACATGTTCCTATAAGTGGCTTAACTGCGTTGTTCCATGTAAGTTTCCAGTTTTGCAGTAAGAATGTATTTCATGCCATCTCATGTCAAGCAAATTAAAACTAAAAAAAACAAAAAAAAAAAAAGGAAAGAGGTGCTCATGATAGGCAGATATATTTTGGAATTAATTTTGTTTTAGTAATAATGTTGCATTGCTTGAAATGTTACAGTAAATTATAATTGTGTCAGAATTGGAGAATTTTGTCCTTTATCATGAAGATTGAGGTGAGGCCTTCCAGTAATTGCTTGTAGGACACTAAGACTTTACTTTTGAAAGTAACATTCAGCTGATTTGCACTTTTTGTTCTTTCCAGTCTAAAGCATTCAACTAATCAACAGACAAGAGAGTATTTGAATTTTATTGGAAGTAATTTAATAATCGCCTTTTCTGAAGCCAAACATTGTTTCTGGCAGCTTTTCCAGACTGCTGCATTTTAATGCTTAAATAAAATGTGATTGTTTAATAAACATTACCATGCATAACATTTACCTTTTTTTAATTGTATTAAAATTGACATGATAAAAAACGAAATATTTGCTTATTTTCCTTAATTGAAATCTTAATGATCATCTCAGTTCACTAATGCATAGTGGATCAAGTGCTGTAGTGAGGCATCCGTTATTGAATATTACCAATAATTTCTAATACATCTTATTTTATTTGTTATGGGGTATAGCATGCTGAAGTCTTTGTTTTTGAGCTTTTTAGAATGAAAGAGCTATAGTACTGATGATGGGGAAAATGGTAGTGCTGGAAGAAATGGTTTCATCTAGCAAAAACACCTCAGCTTATGAAAGGATTTACTTCTCTTTTGTGAGACCCAAAGGACTGGTGCTCAGAACCTGAATGGAAAGATACCTGCATGTGTTTAATAATACCTGTAGCATTTAGGCTGTGAGTGATAAGTCTGTGTTAACAGACGTAGTCTCTATCTTGCTTTTTATTGTGGGAACTGTTTTAAGCAGATCAGCGGTGACTGTAGACCACTGTAGCATAAACAGTAGTATGCCATCCACATAGATAGCGAATATGCATGAAAAAGAATGTAACAAGCCCTGGTTAAGAACCTTCCCTAATTTAGAAATACTAAGGACAAATTTATTTGCCAGGAGAAAATTGGTAGGTTTTCCAAGTGCAAAAACTGGGCTTGAAGTTACACTATCAGTGGCCATCCATTTCACATATTGTATGCTAATTTATTTTGAAACTGATAGCACACTCTGGCCAGGCATGCTCTTATTATTATGTGCTTTAATATACTTTGAAACTGATTTCACTCTGCTGCTGCACTTCCTGTCTCACATCAGTGGAAAGCCCCTTGCTCACACAGTGCTGACTCCTTGCATTTTTGTTCTGTTTAGTTTTGTAGACTCATCGAAAGGCCTGGGATGCAAGGGACATTGAAAATCATCTAGTTCAAGCCTGTATCCCCACCATGGACAAGGGGCAGCTTCCACTAAACAAGTTTTTATTGCCCCATCCAACCTGGCTTTGAACACTTCCAGGGTTGAGGCATCCACAGCTTCTGTGGACAACCTATGTGCCTGTTGCTCACCACCCTCACAGTAAAGAATTTTTTTAACCTGTTCTCGTAGAAGTTTGAAGCAGTTTCTGCTTGTCCTGTCACCACATGCTCTTGTAAAAAGTCCCTCTCTGGCTTTCTTACAGGCTCCCTTCAGCTACTGGAAGGCCATCATTAGGTTAGCCCAAAGCCTTCTCTTCTCCAGGTTGGCCGGTCCCAACACTGAGACATGCTCCATTCCTCTCACAAGTTTTTATTGCCCCATCCAACCTGGCTTTGAACACTTCCAGGGTTGAGGCATCCACAGCTTCTGTGGAAAACCTATGTGCCTGTTGCTCACCACCCTCACAGTAAAGAATTTTTTTAACCTGTTCTCTTAGAAGTTTGAAGCAGTTTCTGCTTGTCCTGTCACCACATGCTCTTGTAAAAAGTCCCTCTCTGGCTTTCTTACAGGCTCCCTTCAGCTACTGGAAGGCCATCATTAGGTTAGCCCAAAGCCTTCTCTTCTCCAGGTTGGCCGGTCCCAACACTGAGACATGCTCCATTCCTCTCATCATCTTGTGGCCTCCTCTGGAGTCACTCCATGTCCTTCCTGTGCTGGCAGCCCAGAGCTGATGCAGCCCTGCAGGTGGGCTCTCAGCAGGGCAGAGCAGAGGGGCAGAATCCCCTCCCTGGCCCTGCTGCCCACGCTGCTCTGGATGCAGCCCAGGACACGTTTGGCTCTCTGGGCTGGGAGTGCCCATGGCTGGCTCATGTCCAGCCTCTGAGCCAGCAGCACCCCCAAGTCCTTCTGGGCAGGGCTGCTCTGGCTCTGTCCATCCCCAGCCTTGCTGGTACTGGGGCTTGCCTTGATCCGGGTGCAGCACCAGCACCTGGCTGTGTTAAACCTCAGGAGATTTCCATGGGCCCCCTCCTGGAGCTTGTCCAGGTCCCTCTGTAAGGTATCCTGTCCCTCAGGTGTGTTGAGCACAGCACTCAGTTTGTCACTGCAGTGCGTGAGTGTGTGTATATATCTATATATACATACACATACACACATGTATTTATGGTCTGCCTCTAATAACTTTTTTAAAAAAGAGATAACAAAAGCAGAAGTCTTCAGAATTGTTTTGTAATGCTACTTCTGAGATGAGCAAGAATGTTTAAGAATATTCCGTTTTCATACTTGCTCTGTTGATACTTTGAGAATGTACACCCTTGAGTCTTATGCAGATTAAATTAGTAACAGATTTTTTAAAAATAGTTCAAGCTACAATAACTTTAAAATGTCATTAAAATGTATTGGTTTGTTTTTAATTTTTAATATGGAAACAAACTTTGATTTGATAATGTAAAACAAGAGGCTTTCTTTTTAGTCCCCCCTCTTACCTCCTCCTGGAAGGTCATGTCGTGTTCCAGCTGACTCAAGGTGAAAGGATGGCTTCATTAGCTCGGGGCAGTCTTGTGGCCCACCTGCCATGGGTGGAGGGAGTTGTTGGGGCCAGCCAGGCTGTGATTGCCCCTTCTGGCTGGGAACAGAGCAGGGCTGCAGGAGTCCCTCAACAAGCTGTGGGGAGGCAGGGCAGGAGAGGTTTTGCCCTCTGTGCCTTCAGAGATCATGGTGTTGGGAGAGAGGGAGAGCTGCTTGTTTGCCCACTGTTACATATCCTTGAGGTGTTTCCTGAGGCTTGTCCCCATCTCACTTTGGCTTGCCATGTGGCAGTTGGGAAGCTGTCATTGATCCTGGTGTGCCTGGAGTGACCAGGCACTTCTCAGACCATGCCTGGTGGCTCCTGAGGTTTTGCTCATGCATAGCATCTGGCCAAGGGGATGTGGTTTTTCTTTATGAAACGAGGGCTGCCCAAGGTGATGATATTCTTCAGTGACTTTGTGGTGACTGGCCTTATTGCCTTTTTTAAGCTCCTTTTTTTCTATTGTTTCAGGTATCTTTCTAGTTGCTCTTTTGTACCATGAAATGGGTGGGTATCTGATTTGTCATTTGTGGGCCGCTGGGGCAGGAGCTTAAAAGCAGGAGCTCTTGGAAGGACCTGCAGCTGCTCTGCATGCACTGGTGCTGTGTTGGAATCTGAATCACGGCTCTGTCTTACGTGCCCTGTGCTTCTGGAGGACTAGCTGGTAGTCTGAGGTTTCCCCTGGATTCCCTCTGCTGGAGTTTTCTGGTTTTAGAAAATACTATTACACCTTACCGATAGCAAGTCTTTTTAAAATACTGGTACATCCTCATTACCAGGGTAGATGTTGGCAAAAACAGGAGCTGTGTGTTGGCTTCCTGAATTACTGATGTGACTGACTCTGCTAATCTTAATAATATAGTTTTCTGTAAAGGTTTACCTAACAGCTGCCTTACAGAAGAATTTCTTAGAGGCTAGAAATATTTTCCCCAATTTGACTGACTTAACACCTGACAGTTTCCATGGCGCACATGCATTATATTCTGTCATAAACCTCTTTTTTTGGCAGATATTTGGGCTTAACAGAAGCAACTGATCCTAGTCACTTTCTCCTAATTGTTTGTGTTAGTCTAGTCTCTGTTCAGATTTGAGCAAATCTGACCATTGGGGAGTAAATTCCTTGTTCATATATTTGCTACCAACATGCTGTGCCAGACAGGTCTGGCTTTTTTTTCTAAACTGGCTCCTAGTCCTCACCAGAATTAGTTCAACAAATTTGTGTATCTCACTTAATTTAGAGTGTTTAGATGAGAGAAAGCTGTTTTCGCATCTACCTTTTCTGAACAAGTAATATATTCTTAAAATACCCAAGGGTGTCAAGAGAATTTCAGAAACTACATAATAGTGAATCTGCTTTTCATTTTAAAAAAATTACTATTTTGATTATATAGTTTGTTTGATTTGGAACTTACCAAAGCTTTCAAAGTGGTGCTAAGTTAGTAATTTTTGTGATTTTCCCATCTAATTTAAAGTATTTTCCTAAATCTTGCCAGTCTTTTTCTCAATCTTTTGACTTCTTGTTGTCTCTAATTTGTATTCTTTGGCAGATAGTTGTTTATCATACTTGTAATCTGATCACATCCACCAGGGTAGAAAAATAGTTTTATATCCCTTTGCTTACATTCTGCTGTACTCCAATTGCTGTTAAGTAGTAAAGGCCGTATCTGACTTCAGCAAAGGTTGGAAAAGTTTAGTTAACGTTTGCTAGCAAAAACAGCAGTGCAGGATTCCCATGCTGGTGTCTTAGGAACTGGTCCAGTGTGAAGTTCAGCAGTAGGTTCAGTTCTAGCCCAGGGCTGAGGGTCTGTTGGAGCTCCCAGGAGCTGCTTGGCAGCGGGGAGCGATGCTACCTGCTCCTTCTGGCTGTGGCAAACCCTAACCCTGCCCTTCATTGTCCTGGCATGGCTAAAGAGGGACCCTGCTGCTATTCACAGACAACTGCTCTGGATGTGGAATGCAGAGACAAATAGGGCACAATATTTGCTTCTGTATAGATGCAGATGAATGTAAACAAATCAGAGAGTAATAAAACAATAAATACCCTTAATTTCATGAAGACAGCTTATGATCAAGGACACTTCACTAACCAGACTTGATTGGTTGAAAGGAAAGGAAATTTTGATCCTAATGAGATTAAATTTAAAGTGGTCATTTTCTTCAAAGCAGAGATTAAATCCTGGCATTTAATCATAGACAGCAATTTTTCAGAACCTATTCTTCCTTCAACTGAAGATAGTGGCAAAATTTTTGAGGCCAATGAGGGCAAAAGAATGCACACTCCAGTTAGTAGACATACATGACTGAGAAGTGGCTCATGCTTCAGTTCTAAACTGTTTGCTGGAAGTTTCCATGTGTTTGGTGTCTGTGTTTGGATGACAGGTGATCACAAGATAGCCACGTTCTGCTTCCACTTCCCAAAAATACCACTTATGTTTACTGTCCCACGGCCAAACCAAAACCATTGATTTTATTAGGCTGCAGATTTAAGTCCCCAGTTTCCAGGCAGTTTGCTTAAGAATAAAGTTGATTGTCTTTGACAGTGTGCTCAGGCCTTCTGTGACACTTGCATGGAACAGAGACATTTTCTGTCATTTTTGTGGCTTTGATACTTTCTGGAGTTGACTTACCCTTCAAGCTAATGAAAGGAAGGAAAGTGCTGACAAAATCGGTGGAGCTAGGTAGTGATATTGAGAATTGCCCCATAAGGAAAAAGGCTTAAAAGCAAGGCATAAGCAGTTGTCCCTGCTTCTCGTCTTCAGAACAGGGAAGGTAAAAATGCTGTCTTTTATGGGGCCATGCCTAATAGAAGGGAAAGCTCATGTGACAACACTAATATGAAAGGCAAATGGAAGTAATTAAAATAATTGTTGGAGAATCTACTGTTCTGATGAGACTATACTAATGTGCCAAAAAATCCAACCCTGTTCTTCTTTCTCTCTTCCTACTTCAAAATTGCTTTGTAAGTTGTAGAGAATTATAATTGTTGACTTTTGATGCAAATGATTTTGGCTCGTTTCTGCATAGCTCTTTATTGGCATTGATTTTAAAGGCATAGTACTTTTAAGGTGACTATTTTCTCTTATGTGTCAGGATGTTAGGATGATCTTTCTTTTGGGTCTTTCTTGTTCCCTGCCAATTCAATATAAATAGTTTTCACACTGATAATAAAGTTTGGTCAACTTCTGAGACCCATTTTGCATTGTGCTTAAGGATACAGTAGAAGGCTTTTGCTACCAGGTTGCAGGTCTGGTTGCATGAAGCCTCTGCAGTTTACTGACTTTCAGTCCTACACTGTATACCTGCTTTTCGTATATACTGCACTTGTCAGAGCTAGAAACAGCCATGCTATCAAGAGATGTATATACCAGGTGATTCATGGTAAAGAGAGCACCTAAGTGCCTAAGATTTGTGCAAGGTGGAAAATTTGAGGTGCAGAAAATTTGTAAGCACAGAGACACTGGTCTGAGTTTCCATGTTAGACTGAGAAAGACATATTGCCAATGACAAAGGAAGTCATGCTGCTTTCTGCTATAAAATAGCCTGAGAATGGAGAACTCACCCTGGAAAGATCTTGTGGCAGGGAATGCTTCCAGTGCTCAGGCATGTGGCCTAACCAAAGCATGGCTGTAGGTTGTAGCTCTTCCTGGAGGTTATCATGTTACTAAAAGGGATTTCAATTTATTTAGGACAGCAGATTAATAAAAATTTGTCAATTTAGATTGCTCTTAGTGGGGAAGGATGAGTTTTGAACTGTGTTAACTACTATTTAATGTAAAATTCCAAACAGCTGTTTGGGAGTTACAGTTAAGTACCTAAATTCCTAACCTTTTCTAAATGAAGGAATCCTGATTTTTTTTTTTTTTAATGTTGATGTGATATGTCATCAGGACTGGGATGCAAACCTGCTTTTTGTCTGATGAATGAATGATGTGAGTTAAAGCTGCCTATTCCTTTGCAACAGTAAAAGCAAAGTAGGAGAGAAAACGTGTCCTAGCTGATAGATTCATGTTTTCTCTCCTACTTACATAAGTTCTCAACTTATATTCAGATTATTTAACTAGCATCATACCTAATATGAACAATGACTAAAACTTTGATACTGACTCATCCAAATTAAAATATTTGTAAAAAGAATACCCTTATTGTTTGAGAATGATTTGGAATTTAATATCATACAGTTAGGAAGCATCACATACAATTTACTCAAGCTACACTATACGAGGTTCATCATAAAAAGACTTCTGTGTTATGAGATATTAAAACATACAGCAGCACTCCCAGTTTTCTTGCAATATGTATTTCTATAAAAAGTTTATAAACTAAACTAATTGAATTTTTGCACAAAGTTGATATAGCATATGAATTTATACAGCAAAAGCTTAATACTCTTACTTATAAACACATAACAAAATTAAGGATAACAATTGCTAGAAAAATACAAGGCATCTTTGCCATTTATGTTTAGAGTAATATATAGCCAGTTATAAGTTATTGAAAAGTGCACAGCAAAAGCCCAATGAATACAATCCTTCCTGTGCCACTCCATAACTACTAGAAATTTTACAATCAATAGTGGGGGAGAAGAAAAAAGAGAAACCCCAGATTGATAGGGAAAGTGCTGTTTTGTTTTCTACTATACATTTTATTTGCAAACCCCCTTTATTTTCTAAAGAATACTTGGAGTATGTTATTCACACCAGGACTCTGGAATAACTTGGTGAATATCACATCATTTTAGCCACATATGTGTGCATATAAATATAACAACATTACTAGGTATGTAATCAAATGAAAGCCTTTTTCAAGAAAACTATTCTTTTATCTTCAGCTCACCTCACACATCTATAAAGATGTTTTTGCTACCATGATGAAGTTGTAATTTTCTGAACTACTAAATCCAACTTAATGTGTCTGCCTACTCTCTTCTTTTCTGACCATCAAATCTGATGTAAATCCATTAGGTTTAAAGGTTTGAGGTACCTCTGGACTTGAATTTGAATGCTTTCAGTTCCCACTGTGTGGTCTCATTTAATCTCTTGGCCCAAGAGTCCTGTCTCTAACTGTCTGGCCAATAACAACTTTGTCAAATCAAGACAGTACAAGGCAGCAGACAGGAAATATCCGGTTGTCAGTTATATTTGGAATATTGCTGTTGACTTCAGTGGTGCAGAAAGCAGCAGTAGTAGCTAATATATTAGGATCCAGATTCTCAAAGAACTACTGTGCCTTAAATACCTTTAAAATTCTGTGCCAACAGAACCAACCAAATAGATCCACAGAAATCTGTGGGCATAAAATTTAACAATTTTGATGTAAAATTTGCCAACCAGATCCAGCAAAACCCCAGCTAGCAAAAATAGACTCTTTCAGCTACAATCTGTCATATATTTTCTTAAGCTGCCTGGCAATAATGGATGTTGCACAACAGGAGCGCTGAAACTACTTTCTGTTATCAGAGAACTCTTTGAAAATATGTAGAATTGTAAGCTACAGAAAGCTTATAGAAGGTAGTACCTTGTATTTAAAGTTATATTTTTTTTAACTCCTAAGAAGGTATCCAGCAAGTGTCAGAAAAAGTGTCAGAGCTGTATTATTTCCTCTGAGTATCTGCTGTTCTTAGGGGCACGATATGCAAAGCTTTGAACGTCAGGATGCTATATGCTTGTTGAAAGTATTAACTGTTGGCCAAATTCTGCACTTCAGGATCAAGAACAACTTCTAACAAGCTCACAAGAATCTTTGGCTGATTACAGAAACAAAAAGTAGCCCTTCTTCCTCTGTATTGTGATAGCATATATAAGAATAAAACATCGGTACTTTAGAGGGACCATTTCAATGTCATGATTTTTAGTTTCAAATAGTAATAGTGAACAGCAGATTTTTTATTGTTTAGAGTCCAAAAAGTCTTTACAGATGCCTCTAATAATATCAGGAACCATCTGCTCCAATCCTGTGAACTCCCTGGTGAAGAAAGTATGAGATTCTCTTGGTTCAGAAGCCATGTCTTTCAGATCATCCAGAGGTGCCCAGGCAACACCAACAGAGAAGACTGTTATTCCTACAAAAAGGAAATAAAAAAAGACCATTTTGCCTGCAGATACGAGAAAACCAGCCATTTCTACATTAATGAATCAATGTGGATTTGAAAAGCATGTTTCAACACCTGCAGTCTGTCAAAGATAATTAGATTTTGCCATTAAATACCAGGAATTAGATTTGACTCAGGAAAAATCCTGGAGGAAATATGAGGTATCATAAGAGCTAATGACTGAGTTCTTCTTGTAGTGACACATAGGATTGTAGCGGTTACAATATGAGTCTTGAAACATAAGTAACACTGTGTAAAATGATTCTGAAAGTAAGTTTGGTTCCTTTGTGTAACTTGGTGCCTTTATATACTCATACTTCAAGCATCATCATCCCAATGAGCTTTTTGGCCACAACTGCTTATTCCCTTCCTAGATGATGATGGAGCTACTTGGCTCATTATTCTTGCTCTACTGTTTGGGGAAATGAGACTGGGTATATGTTGATGCCTAAGCTGCCATAAGTGAGTCCAGTCATACCTGGCTCTCTGTTACTGGTTGCTGGGTTTTTTCACCCTAAAGGAAAACAGTTTCTAGGGGCTTACATTTTGCTGAACTCAAAGTATGATACTTTGCAAACTTTAAAATCTTCACATTTGCAGCGCAGCAGAAATCAACTTCCACTGCAGCATGGATCAACTTCCACTGCTTTCCAAAATACATAATTTACCTGCTTTTTGTGCAGCTGCAGCAGGTCCTCTAACATCATCATAAGACTGACCATCAGTCAGAACAATGAGGAAATTCTTGTTAGGTCCATCTTTCACTGGCCCAAACACATTCCTGGTTGTGAAGGAGATGGCATCGCCAGTAGCGGTGCCGCCGCTCATGTACTGGATGCTGCGGATGGCCGAGAGCACCTTCTCCTTGGTGACGTAGTCGGTGAAGCCGAACTCTGTTCTCTGGCTGTAGGTGAACTGCACGGCTGCCACCTTGGAGCCGATGTCAGAGATCTCAAAAGCCTTTGCCACGTTGCTCACGAACTCAAGCACGAGGCGGAAGTTGCTCTCTCCAATGCTGCTGGAACCGTCTATCAGGAAACCGATGTTCACTGAGTTGTAGCAAGTCTTGCTACACAACATCTGCTCGTGTGAGCACAGTTTTTGGACAAGAGGTTTTACGTATTTGGTAGTACCAAACCAGCTGGGCATTTGGTAAGAGAAGAAGCCGTTGTTTCGACAGACAGCCTGTTTGAAAACATGAAGGGAATGGGTGAATGCCAACCGGGCAGTTCAATGGATAATACTCAGACACCTATGATTTTTCTTTCAAAAGCAGGTTAGAAATGAAGCCTCATGGTGGGAGCTTAGAATGGGTTTTTGTGTGCTTGTGTCTAAAGAAATTGAAACAGCTGCACTTGAAGTCAATGTAAACTACAATGCAGCTCATTTTGTCCAATAATAAAGCCAACCCTGCCCCTCAAGCTATGAAAGTTTTCAAATAATTTAGCTTTATTTACAAGAAGTGCAACAACTGAAAATTGTCATTTTGTTTTGTGTATGCCAACGGAGTCATGACACTAAATAGCCAAAGGATTGATATTTCTGTATTTTTGCATATACACTGAAAATTAGCCTCTGTGTTTTCCCTATGAACTTTTTAATCTATAATGTGTCACAAACACAGACAGAGTTGGGTAGAAATATAGCTCCAGGTCATTCAGAGTAAAATTTCTTTTCCCCTAGCTTCCATCAGATGCATGTGAAGTACAAGGTAACTGAAAAATGGGTTAAATTCAAAATCAGCTTTTCAACTAATCCAGCTAAGATCAAAATACAGAAGGAGAGGACAGGCCTCAGCCACTTAAGGTCATGTCTTTCTGTGCCTGTACAGGGACAGACAGTGATAGTACAAGGCAAAGAGATCTCCAAAAAGAGGAGAGATCTAGAGTAGATATTAGGAGGAAATTCTTTGCTGTGAGGATGGTGAGGCACTAGGAGAGTTTACCCAGAATAGGGGATGCCTCATCCCCAAAACTGTTCAAGGCCAAGCCTGAGCTACCTGGTCTGTTGGATGGCATCCCTATCCATGGCAAGGGCGTGGGAGCTACAAAACCTTAAAGGCCCTTTCCAGCCCAAACCACTCCATGGTGCTTCTCTAAGTGTGTAAGGGTTGGACCTGCCTGCAATACCTCTGGGGTCAGCAGCTAGATATCTTAGCCCTAGAAGAAGCAGGGCTTTGTTCTGTTCATGCCATTTCTGCTGAAAATAGACATCTACAACCTCCCTGTGGAAAATGACTGGTTTTCTCACTGCAGAGTAAGTAAAGACCTACTGATCAGAAAGCTCATGTGAGAGTGGGTGATTGCTATTTGAATTCCTGCTCTAACTCAAAAGGAACAAGATCCAAAACTCTGCATACAAGATTAAAGTCTTGTACACAGACTTGCTAGGATGTGTTTTTCCATATTTTCTGTCCTCTTAGTAATGAAAGTAAGTAAATAATTATCCACAGAGCAGGTAAGAAATAAGCACCTCCCTGTCTGCCCTTTTGGGAGAGAGAATGTATCACATCAGCATGCCATTGTTTTGGCACATTCAGCCATACCTGAGATAAGGGAATTTCCTGCACTGAGAGTCTTCATGCAATTACAAATTCCAGGAGCTACAACTTGGCCAAGCTTCTGAACTGGGAGCACAATGGTACCTTTGTGTGGCCCCTTTAGCAAGGAAAAATCTCCAGGGCTTCTTTAACCTCCCTTCTGCTCATCTTTTAAATCACTTATGAGCAGGGATAATTTAATCAGCTGGCTTGAGAGAATATTTTTATGCCTATACATTTGTATGAATTATTATATATACATATATTAGTTCATTAGAATTTTACTGTAAATTCTCCAGAATTATATTTATGACTGAAAACCAGATAATGACATTCTTTCTTACAAACCAAATTCTTTCTTACTTTGTCAACAAAGCCAATGTCTTGTACCATTCCCAGCTCCTCTGTTGTGGGTTTTGCTACAGACACAATGAACACGTTGACTCCAAATTCTCTGGCCATTATGCCGGCTTCTTCTAGATCATCTGAGGGCCAGCCATCCAGAAACACTACAATGATCTTGGGAATTCCCTTCCGTGCTCCATTTTCCAAAGAGAAGAATTTCTGAGCTGTGTACTTCAAAGCTTTGCCTTGTTTTGAACAAGAAAAGAATAAAAAGAAATAATGCATACATTATTTGGTACATTCTGGGATCAGCTTCCCATCTGAAATTGTGCAGGATTTATGTATAACTACAGGACTAAGCAGAGCAGCACTGAATTGGTGCCCCAGGAAATTTGGTAATAAAGAAGCTTGGGCAACCTCTAAGTTAAAAATTAATGACCCCAAACCAACACCCCTCCCCCCACCAAAAAACCCCACAGATAAAGCTAGGGTGCAATTCCCTGAGATGTTTTTTTGCTTGTGGGTCTAGTTTCCTACTAGGAAGTAGGTATATTAGTACCTGCCAAATGCATTGGAAGGAAGAAAGTTCAGGAGCTACCTAAATTTAGCTTGTGAAATGCAACATAATTAGATGCTTAGTTTCAATGTCTGGCTGTTTTTGTCTGTGATAATTAATTTTCTTCAGATTAACTAGTAGGGACTGAGTTTTGGATTTGTGTGGAAAACGGTGTTGACAGTAGGGGGATGTTTTTGTTACTGGTGAGCAGCTCTTGCACAGTGCCAAGGCCTTTCCTGCCTCTTGTGCCACCCTGCCAGCGGGAAGGATGAGGGTGCACAGCCAGGACAGCTGACCCCAAGCTGGCCACAGGGATATTCCACACCACATAGTGTCATGGTAGCATGTAAAGCTGTGGGAAGGGGAATGAAGCAGAGGGGACATTTGGAGTGTGGGCATGAACTGTTAGGTGAGCTGGAGCCCTGCTTTCCTGGGGATGGCTGAACACCTACTTACCCATGGGACATGGTGAATATTTCCTTGTTTTGCTGTGCTTATGTGAGTGGCTTTTGGTTTCCCTAGTAATTGTCTATCAATCCACAGATTTTCTCATTTTCCTCTTCCCAGTTCTCCCCCAGTCCCACTAGGGGAAAGTGAGCCAGCAGCTGCATGGGGCTTGGTTGCTGGCTGGGGCTAAACCACGATGTCATCTCTTACTCCTTACTCCAAGTCTAACTTTTAATTAGCCATCCAACGAGAAAGAAACACTAAGCCTTTTATCAATCTGTCTCAAGATATCATTCTGTTACTAGTGAAAAGTCAATTATTGTTAAAATGCAGGAAACATTTAGACACGTATAAACACTTGTACTCTAATTAAATGTGTAATAAGCACACCTAACTTCTAGAAATTAAATGTGAGATGTGGCAATGTTCTAGTGGAAAATCACTGAACCTGATTAAGTAAGTGTGGCATCTAAAACACTTCCTGACCTATGTGAATTTTATGAACTTCAATATTTACACAAACACATATACATATATATACAAAAATACATAAAGAAGCGATTTGTGTTTTAGGGGGGAATATGAACTCACCTGTATTGGAATTGCCTCCTCTGAACCCTAATTCCTTTATGGCAAACAAAACTTCTTTTGTAGCAGTAAAGTTTTTCAGATAGAATTCAATTTTTGGATATTCACTGTGGAAAAATAAAACAGAGTAATAAGGTTCACTTTTCATACTGGCGTTAGCAAGCTAAAACACACTTGGAATAGTTTTGCTCATGATAATATATATTCTTCTCTGGATTTCAATACTAAAATGTAAGTATGCTTCTTGCTTAGTAAGTCTTGCAATCCTTAGCAAGAGGAATTATCTACCCCCGTGGATAAATGAAGGACAGCCTGATTCTCATGCTTATCAAACAGCTGACAACATTAGGTTGAAAATACATCAAGAAAAAAATTGAACATGCCAGACATTAAACTAAATTCATCTGTGTAACTAAAGATTGGCAGGTTTTCTACTATTTGTATGACAAATACCTTCCCTTTACAAAAATCCTGCAAAGTGCAGTTTGAGTGTTTTGATTTGAGAAGTTGAAGGTATGCTAGTTACTGACTAAGAAATTAAAGACTAAGTATTCTGTCTCCTGATTTCATTTTTAATTTACAGTAGAAAGCAAAAACAAGTGACCAGTTACCATCTGAAAAATACCAGCTGTAATATTTTATCAATTGGTAAGAGGACATTTTTGTTTTGTACATGTACATAGCCATTAAGGACCATTCTCTCCCTGCAATTTTTAGAAACTGGCATTTCTCCTTTGCAGGGTATTTCCTGCTGTTCTACTGAGATGCAAAGGGGCTGTGAAACAACCAGCTGCTCTCTAGCCAAATATCAAATGTCAGAGACAGAAAATGTTCAAATTTGTCATGTTGTCTCACATGCACATCTCAGTATAGCACAGAGCTAACAGTGCTACGGCTCAAGAGTTTCTTTCCCTTGCTATTCATCAGCCCTCATTGAGTGATATTGTTCTGCAAAAGGAGAAGTGACATGCTAATTGATTTCTCTTATCAATTGCTCCATTATATTTTGTGGAGGTCTGTCCTTACCTGGCCTGTACGACCCCAACGTGAGGCCCTTCTGTTCCAATTCCCAACATTACAGCTACTTTTCCAACAAAGTTTTTCTGCAAGTTAAACCTACGTTGGCCAATGTTGTAGCTTCCATCAATGAGAAAGGCAATATCAGCTTTACAGTCTGTGAACATCCAAAATAATTATACTTATTAACACCAAATAAATGTGAGGATTCTGCTTTGCAAATGTTAAATCTGTGTGTTCTTACCTTTGTTTCCAGCCTTTTTATCAAGAGTCTTCTTAGGTCTTTTACCTTCAGTGAAAAAAAGAGCATGGATCACTTAAGAACAAGAAGATGAATGGACTGAGGTAAACCAGAAAAAGCTCTGACTACAGAAATTACAGTGCAATCTATCTGCAGTAGGAATTGTCAATCATTTTAATAATTAAACTTGGGCTACTACTGCTTTGCTCCTTGGAGAATATTCTTTCCCAAATGAAACAGCTTAACCTTCCTTTCTACACCTGTCTGACTGATTGCTGAGTTGTACAAAGCTAGGTGGATTTCTGTACCTCGCCTTCCCAAGTGCTACTGTTTCTCAGTTAGCAACCTTGCTGTACAATGGATTTTTAATGGTTTGGAAGCCAACCATGACTTAAACTGTAATCCAGGCTGTCTGTTCACAGACAACATCCAAGTCCAGTATTTATACAGCACTTAACCTTCATAAAAAGGGTTTAATGCAGCGTTTTCTGTGGTGAAACTCACATAACAACTAAATTTCTGCTATGCATGTCCTGACAGCACTCAGCTGTTCAGCAGTTCTGTAAGAAGGACTGCCTTAACTCTGTCTTCTCCGTCAATTAAAAAGAACGAACATCACATGAGCTCATGAACTCTTACCTTCCTCTGTGTTATCTCTATTACTTTTCAAAAACCATTCCAGTTTATTTAAAATTTGCATGAACATTAGTGAGATCAGAATCAATCTCCCAAGATTACATATGATTCCTCTTTTTTTCTGGTGAAAGAGACACTGCAAAACCAGATACTGCATCTGTTTTCTTCTTCAAAATTAAATGAGTCTCACAAATCATGTTCTCTCAGCCAGGGACTTGCACACTGCAGAGCATCCCACCTGGAGGGGCTCCCTGGCTGCGGAGATCACGCACCTGTGGAAGGACGGGCTGTTGACACCGATCGTCCCACTGCTTCAAGTGCTGTGTCCTTGGTACCTGCTAAAATGAGAATACTTTTGCTGGATTTTAGTGTATTTAGATGAAGTTACAAGTGCTTGAAAGATTACTGCGCTTGCAATAACCTTTCTTTGTCATCTGCCATTAGCTACTCTGGGAGGAGGACACGAGCCCAGACAAACCTTTGGTGTAATCCAGTATTGCAGTCTCTGTTTTACAGGTAATTAATTTCTGCATTTGAAACAACAGCAGCTGATGAGTAATTACAGCATATATATCTGATGAGAGGTTTTGAGCTGTAGTAGTCATTATTTCCAACAGATAAAGAGAGGGCTTGACCTGGAGAATTGGATTTCACCTTCACCCTCACCAAAAGCACCTCTAATTCCAAGCTGTTAGCTAGCAACTTGCCATGAGCACTATACATGGAATACTAATATCTTAGATAGTAGGCTGAATTTTAGCTGTGTAAACAGTAAGAACCCATTACAGAGATCTGCTTCACAAATTTTCTATGCGAGCAAACACCCGCTTCAATATTTTTGAAACCACAACATCATACACAACCAATATGCTTCTGCATATGATTTTATGAGGGTGGTTTAGCCTCACCTGAGTGGCAAGGCATGACAACCGGTTTGCAATTAGGCAATTAATAACTAACAACTACCTCAACAATGGGGACAGAAACTTCTGGACTAAACCACTACATTGCACTGTAGCTTAATGACCACATCACATGTAAGTTGATGTTATTACTATTTTCGGAGGCATGGAATGCCACACAAGGTATTTGAAGGGCCTGACAAAGTGCTGTTCCCTGCACAAATGCAAGCAGAGGGAGAGAAGGGATAAAACTAAATGGCTGGAAGTGGCAGGAGGAGTGGACTGCAGTGGCAGGATCAAAGCACTGACTTTGGTCAGCTCAAACTGTCATGGAACTGTGAACTGTCTGCTAGCTTATATTCTAAATAACTGCCCCATATTTATGTATCAGCTTCTGCTACAGACTAGCTACTCTAGCTGGAATAGTTTTTCTTTCGATAATTGAGGAAAAACGAAGTTAAAAGAATGAATTAGATGCGAAACCTTCTGTTGCTAAACAATCACTTTCTTTATGCATACAGAAGCACTGAGGAAGTGTCCCACAGTTCTGCTAGAGCTTCAAATATAGTTTGCAAAACAGTAAGTGTGATTCACCTACCAGTCACTGAGAAAGACGAAGCCCATTTAGAGAGCACCTGAGACTGGATTCCATTAGCATTTACAGCAGGGTAGTGTTCCTGTCCTGGGAGAGTCCGTACCCTTACAGCTCCTCCTGTGTTGGTAATCACCCCACTAAGGTTGAAAAAGAGTTGGTATAAATCAGATATTTTAGTCACAAGAAAATACAATACAGATAATACCAGCATTAGAATTTTTGTCACCAGCCTTCTCAAAAAGATGCAATAGAGGCAGGCAATTGTGGTCAGGCTAGAACAATCTTTAAGTTGCTGAAAAGACTTCAGAAGAAAGTATTCTACAGAACATCACACAGATTAATTTTAAAAAGTCAGGAAAGTCTAAAATTCTGGCACTTAGACTAATGCAGAACAGCGATGCTTCAGGCCATATCAATTCCTAAGTGACAATAAGAAGAACCAGAACAGTCAGATCTCTTTTTATGTGAAAAAGAGAATAACTGAAAGAACAGTTGTTATTTTTAGAGGTCAAAAGTCAAAGTTGTACTTCTCTAAGAGGGAGCAAAACTTGATGCCTTGTAGTATGTGGGCAAGTACAGCTCTGTGGGAGACAAGCAATCATTTCATGACTGTTTAAACACAGCAATGTGTGCTTTTGTGTTTACTTTTTGATTCTGTTTGGCTTCCTGCTTGAAAAGACAACCTGGCCTAATCCAATTTAACATATTGTGAAAGTAGAATAATCAAGACCAGAGTTTAAAAAACTTGACATGTATTTCTGATAATATGAGATCTGGGTATCTGTGGCAAAGGCAACTTCCACATAAAATTCTATTTGGAACAGCATTAAAAGACATTAGTTCTTCATGGATGTGACTTGCATTTCTAAATTGAACCATGACTATAAACACTTAATTCTAGTAGCTTGGAATAGTTGCAAAATATACAGATATATTCTCATCTAGGAATACTTTATAGAATATATAGACAAAGGAGCTTTAGTAAGCTTACACTAAATTAATTTAAAATCAGTTTGTAAAGTTAGCAAATACAAACAGCACTTTATAGTTCTTCAAAAAAACAGTGAGATAAAAATCAGACAAGAGTTATCAACTGCTTAGTTTTAAATGACAGGAAAATTCAGTAAGTCAAAATTATCTTTGAGAGAAATTACACATAAATGTACTTAGACTATTTTAGTCTACTTAGAATATAAATTTCTTCTTCAATACCTGGTTCTCTTAGGCATTCAAGCCTTCATAAGTGTCTCCATCTTAATGGATAAGGAAATGTGTCAAATAGAATGTGTTTAATTGGAACAGTTCCTATTTTAAGTTTGTACTTGCAATTTTAGTGAAGACACTTCAGGCTTACATGAGCAAACTGATCCATGCCCATGTTAGCTCCTAAGAAGAGCTCAGGATCTCTTCCCACTTTCTTGGTTGTGGACTCACAAATTTGAGTGCTGAACTGAACTCAAGAAAAACATTCAGATTGAAAGCTCAGCCTAAGAATGTTGTTTCCAGGAATGGAAACAACTTAAGCTTATAGGCACACTGTGATCAGCGTTGTCTATATCATTCCATTTTGTCTATTGGCCTTTACATTTTAATTGCAACAATAACAATTAATTAAATGTCATTGAAAATTCTAGAGGAAAAATAATAATCTACTTAGGCTCCACTGAATTTGGAAGCTTTACAGTTGAGCTGGAGTAGATTTATTTGCTCCTTATCTACTTGTTGAAAATACATGATTCTGTATTTGAGCACAAGTCAAAGTTCCATGCTGCCTTCTGAAGATAAATACTTTCCACACAACAGCTCTGCTACTTTTAATGCAAGTGGGGGCTGATATTAGATGTGAATGTAACATGACCTGTAGCCTTATGAAAGTTATTCCTTCTTTCTTGCCATTTTGTTCTGTAGGCGAGTTAACAGTTTAAGGCCATCTACAATCTGGTCAGTTTTACTTGGGATGCTTCTTCAGGTAGGTCTACTCAGAGTGTATATTTATATCTGCTGACATGGAGCAAACCACGTATTGCCAGTTTACCTTTGTGTTTTGAACCACACCGGCAAATTCCTTTCTGCAATGATTTATGACTGACTTTTAAAACAAGATTCATCCTCTGTGGGTCTGCAATGGTTTTTAAAGAGTGAAGAAGCGCCTATGCATTCCTCAGAATGACTTATGCCACTGCAATCTGCTTTGCTTTTCACTGCTGTGCTTTGCTCCTGTGTGACTGACTTGCATGCCATGGCTGCTTTGATTAAACTGGAGCTCAGCAGATTTTCCAGGAACAGCTTCCACCTCCCTACTCATTATGTTATATGCTGCTGCCAGTGCTGCTTAACAGGGGATTTATGTAAAAGCTTCAGTCCATTCTCTTGCCTAGCTTGTTAATAACAACCTGTAATGTATACCTAAATGGTATTTTTCACTCAAAAATGGACACAAACAGAAAAGCAGATACACACAAGGCAGTAATCCTGTACCTCACTGCACAACAGCTTGTGAAAGAAGGTGTACCAGCCAAGGACAGCAGAAAGGTCTTATAAAATACAGGACTAAAACACACTTAGTCATCAGCTACAACATTTTTAAAAATCTGAACTGAATTGAGATAAATCACCACATTAAATGCAAGGTTTTTAGGATCCCCATGCACTTCTTCAGTGTGCAAAAACGGTTTCTTTGCACTCTTGGAGAAAGAGATACAGGGTGTTGCTGAAATTCGAGTGAATTTTCAAGGAGCCTACGCATCAAAACTGATGCCTAGACCACAAAGAGAGTCTTCTGGCCATGGGAGGTGAGCCTTATGGATGTAACTGCAGTCAGTTTATCCTCAGGGACTTCAGGCAAGACAGCTGAATTGCCTGAATTCCCATCTTACCTTCCTACTATCACCATCTGCAAACTCCTTCCAAATAATCAGCCTTTCTCCATCACCCCAAGAATTATCCAATTATCCTCCTTGTCTCCAAACTGGTGTCCTGCTGCTGCCTGATTGCCATCCATCACCGATACGGAGCCACTCAAAATCTCACGCCAGCATCCTCTGGACCCCTAAGCTGTGTTCTTTCTTTCTTCCTTTCTTTCTCTGCACCCCTATTGCTTTTGGCAGGAAAGAAGTTCAGCAGCAGAAGCAGGCATGAAACCAACATTTCCCAGGGATCTACAGCTGCTCAGAAATCCCTTCAATGTTCTTCCAGCAAACCCTGGGGCAGCTCAGGTGCTCTCTGTGTTTATGGGCATTTTGTGGCCAGCTCAGTAATACCATGATATACCTTTGGTAGACTTGAGTTCTGGGACCCCAGTGCTTAATGAGGACTGGTTTTACCCTTTGACAAATTAGAAAGGCTATGAAAAAAATTACATGCCTATTTAACATCTAAATACTAACACATTAGGCTAGGTCTCCATTTAGTGGAATTGGCACTGGAACAGAACTGCACAAACTGAGAACCTAGTCCTTCATTTGACCTTCTGATTATTAATCCAATTAATCACTCAGTGGTAGGTTTAACTCAGCTCTTCATGCCTACATAGTGTCAGCCTGGTAGGAGGTTCTCCATTCTTCCCTCAACAAATACATCTTTTATCCTTCTGCCCAGAAAAAGAATAATATTAAATAAATATTTTGTTTCCTGAGAGTAATTACACATAAAATGAGAGAAAAAGCCAAATATAACAAGCTGAAACAGGCAGAAAGATTATTCATCTGTAATACACAGAATTATTTGTAGCTGAATTCTGCTGAATTATTTTCATGTATTACATAGTATATTCTTGCATTAATATCTGCCTCAAAGTAATGGAACTACTCTTAGGACTAAGCACTATTTGATTTACACAAAATTAAGGAATCCAGCTTCAATGTAGACCCAGCATGCAAACTGAAGTGTATGTGGAAGAGACCCATGCTCACACAACCATTTTCAGTTTAAAAAACTGAACGAGCCCTGCTCCCACGACTGGTGTTTCCTGAAATGCTGGGTGGTTGTCTGACACATGGCAGGTGACACAGGGCCAGGACCCAGCAGTGCCGAAGGTACAGAGCTATCTGCACTCACCAGGCAGTGAAATGGAGGGTGCACCTGGCTTGAAACAAGGGGTTAGTTCAGGTATTTGGAAGAAATTTACAAAATTTTCAAAGCATAGATCTACTTAGATCACAATAACAGCAAACTCCAATCACCTATTGCCAATGTCTTCTTTCATGCCAATATGGGTTTTAGACATTGCAACACAGGGCAAGAAGGAGCAAGTATCTTGTAGGTTTTTGTTGGATTTTGCAGGCTGCACTGAAATTAGCAGAGAACTAATCAGCTATTGTCTCTTCTCCATGCATCAATCCTTTTTTGCCAGGACTAGTTATGGATGTTAACAGTTGCAGCAAAGCTACCAAAACATTCTCATGCAGCAAATTCTGTTCTGAGAATGAAAGGCCAGCAGAACTAATAGCCCCCAACTTAAAAGCAGTCTTTAGAAACAGCAGTTCACCTAAACAGATAATTTTTCACCTTTAGTCTGCTCTTTCAAAACCCCTTACTGCAGTTTGCCACGCTCAAAGACTTGAACAAGATTAATTTAAACCCAATCTGGAAGACAGATTACAAAAGTGAGTATATTTTAATCTCTTTATCACTATTAGAGCCCTCATTATTCTCACAATGTCTGTGGAGAGAGACTGTTAGATGCAGGACGTACAAAAAGGGTTGCATATTTCACAAGTACAATTTAGATTGACTCTTACTGTGGAAAAGCATGGATTTTTCTATAGCCTCATGTTTCTGGGCTGAAGAACAGTAGTACACATAGTTTGTAAGGTACAAACTTCAGTGAAGAGCTAAGTGATAACCATAAAAGAAAGCTTGTGCTTTATTATCTAGGGGAAGACCATGCAAATCATTGAAAGAAATATGCCTCTGCCATTTCTTGTACCTCCTCCTTTTGTAGAAGTATTTCCCAGCTGTGACAGAACTGAGCCCCAGCAGCTTTTGTGGTGGGACTTTGTTAAGTCAGTCACTGACAGCCTGGCATGGGAGATTCGAGACTGCTGCCTGGTTGAACTGGTCAGGAACTTCTGTGTCTTTTCAAAACATTCAAGTCTTTAATCTCTTTAGAAGAAGGTCTTGACAGCAAGAGCTCTTTTCGCTTTAAAGACATCTTTGGCAAGAAATGGAATGTTAAAATAATTGGCTACATCATTAAATACAAACATTGCCTCAGGGGAAAAAAAAAAAGACAATGGAAAGAAATCTTGGGTTTTCCTCAGTTCAATAAAGAAAAACAATAAAAAGAGCAAATCCAAAGTCACTACCTGCATTTGATCTAGACATTCTTCACAAACCTTTTTTATATACCTTAGCTAGGAAGAGTGAGGAATTGAAGAGTAATTTTTTTAAACACCCATGAAGTCTCTTAAAATACACTAAATGGAGACCTTAATGCTTTTTACAGAAGCATCAGAAGGAAGCCTGTCTAACAATAAAATACACATGGAAACATGTAAATATGAGACAAACTCTTCAGCTTTAAAAACAAATAGAAACAGACCCACATGGTACCTGCCAAGCTCCTTCTAACTCCTCCTATAGTACATTAGCCCCTAGATTCTTTCACAGCATTTGAGAAACTCCAGAGTTTCTACTCAAAACCCCTCCTTAAGTAATTTTTTTTTTTAAAAAAGTTCATTTTAGTTTACTTAGGAGTTTAAATACTGTACAAATAGCCTAAATTTTGGAAACCTTGTTAAAAGTTAGAATATTTTAACTGACACTTTAAATAAGATTCTAGATAGTAATGACAGCTCCCTAAATATTATTTAAAATGCTTGGAATGTTTTTTTAATGGCATTTCAAGTGTCAAGCAATGAATACTAACTCAAGGAAGTTTTATTTTCCTCATTTATCTTCTAGCTGGTTTTATTTCTGTAAAATTTTAAGTTTATAGTTGTGGGTATTTTAACAGAAAAATACTCTGATAGCTGCAGCATCACATCAATATGTTCTGAAAGAGCTTTCTTCTGTTGCTTGATGCTAAAAAAAAAAAATTGAAACCACTTTTCCTCCACTTCTTTTAAACAGTTTGTTCCATGCAAGATTTTAAAGTCAGAAAGTGAATCTGCTTTTATTCTTCAATTACTATTTCTTCAATTACTATTTATACTGTATCCTTCCATATCTACTAGTGATACCAGTGATTTTACAGTGAAAGTCCACTGTGGACAATGCTGGGCCATTTCAGAGGAAGTTAAAGCAGTTTTTAGGAATTCAGATAACTTTCAAGCTGCACAGACATTCTTTTTTCTTTTTTCCCTAGTTTTCTCTTCTCCCAGTGACATTCCTATTGAGTTAACAGGACCCAAAATCCAGAGAGATTTTTGCTATGATAGCATCAAGGCTGAGATTTGTAAGTGTGGCAGAGACTATATAAGCTCACTTATAAACTATACAAACTCACTCACTAAACTCACAAGGATTAGCAATGACTTACCTGTGTATGGCAGCTCCACAGACACTCGAAAGAGAGGCATAAACTCCATCCCCAAAGACATAAAATTGCCACAGAGGACAGTTTGCTGGGCAAAGGACATCTTCTGTCCCCTTTCTAAGGTCAAGTCCTCTTGTAAAGCACGTGATAGCAGTAGAAGCTAAAGAGAAAAGAAGAACTTTTGACCTGAAAGTCTTAAGGGTTTGTTTTGGGGATTTTTTTTAATGTGTCTACAGTTTCCAAGTTTAAAGCAATATCTGAATTTGAAATTAGGTACAATGCCTATGAAGATGTCTTTGGATCTTACAAATATACAGTTATGACAAGGAAGCACATACTTCAAAATTACTTATGGGAAAAAAGTAGCAAGAAAAAAACTCCCATGAACAAATAACATGAAAATAATATCAAGGAACATTACACAAAGAAAAGCGATCCATATCTGTAAATTTACTGCAGAGACAGAAGGGCAAGGGGAAGACCTTTGAGGGCTGACAGACCACAGATGCAGGTGGCAGTTTCCAAGGAAGAAACTAAATCACTATGACAGCCCCACAGAAATCTCCAGCCATAAGATACGTATAAGTCACTTGCAAAATTCTGAATCTTCTCTCCAGTGACATTCATGAAGCAAGTTGACAGCAGCATTTCCCTTAGCCTCTTGCAATAAATCCTACTGAGGCCAACGTTAAAAAAAAAAAAAAAAAAAGGAACACACATCTCATTGCTCCAGTATACAGTAACATCTAGAACATTGGTATCAATTCATTACAGTGAAGTTTACATCATTATCATTGTGCAGAGGGCTGTCAGATTCACACAGTGATACAAAAGTTATTTATTCAGCTGAGGCACAGGCATTTTTTATGCAGAACTCTGCCTTTTTCCAGAAGCTGCTCTCCAGGTTACCATCATTAAGCTTTCACTGTGCTTGCCTGTGTACAGTGAAGGTATGCAGACACAGATTGACATCAGCACACAATTTCACTTGGCAAACTGGTGCTTTTTCTTTTGAAAACATTGAGGTCTTTATCTTGCATGGTAACCACCATCCTCCTACTACACAAGATAGCATAGTCCCCTGCTCTGTTGCACAACACATTAGAGATTTGGCTTAAATCATTATCAATCCAGCAGCACAAGTCCAACCCATGCCTGGCTGTTTATTCTGAACTTCCTAAGGCACATCTTGCCCCAGCACCTAGAAGGTGCAAGAAACTTTTCTAAATGCACCTGGAATACTTCCTTTGCACAGATGAAAGCTGGCAGAGGCTGGCCAAGGTACCAGTGCATGCACCACTGCATTATATGCCAAGGACTCTGTTTCAGGGATCAATGATCTGTCTCTCACCTGCTTTTCTGCCCACTATTTTCATTCTTACCCTGGGGTGTTTCCTGACCCCAACACATGCTGTGTATAAATGAAAACACTTGGAGCACATGCTGTTCTTCAGCAGGGGATGGAAAAGATGATAGCTCCAGCTAATCTCAGTGACTTTAGAGGTGAAAAGCAGAACAGTTGCAGCCAGAAATGGGAAGCATGTCTGTTCATTCTAACGGTGTAAATTGAACACACACATTCCTTAACCATGCATGTAATTTTACTCTTAATTATATACAACAGTCATTAATGCTATGTTAAAATAATGTTAAGCTACCTAATGACATCTTCCTGAAAAATTGTTGCTGCTATTAGCAGCAAATAACTAGTTGTTAGTACAATTATGGGACTTGTATATGCCCAATCTGCCTATATAATTCAGATTAAGAAGAAAAGAAAGCACTAAGCATTTCTTTATTTTTCACTTCTCAAGACAATAAAAGTTGTCTACCTAGCAAGAACTAAAGTGATTTAATCTGATTCTCAAGTACTCTAAAAAATAAAAAAAGTTTCTTTTGGGACTTAGTCTTACCTACTCACATCCTAGCCATGCTTAGTCTTATTTAATTGCCTTAAAAAAAAAAAAAAAAAAAAAAAAAAAAAAAAGGAAAAATCAAGCAGAACCAGTGCTTATACCTAAAAACTCCATAATTTCATGGTCAAAAGTGCTACATTATCAATATGCTAAAAAAAACCTGATTTCCTCTTTGAGTCCCCTAATCCTTTAATGGAAGTTCTACAAGTGTGTTTGCTAATTAATGGGCACTGAACAAGTAGTATCCACCAAATGACACCTAGCAAGACCAACAAAATCAAACAGCAGCTGGAAGGCTGGAAATCCTTGGAGGAGTAATTGCAATAAGCACCACTGGTAATCTCTGCTCCCACAGCACTGCTTGTGCCTCTTACCCTGCAACATTTTTCCAGCTTCTAAAAGTGCAAGACACCACAGGAAGTTGTAACTCCTGTCGTCTCTAATGTAATGTACTTGACTGAATTCCTTGGCTGGCTGTGCATACAAAGACAGTAATCAGATGTGTGTAGTTAACAAACCCTGTATCGCTTGGAGATCTGTATTTCCCTCATCACCAGGTACTTACTAATTACTGTCATGTGGCAGGCTTTTGCATAGCACAGAAGATGGGGGGAAAAAATAATCTTTGTGTTTTCCCTGGCAATCAAAACACAGAAATCCATTGTAGCCCAGCCACAGGATTTTTCTTTACTGGCAGCCTAAAGACTGTCATGATCCTTGTCTCAGGCTTCCAAGGGAAGGGTGCACGTTGCTGCTGTGTGAACTGAAGAGCTGACATGCTGCAGCTAGGGGATTTAGCAGTTTATACCTCAGCTGGATCAGCACTGAGGTAAAAAGACACTTTGAGGAAAATAATGCTGTTAATTAAAAACAACAATTTCATTTCAGTATTTTCTGTAGGGTAGATACAGTTTTCCCTAAGCCATAACTCTAAAACAGAAACTAACATTAGAAGTGTTCGGTGAAATATCAAAATGAAAGCAAATTTTTTGTTGACTACAAAAATTAAGACTTACGATATCAGCTCTGCAGTGGTTTTTGTTCTTCCCTGTTTGTCAATGCCTCATCAGCTATCCAACCCATAAAACTTCAATGATTTTGTTGCAAGCATGAAAATGTATTAATGAGGTCTGAATACTAGAATATATAAAATTGGTTTTTGACAGCTTACATACTCGTCATTCTAACAAATTTCATATATGATATTGCTATTGAAATTGAAGAAGTGCTTGTTTTTGTTAGTATACCCAAGATACTTCAACACAGCAAAAACTACCACAGAGCTGTATCTCTATATAAATTAACTGAGATAAAACCCATATGTTTTAATCACTGTAATTGAAGAATGCAAGAGCAGTAGCAGTGGAAGCATTTCTTTCAATACTTATGTGGTGCAATACTCTAAATTCTAGTATTCTTGGAAGAAACAAATATAATTTTATAATTTACAGGAAAGGATTCAGTTCTAGACTCCAAACATTCTGGACTCTGGTGAAGATGTGAGACCTATGCTCTGTTACATTCAGTTAGGCCTTCAGAACCACAACAGAACAACTATTACCCCATCCTGCCAAGACACACACCCTTCAAACTTCACAGAAACACACTACATCAGAGTACCCTACAAAAGCAAGGTACAAGGAAAAGAAACTGTAATTCTTCCTGATTTAGGCCATATTTAAGGGTAAGGACGAATGTCTTTCATCATTGTTGACCTAAAAAACAGAAAAAAAAAAAGCAAAGACTCACTTATCTCTTAAAACAACCATGTTTTCAATTATTACAATCAATCATGTTTTCAATTATTACAATCAATTTCCATCTTTTTGGTGCCCCTTCCCATGTGCTCTGATTTTGCCATGAACAGCTGCCTCTTATGTCAATCTATAAAATTTCTGACTTAATTTTTTAGCATGAGCCACTGCTTTAAGTTATTCTAGGGAAATAAAACCCCTTAGGCAAAATCTGATATTTTCTAATCTTGAAGTTTTCATGCATTGCTTCAGGAAAACAGTTTGTTTATGCAAAGGAAAAATGAAATCCTATGTACATGATTACAAAATTAAAAATAGGGGTTCCTACATGAAGATAGCTCTATGAGTTGCAATCCCTATTATGCTTCCTATTCTTTTAGTATTTTTTTTTCACAATAGAAATATTTTAGGTCCTTTTTTATTTTGAGGCTTCAAACAAGCCTGCTTTTTCTATCTTATGCAAGGAATATCAATAGTTGGAAAAAAAAAAAGACATACTAGTAAACCTACACTTCATATTTTGGAAAACATGTTCACAGATTGCATACTAATTGATGTAAATCTCCAGTACATATCCTGATCTGGACAGGGGTAATGGGATTTAGAGAAACCTGGCCAGGTCAATATCATTAATTTCAATCTGAGTCCTGCCCTTTTCTCACCAACATAAGGCCACTTGCCATCACACGGCAGCATTCACCACCCGCACAGCCTCGTGTGGCAACCAGAGCTGCTGAACTTGGCAGCATTTGTATCCTTTACGGTGGGAGTATAAAGAAAGTTTTGAGATGCTCCAAGATCTTCACAAACATTACGAGCCTAAATACTACTCTATTAGTAGAATACTACTGATTCTTGAGGAAATTAATGCTCTTTCATTACTTTGTACAACAGAATTTAGGCACTTTTGTAAATGCAAGTTTCTAGTTCAATAACCAAATGTTGCTGAATTTAGGTTCAGCATAATGGTAAGAGGCAATATCTTACAAAAACTGTTCACATTAATGATATTTTAGCTGGTTCCAGATACCTTCAGGTTACAGTGGCTTCTCCAGCCCTGAAGGAAGCATCCCAGATTCACTTGTTTCCTGTCAGACTGTCAGCACTTCATCTGTAATGCACCTGCAAAGTAAAAAAGGGAAAGGACCTGGGAGGTTAGAGTAGGTTTTCCATTGCTGCACATTTTTCCCCTTTTTTAGCCATAGCAATTCCATCACAGATAGCTTTTTTCAGTTTAGCACAGAAGAATTTTCCAAATCTTTGATTCAACACAAAATGAGCAGCAAATCCTGACTCCTAATAACTGTGAAATCATTAACAACCATTCAGAAAAGCTTGGGGTCACTCACCTTCTGCAGGCCAGGCCTGCATCTGGAGACATGTTCTTCTGGAGGCTCCTATCCTCCTTTGGTGAAAGGTTCCACTGAAAGGGGCAGACAGACTGCTTGTGTCCTTCTGTCACATATTTCTCCAACTGCTTCCTGTGGCTCCTGGTTCCCATGGAATTATTCTGGTTCTAGGAGAGCCTGCTCTCCAGCAGCAACGATGCAGTCCAGCACAGGGTGGTACAACAGGCAGTCCCTGCCATAGCCTGCTAGGCATCCTAAGCATGTTCTTTTGCTTTCCACGTCGGAATAATAATGGCAGGGCAACTTTAGAATATTTTTAATCAATTCCATGGTCTAAAATATGCCAGAGATCCTCAACTGCCAAGCACCGAGAGCCTTTATAACCACACAAGCACACTCCCACTCACTCTTGCACTCCCCTCGATGGGGACACTTGTCACCAGGGCGCTGCTTCAGCCCGTGCCAGGAAGGAGTTTTCACTCCCGTCTGGAAGCGTTCCCAGACACGCTCCGTGCCCGGTGCCGTTTCCCACCGGCCGGCTCCGCGCACCTTCCCGGCGGCGCTGGCCCCGCGCACCCCGCGAGAGGCGGCCGCGGCCGGGCGCGCCGGGGAAGGGCCGGGCAGAGACGCTCCGAGGGGGAAACCCCCACGGGATGTGGACGGGGAACAGCGGCCAACTCACCCGAGCCGTCGCTGCCGCGCACCGGGCCGGAGAGCAGGAAGGCGCCTGCGAACAGACAGGGAGCGGGTCAGGGCGCTGCTCCGCGCCCGCCCCGCGGGGCCCGCCGCTCCCCGCGGTACCCACCGAGGAGCAGGGCCGAGAGCCACATGGCGGCGGGGCGCGCCCGCACCGAGGGCAGGGCAGCGCAGAGCTGAGCGCAGAGCTGAGCACAGGAGAGCGGCGTGCCGGCCGGGTCACCGCACTGTGCCCTGCCCCGCACCGCTGCCGAGCCGAACAGCCCGCAGCAGCCACCGCTCCCGCTTTAAACCTCCGGCGGGCGCATGAGCACTGGGGCGGGCGGAGGGAAGGAGGGCGCGGGCACGGGGCTGGGCAGCTCCGCCGTGGGCCCGGCAGGTGCTGCCGTCCCTCCCCCGCCGCGCCCCCCGCCGGCTTCTTCCGCTGGGAGCGGCGGCCCGGAGCAGTCGGCTGCCGCGATTCGCCTCCCTGCTCGCTAACTCGCCCGCTCCGGACGGGCAGCGGCCGTGTGAGGACATTCCCGTGCCTGGGGAAGCGCCCTTGCTCCTGCCCGCGCACCCCTGGATATCCCCTCCACCCACGGCTCTCCAACGCCTCATGGCAGGTGTCTTTATTCCAGATGCCTTGGGAAATGCGAGCGAGGTGTTAGCTACTTAGCCGCAACCTCTGCCCCTAGCTCGCAGCTGAGGGAAGGGACAGAGCTGTCATGAGCGCTGCGAGGTGCGGTGGGGGGCTGCCGAGCTCGTCCCGCCCGCCCCGGGCCCGCCGGCCGCAGCCGCCGCCGTGCGAGGGCCTTACCTGCTCCCGCTGCAGCGGGGAGAAGCCGGGGATTTAAGCCTAATTGAATCATTCGAAGAGATGGAAATACCCGAACCGGCGTTTCGGGTATCCTGTTTGGTCTAAAGCGTTAGTGCAAATACTGCAGGTGCCTGCCTTTCATTTAAGTAAAACTTTGCTTAAATGGGGGGGGGGGGGGGGGGGAAGCAGCAAAACCAAAACAACCACCCCCCCTAAAAACCAACCAACCGAAAACCAAACCAAACGAATCAAACCAAGCCCCCCACTTCACAGCCCGATCCGTTTCCACAGCTGAATGCTCGCACGTGTGCTGCGAAGCACCGGCTGGCAATGGTGTGCACGGGACAGGTCACCTGGGAATCGTGGGCAGAGGCCAGAAGTGCGTGTATTTTAACGAATGCCTTAAAATCGCATTTTGTGACGGCCGTCAGCGTGCGCTGTTTGACTTCTGCTTAGGACAGCTGCTCCCGAAATGAACTTTTAAATGTAACTAAGCCTTCAGACTTCATAGGAATTAGGATTTGCCGGGGCAGAAAATTAAGTGTGGGCAGGCGTTTCAGCCAACCCTGAGAGCGACCGGCTTTGGAAGGCAGCTGCTCAGGGCAACTTGCTTTAGGGCTTTTTAAAAATTATTAATTTTTTTTTTTTTCCTAAAGGTCGCATAAAAATGCTCTTTGTGAAATATCTCTTCGTATAATTTAAAATAAATATATTTGAGGACTCTGAGATCCGTTCAGAGATATGTGGCCCTTAAAAGCAAAATAGGAAGCATGACCGGGTAAGTTATTCGTAACTTATTGCTTTTCCGGAGTTTAATTCAATCAAAGCAAAGAACTGGTGAGAACATGATACCCCTTTCCCCCACAGCTTTGATCGTCCCAACAACACATTTTTGTGCTTCCCACACAGGATAAAGGTGGTGATGCTTTCCTCATGACAGGGTCTTCTCCTACGGGAGCATCTCAAATGCAAAATTATGCAAGGCGGATGATGCAGATGTCAGGAACTTCTACTGGCGTTTCTCTCAGCTTCTCAGGATCCCGAGGTCTTGTCAAGTAATTCCTGCTCGTCAGCAGGCTCCCTCCACAGTAAGAGGTGCCCTCGAGCGGGTCGGTCACATTTCGCCTCCGTGGCAGAGGCCGCCAGAAGGTGTGTCCCTGAGCTCTCCTCCCGTGCGGGGTCTCCCGCAGGTGCAGTCTACTCGGCACAATTTTTGTGGCAACCCTCGTTCCCATTTCCTTAGAGCTGAGGTATTTAAGAGAGAAGGGACATTTACTCAATTTTTATTTTTAAAGAAAAAAAATCTGTGCAGCCGAAGGGCGCGCAGGGGGCGATGGCAGCCGCGGGGCGCCCCCGCTCCAGCCCCGCTCCAGCCGCGCGTACGGAGGCGGCACGAAAGCGGAGCTCAAGCCCGGCCGGGGCGGGGGAGATGGGTTGGCTAGTCCTGGGCTAATGTTTCAACTTCTCTGGTGGCGAGAGCAAATTGCTCGGCGGAAACTTTTGCCTCACGGGCTGGCGCGTTTGCCGCAGTGAAATGTCCCGGGAATATCTTCCTCCGGAGGTCGAGGGACAGGCAGGAAGAGCAGGGAGAGGCATCCCATTTATGCCGGGAAATACGGGAAATGCCTGAACCGAGGGAGACTGGCTGCCGTGCCACAGAGCCCCAGAGAAACTTCTCTGTCCTTTGTGTGAAGAAATGCTTTGTGCAAAGATCAAAAAGGACAGAAGAAAGCACTAATTAAATTTTGAGTCCTATATTCCACTTGGGTAGGAAGGACCCTTCCTGTGCCTTGCAGTTTACTTGCTGGGAAAATACATTCACCCATTCTCATTGCAGTCCTCTGTTACCTCCTTTCTACATTTTTATTTCCTCTGATTCCCTTAGTTTTCTGGAGTTTTGTGTTTCTGGCTTCTCCCTGCATTCCTTTCAGACCTACAAAGCTTTTCTTTACACCTTCTTCACAAAGGCTACTTAAATCATCCTCCAAACTGTTTGGCATTGACTTGTGCACGTCACCTTCAATTTTATGTTCAAGAGGTTCTGGGTTGTGCTTGAATTTTTTGTTTGAAACCATGCTGTCTTGGGAAAGGCATTAAGGAGTTGCCAGGAATGCTGGTATGAGACGGGCAAACCGATGCCAGGCTGATGGAGCACACATGTGTGTGGTGCTGGGCAGCCATCTGTAGCAAGGCTATTTGATGCCTTAGACACAGATGATTGGAAGGGACTTTAGAGTAACACATGCAAGTGTTAGATAGACTGTGGACACAGCCCTTTTCCTGACATGGGGCTCAATTTGTTAATTCACACCATCTCCTTAGTTAGGCTCCTTTATGAAACATTAGTTCTTGTTTTGTTCCCAAATTACTGCCTTGCTAGTAAAACAAACAGAATCATATCCCCTTAGAAAAAACATGTCGACTAAACAAAAACATTCAAGCCAGAAGAAGGAATCAAATGGTTGTGGAAGCAGCACCCAAGGCAAAGACTGTAATGGGATTTTTTGATATTCACTGGGCCGGGCGGCAGGGAAAGCACTTGTTTATGTAAATATAATGCATGCATTCAGATACATAGTATTAAGAAGCACCAGGGTGCAGGCTGGAGCACTGGAGCTCTGCCACTGTTCCTCTCCCACTCCTGAAATGCTCCTTGGCAACCCTCTGTCCCCCTGCACCTGATGGGCTCCCAGCACAGGGGTTACTCCAGCCTGGAATCAATGCTGCCTTCTTCCTTTGGAGGCAGAGAGTGCTCCCATGCATGGACAGGCACCAGAGCACGGCAGATGGCCAAGGCCTGTGGGGACACCTCAGCAGGGGCTGCAGGGACAGCAGGCACCTTGTCTGGTATTGCACAGCCTGGAGTACTGTCCAGGATGGCTTTTCTGGAGTGGGCTCTTTACTATAGCCAAAAGCAGTGTGGAACCACCCTCCGATGCACCAGCCTAGCAGCCTGAGCACTGAGGAAGACAAGTGCCTGCAAGGTGCCCCTTTCAAGAGTTCAGGCATGACTACTAGCAAAAACTTCCTGATGGGCAGCAAACCCTCATCTACCTGCAGTTTACACCTTTTAGGTCAGCAATTTCTTTCATACAGTAGCTGCAGAGATCTGTGAGGAGGATCTAGATGTGAGTCTGCTTCCTCTCCTTCCAGGGTTTTCCCCATGAGAAGGGAGAAGACCGTGCATCTCTCACCTGTGATGAGTACTGATCTCACCTCTGTCCTGTCCTATTGTGTGCTCTCCAGAGTAACCTGAAGGCTGGTCCTTACTATGATGTCTGAGGACATTTTATTTTTCAAGATAAAAAATTAACTATGTTGTTACTCTGGGTTCCATTACTGTATTAATTCAAATAATTATCTTATATGTTTCACTGACATGAGGATAAAAAAGAGGCCTGGGGACAAAATAACAGGTAAGGGCAAACAGATTAAATTTACTTCACATATGAATTTTAAAAACACATGTGAAACTGTAATGATTATTTCAGAAGTAGTTTATAGCCCTGAGTTAATCCTTGGGTGTATATCTTAGGATATTATGAAGACCTTTGCTAACTTGTAGGTGTATTTTTATTACATTTTGAAAACTTTGTGTTAAAACATTGAGGACTCTTAAATGACTAATAAAGACAAGGATGGGGCCCTGCTTCCATTTGTTGCCCATTCACCTTTCTGTTTCACTTGGTGCAGCAGTGCCACTGTGTGCAGGGGTAAACTGCCAGGCAGAAAATCTCTTTTGTACACTGAGAATTGGGGATGCTGGTACCTGTGGTGAAAGACAGAGAAAGGTGTGTGCTTTCTGGAAAGAGAATTTCAAATCCTGTTTCTGTGGCCAGCGCCTGTAATCTGAGGGTTCATCCATCTGTTCAGTCAAGAGGCTGCAGGTACTGCTTCCTGTTCCATGGGCACACATTTCTTGGAGAAATAGGTGTCTTTCTGTAAGCGAGGCCCATTTTTCTGTTTCGTATAAACATTATGTTAACCCTGAATGGCAGTGCCTGATCAGAGCCTGCCTGTAGTCATATGGCTGTTGTTGAATGTGTGGCTTCTGTTATTCCTGGCTCTGTAGTTGGTGAACATGCTGTTCCTTCCACTTCCTTCGGTAGCGGTCATCTGCACATTCTGAGGGTAATCCAGGGCACCACACACACACACTGTAGCCATTCTTAAAAACACAAATTCTTTGTCTTTCCTTCATGTGCTCTTACATTTGCACACAGTATTTGCAAGTCTCCATAAATGAAAAAGACAATTTCTGACTAACTTTATAAAGTGAAGATAAAACGAATTCAGCTTACCCACTTTAACCCCTTATAACTGACGTCTAAAAACCCTCTGTAATGTGCTTTTATTGCTAGTCCAGAAAAGTACATATTACCAAAACTAGCCAGTATTTGGCCATTTTGACAAGCAGAAGTATTCACTGGTGAATTGTCCAAAATCAGAAACATGCAAACCCATTTGTAACTCTTTTATTTCACTGGGCTTTTGAATACAATGAACGAATGGAGATGAAACGTAGCTGTATTTCACTAATTGAATGAGAAAACCAATGCTTTTGCTGAGCATGATTTAATAATCTACACAGATAGTTGAAAAGAGCCACTTTTCGGTTTCTAGAAAGAACAGACATTGTAAAACCTGTACCATAACATATTATTATTCATTATGATACAGGTATCATAATATCTGATCTCTGTATTATTATAATTTTTTTCTTTAAAATATTTTTTGCAGAATTCTAATGACAGCAAAGTAAACAGATTTATGATATCTATTTAGGTACCATTATATCTTTATTTAATATTGAGATTCTGATAACACTCAGAGATTTCATAAATAATTGTGTTTCTGTCATGTTCAGTGCAATATAGGCTTGTAGGAGAATAACTGTTGATCCAGGGCAGTTTGTAGTCTCTAGAGATGAAATGTCTTTTTTTTTTTATATCAGTGGCACTATCATCTATCACTTATAAGGATGATGGTTCAGATTTCACTTTGACATGTATTGTAAGCATTTATGTGAGTTTTAAATATTTTTATAGTTTCGATTTTGCTGATTAAAAAAAAATCTGACACTTGTTAAATCACTATTTTTTATATTTGGAGCTTGATTTATTCTCCAGAATTCAGCTCCTTTAGCTAGAACTTATATCAGTCTACCAAGTGGTAGATTTGGCTTCTGAATTTTTTGTAGCTAAATTACTACCCATCTCCAGCAACAGATGGAGCTGTAACTATTTTTCTCTCTATTAGTCCTTCATTATTCTTTTTTTTTCTCCTGCAGTGGTTATTTGAATATATTTTCTTAAAATGGGAATTGCTTACTACAACACTAATTTACCTCTAACTCCAAGTTATGTACTGCCAGAAACACAACTTCTCCAGTAACTTCATCCAAGGTATGGAAAGGGTGGGCAAGTTATAGAGCTGAAAGCAAATTTCTTGCATTTTTCTTTCTCTGAAGGCAATGGCAAGTGTCAGCCTTTTTTCTTCTTGCAAAAGTAAAGAGCTATGGAGAGTTTGTGGCACCAGAGAATGGTGGCTAAGGATGCTTGGGTTTGTCTGGTGGCTGGTTTTGTGTGAGGATGAAGGGGTGCTTGGTAAGATTGTTTAACTCTTTTTGAGTCAGGCAAAAAGAAGACTTCACCTGGTGCATTTCCTTTGCAACAAAAATGATGGTTTAAAACTAGAAGTATTCTGAAACCCATCTGAACTTAGCCAGGTTCATCACTCATCTTTACTTGGGCCTATGACTGGAGGGCAGCTGTGGATGAGAGAGCAAAGATGCCATCTGCACAGGGATGGCTTCCTTGCAGTTAGTGGTCTTAGTCTGGATGGCTGAGTGTCGCAGCCTGACTGCCTCTGGGGGTGAAATACCTTTAGTGCTGAAACCCTTCTTTTCAGGGGAATGCCTAGGACTGAGGGTAGATGGTTTTAAGGTCCTCTAAGGATGTACTGAAGGCATTTTATATTTGAAGCTCTCTAAGCATGTGTGTTTGGCCTTTTGTGAGGCTGTTCTTTGAGCCATTTCAGTGTCTGCACTGGTATGGGAAGAGACAAGCCTGGGTCCTCTTGAAAGAACACAAGTTTGAGAGGAGAAAGCAAACAGTATGTTGGCCTTTAGCTGTGCCAGTCCCAGTCAATTCAGAGAGATGATTCATTGTACAAAGAGTATTCAGCACAGTGTTGGAGTGAATAATTAATTACTTTAAAACTTGTTCATGTGAATGGTACTTTTGAGCTACCAGAGATTTCTGGATTAATTCCTTTGGGTTTTATTGATTTTTATTCTGTCTTTTGACACTGTATTCTGTGTTGTTAAATGTGTCTTAAAAACTTATTCAGATCATGAAATCAAAGAGAGGAAATATTTTCCCCTCCAAAACAGCAGAGATTAAAAGATAGAAAAAAACTATGCTTTTCTTATTTTAAAAAGTTATGCTGAATGATGAATATAGATTTTCATTTTGGTGCAAAACTTTTTTTTCCCCTGTCAGCTATTGCCAGTTTGAAAGTGATATAAAATATTTTGAAATAAAGAAGCAGTTCAGAAATTAATGGCTATTCAGGTTTTTTTTCCCATGGAGAGAATTTTTAAAAACAGGTGTTGCCGTAACCATTTGTGATAGAAATTCAAGATATTTTATTCCCATATTGCTAGTGTAGTTTTGTAGGACTAGGGTTTCTCTGAGCTCCTAATTTCAGAACTGCTTGGAAAAATATTAGGAGTAACACGGGTTATGGTAGAATTGCTGGAACTGTTCAGGATGACAATGTTTACTTTGATGTCTCTGAGACTCACACCCTGTAAAGGATTTAAAGGCCATAAACTCATACGCTTTGTTCTCAGATTTTTGTTTTAATTCCTTCTGGTTTTACTGGTATTTATTTCCTTTCTTTTGACACTGCTGTCTGTATTAAAATCTTAAAATCTTACTCAGATCATGATATCAAAAGAGAGGAAGTATGTTCTTCTATCGTCCAGCTTGGCAGGCAGATTGGTTAATTTTGAAAATGGGAGTGTGGCAAAGGATTTGAAGCTCCTAATTTGTTACCTCAAGTATCATCACTATTCACTATCTCTGAATTGCACATTTATTTGTATATAGCATGACTTTTGCTACTGCGATGTAAGTAATTTCTTTTTGTAGTAACAATTGTGACCCAATTTGATTATTGTTAGAAGAGAAAATAATAGATTTTAAAATTTATATCTGAACCTTAAATAATTTTATTTCAATTTGATCACAAACTAATTATTGGTATTTTATTTTACATTAGGATTTCAATTAAAAATAATGGAATTTTGATTGACAATATGAGCAATTTTATTTTTAAAGCATTAAAAACCCTTTGTTTTTCTGAAAATTAAACATCTGATTTGGCTATATTAGAATACTCTAATATTACTAGTAGTTAAAGATAAAAATATTAAATTTTTTTACCAGATTTAATCTCACTTTCTAGAATATCTCTCTGCAGTTCTGTTTTCTGAATAATTCACTGTTCATAAAAATTATAGTTCTTCAGGGTTTTTTTTTTTCCAGTTTTATGCATTTGCTTGTGTGTGTGAAATGAGTACTAAGTAAGAAATATTTACATGTATCATTTGATAATTAATGGTCAGTACACATAGGTTATTCCATAGTTAACCCTTGTGGGACTCAAGTGTCCACAAAGCCACGTACTTTTTGTTACTTTCTTGCCAGCGGCAGATGTGGCAGTTTCACTTTTTTCCCCCCCACCCTGTGGATATGTCTCTCCAAGATATTTGCTTTTATTAGCAGCATTTGATGTCTCTCTAATGAGGTGACCACATTACAGCTTTGTCAAATTCCTTCCCAAGAATGGTACTTCATGTTCAGATGTTTTGTTTATGTCACACAGTGTCACAAAAAGGGCTGCTGCAACCCTCAGATGTTGATTTATTGCAAGTACTCCTTGCTGGGAAAGATTGTTTTTATTTTTTGGTAGTGTACATATTTTTAACATTTACAGGGAAATATTAAACTCTTAATTTGTTTGTTTGCTTGTACTGCAGCCATTTAATTAACATTAATTGGTTACATTAGAATTAAGAATATTTTCCATGAAACTATGCTAAAGGAATGCTTAAATACACTTTTTTAATATTTCTGATCCAAATACGGGCAATTTCTTAAAAGAACACTAGTAGGAGGTCCATTCTTCAGTTTTGTAAACATTTCTGTGCCTCAGTTAGGCCCACAAGAGCTGGGATAAGGCCAATGTAGACCAAATACAAGTTGGCTGATACATGTGCAGGACTTAAGGCCAATATAAATGCATCTATGAAATGTGTGCGTATGAAAAATCTGGGGAAAACAGTTTGAAGAAGACCACCAACAAATAGATCACACATGAACATTTCTTTCATGTGCCTGAAAGAGAATCATTACAAATATATTTAGACAGTTTTATTTGTAGACTGTAATTTACCATAGGGCAGGAGAGAAAATGGTGCTTTCCAACTATGTCCAGTCTGAGAGATGGAAAAAGTAACCTATGATGTCCCATTGCAGAGGAACATACTAATTTTTTTAAAAAGTTTATGGAAGTGATGCAGCTGATAGAATGGAAGAAATAAATGTCTACATTTATGATGTTACTTTGTAATATGTGTCTGGAGAAATGTTTAATCATTTAGCAAATGCTACACACAAATGCTAAGCTGAACTGATAAAATATGTGCACGTTACCACTACGAATGCTGTGCTTCATCAGAAGGTTTTAATAATTCATTTGGTGCTTGAAAGATAACCCAAATATAAGAGGAAACCAATTTCATCTGCTAGGTAGCAGATGAAAGTGTGATTGGTAAAAGACCCGGGGGCTGCAGCCATTGTCGTGTTCACGAGTCATTCTGAGGTCTGTGACAGCGAGCACTGTTCTGCCTTAGCAAGGGCTGCACTGTTTATTAGGATTAATTCTGTATTCTAACTTTCAAAGGGAAATGTCACACTAATGCCAGCATTTATTGGTATCCAGCAAAATTTAGAGACAATGAACCCTTGCTCTTTCAAAATCAAACACTCCATGAAGCAATTCTTTCCCCAGAAAGGGATTTGAACTCATTGTCACATCTGGCATATGCAAAGCCACATCTAACTGTTTCGGGTTTTTTCTTTGCTTCCAGGAAAAAAAAAAGCAAAAAAAACCCAAACAAACCACCTTGCTTCATAACTCTAGCTACAAAAAATATATTGTGCTGCAGCTGTCCCTCCCTTCCTGAGTTTCCCCATTCTGTCCTTTTTTTTTGGAGATAATGCTTTCTTTTCATTGTGAACAATTATTAGATTCATACTTATGTATTTTTATAATGCAAATCTATTAGTTTACTTGAAAATCTCTCAAGTTTAATGACATTTAAGTTTTTTAACTTTGTGATTCAACTGTCAGTAAAAATTAAGAATCCAAACTGTATAATTTCATGGGGACAATACATAGTACTGAATTAGGTAAGTTTATTTTCTCATTGGGAAACACACTGGTAAGACATATTTGTTCAGGCATTTGAATAAAATTTTGAAGAAACTAGAATGTATAGAGTGCATATTATAAATTTTGTCACATACTTCAAATACAAGATGACACCCTAATGATGTCAAGCTATGTCAAACAGGATGCACATGCATGCTGTTGGTTAAGTAGAAACTGTAATGGGAATATTGGACATTACTGTCTGGGAAATATTCATTACCCCCTTATTTTGGACTACAAGCTCCTCTCATAATTTAGAAGTTGATTTCCTTGGCATTTCTCTGCAGATACTACAAAAGGTAAAGGAGTAATTTCACTCAGATGTGTTTCATTGAAAAGGGAAGGGAACAAATGGAGCCTATGTTCCTTTTAACATGGGGACCCCTCTCCAGTGTGACTGATAATCTGGCAGAGAGGTACAGTATGAATAGTATGAGGCTGAACAAGGCCAAGTGCTGAATCCTCCCAGGGTCACAGCCAGCCCAGGCAGCACTGCAGGCTGGGGACAGAGTGGCTGGAAAGCTGCCTGGTGGAAGGACCTGGGAGTGCTGGTTAAGAGCAGCTGGACATGATCCAGTGTGTGCCCAGGTGGCCAAGAATGCCAACAGCATCCTGACCTGGATCAGCCGTAGTGTGGCCAGCAGGACCAGGGCAGTGACTGTCTCCCTGCGCTGAGCACTGGTGAGGCCACACCTCAAATCCTGTCCAGTTCTGGGCCCTTCATTACAAGAAAGACACTGAGGGGCTGGAGTGTGTCCAGAGAAGGGCAACAGAGCTGGGGAAGGGTCTGGAGCAGCTGAGGGAACTGGGGGTGTTTAGCCTGGAGAAAAGGAGGCTCAGGGGAGATTTTGTCCCTCTCTACAAGTACCTGAAGGGAGACTGTAGCCAGGTGGGGATCAGCCTCTTCTCCCAGGCAATTGGGACCAGGACCAGAGGAAATGCTCTCAAGCTATGCCATGGGAGGTTCTGGTTGGACAACCTGAAGAATTTCTTCATTGAAAGGGTGGTCAGGCATGGGAACAGGCTCTCCAGGGAAGTGGTGGAGTCACCATCACTGGCTTTAACACTTGGTGCTGTGGTTTGGTTGACGTGGTGGTATTGGGTCAAAGGTTGGACTCCATGATCTTGGAGGTCTTTTCCAGCCTTAATGGTTCTATTCTATGATTCTCCTCTATGATTCAGGAGAGGACAGTCCTCTCTTCCATAAGTGCCTTTAGTGGTCTTGTGCCTGGGACCCCAGTTGATGTTTTCTGCCCTGCCATGGAGATCCAGGGATTCTGACCACACCTGAATATCCTATCTCCACAACTGATAGTAAGTAAAGCATGGATTTGTTTTGCACTCTGTGTAAAAACTGAATTCCACGTATCAGGGCTGATGAAAATGATGGAAAAGGCTGTTAAATATGTGAGATGGTTTTGCATTGAAAGTTTAAATCAGGATGGTGGTGTAGCAGCAGCCAGATGAGTTTTCATATCCTGGGGGTAGGTTGGATGTTGGTGGGTAGAGGAGCAGTCAGGAAAACCAGAGATGAATGTACAGGTGTTACACAGCTGGAGGAACCTGGAGGAAGCAGTCTGTACATGTCAGTGTATATATGTGGATTGGCCCTTTTGGGGGGTGTTTAAAACACTGATATTTGTACTTATAGAAATATGTGTATCTACACATCATAAAATATGTGTATCTGCACATCATATACAGGCATTTATTTATAAAGTGTGGTAACATTTATTTATAAAGTGTGGTAACTGCAAGGGTAAATATGATGGGCTAGCAGAAGGCTTTAGCATGTTGAGAATAACAGAGAAAATAGCATGCAGTGTAAATGTTAGCACTGAAAATGTTAGGGGCAAATTCACAAGTATGAGCATTGTAAATGAGTTGTATTGCTACAATCTTCTGCTGGAACAGCAGTTGGTTGCAGAAGTGATTTTTTGTTTGATATTGCTGTGGCAACAAGATGTCAGTTGGAGTTCAGAAAAAGAAGCAACAAACTCTTGAAAATGAGGGTGAGACCAAGTGAAAAAAGCCCAGAAAAAGGAAGAGGCAGGGAATGAGGTGTTGAAAAAAGATGACAGGTGTGATACAGAATGAGAGAAAAGACAGGAAAAAGAGATCTGACTGGGTAGCTCTGTTTCATGTTCTTTTTCCCTGCTTACCATTTGAAGCATTGATTTTATTGAACTCTCCTCAAATACTTTGAGGCTTTTGTCCAGCCAGGAGTTACAAAAAGAAGTAGGCAGACATAGTGAATATTTATTGACTTAACTGAAGTATAATATTGATAACAAAGCAAAAACCTTTTAGCTACATGGCAAAGAAACAGGATTAAATAAAACCCCAAATCCTCTTTGGCTGCAATATCAATCCTTGATCAGTCTCAGAGTGCAAGAGTTGCAAAAGTATCAAAAATAATCTTAAATTAAAGACTAAAATAGCTAATATTGGTGTCCTGTTTAGGTACAGAAGGACCAATTGAATCAACTGAAAAATAGTTTGTTTATGCAGACAGTCCTTCAAATAGGCATCTAGGAGCAAAATGACTATTAAAGAACACATGGAAATGCTGAGAGAAAAGACAGTCAAGAGAGTGGATGTTTTCTTTGCTGCTGCTTTGTGAGCTAGGAAATGTCCTCCTTATTATCCCGGCAGCTAGTTTCCAGAAACCCAGAGGAGAGAGTTGCTACTGAGAATGAAGGATAGGACTCATCAAGCAACAAATAAAGGAAAGAGAACTTCTTAGGAAGAAGATTTCTCTTCCTCCTTCTAATGTTTATTCAGTGGTTGTAAGTAATGTAAATACATAAACGCCTTCTTGGTCTCTGTGGATGGGAAAACACTGACAAGTCTCAAGTACAGCTCTACTCTTCCATTTCTTCAGAGCTGCGCCTCTCTTCATTCCTGATTGAAAAAGTCATATTTCTATCAGTGCGCACAGATTTTTACTTTAATCAGAAAGGCACCACTATTTCCTCTCTGTGACACCATCAGTAGAAAAGTGGTCTGGAAGTTGCTGTGTCACTATCACTGGAATTAAGTGCTTCTGCTGTGATTATTAGCAGGGATTTCTCTTGTGAATGTCTCTGACATCTCAGGACTCAGATTTGATAGAGCCCTTTAGAAGAGGCAGTTAATTAATTATACTGAGAGGATAAAAAAAGTGAGGAAATAGTTATTTAATACTGCAAGATATATCTCTCCGTATATTTAGCTACAGGGACAGGAAAAGAAAGGAAAATATTCTGATGATTCTTAAGCATTTTGGAAAGTCATTGCTCTCTCATGGCTGTGACAGAACAACCAGTATTTTTCCTGCTCTGTGTACTCTACATGCAATTGTTAACCCTGGCTGTGGTTTCACAGTTCCCCACCTTCAGGTGGAGAGGCAGAAGAAAAGGTCCTCTCTCTCCATCCTCCACCCCAGCCATGCTCTCATTATCTGCCCTTCTGGAGCCGCCCATGTGCACAATGGCTCGTGAGCCTCACTGACAACATCGGAAGGGATCCGTGTTAAAAATAGCTCTGCTGAAGCCATTATCTGGTCGTTATTCTCAGCAATCCGGTTCACCCTGTGCTCCTGCCAGCAGTTGTCGTGGCGTGGCTGGAGAGGAGAGGCTGCAGCGGAAGAGCAGGACCACGCAGCCGGAGGCGGGCAGGAGAAGCAGTGCCAGCCTCCTGTGCCAGGATGAACTCTGCTGCCATTAACACCTTTGGAGCTGCGGCTGTCATCCTGCTCTTGCTGAAAACAATGGGGTTAACCAGGGGCATGGAGGAGGTGGTCTTCTGGTCTCAACTCCCTAGAGCTGCAAGCGCTGTTTGTTAGTGGCTTTTTCTCTCTGAGAACCCTTCCCTGTATTAATAGTTCTACAACTACTTAATTAACACTTATTAATGGTTCTACCACTGTCTTACATGAACCATTCCTTTCTGTGTCTGTGTATTGGATTGTTTGTGTCAATTGCATATCTGCATGTAAAATTAGAAATCTGCAGTCAAAAATTAGCAACTGAGAATATTTCAACACCAGTATTTAATATTCCATAAACCAACACAAATTTCACTTCTGACTTGGGTGCATATCTGAAGGATATGTGGTTAAAATTTAGTTGATGGCTTTGGATGTCTCCAAGATATTTGAAACAGCTGAATGGGTTTTCTATGTCAACAATTTTTTCCTGGTTTTGAATCATAAAATTGACTAGATAAAAATAATTTATAAAATGATTTTTAAAATAGTTTTTAATATACAATTTTTTATTTTAAAATTTTAAAAATAGAGCTTTTGGGCGTATGCACTTGGTCACTTATTAAATTAACTGGAGCTGGTTTATTCTCCTAAAGCTTTTTCTCTGAAGCTGTGACTCATGGCTTGCATGTTGCTTAGGTTCCACAGACAGTTTATTTTGATAATATTAAATTTGAGAATATTTATAGATAGTCCACTTGGCTGGGAATAAGAGCCTTGTGAAGCTGTGAAGAACAAGAAACATGAATTCACCCAGTTTGAGTGGGCCTTTAGTGAGCAGTGCCTGCTCTTCAACCTGCCCACCAGGGCACACTTAGAAGCTGCTGCACAAATCAAAATATTTGGCCCCAAAGGAAAACCATTTCATTATGAGCAGAACAGCTAGCTATGCAGTCTTGTAATTATTCCCTTCTCAGTTATTTAGAATTAGAATTAGTTATTAGAATGAAAATACTGCTTGAGTTAATCTTGTTATAAATTAAGAACTGCCATAATTTCCAATTCTTCCCAGTCTCATAGTCTTGTGGTTACAAGGTCTGGTTACACTTTCTCTTCTGAACCTCAATTGGATTAATTAATGAGCTTCAACTCATAAAACTCTTCTGAATAATTTTGATATCTCAAACCCCTTCATCTGTCCTCTGCCCTTTTTCTGCTGTGGTGGAGACTGGTCGTTCACAGAACATGCAGAACTTGGATCCAAGGAGATAAAATTTCCTCCTAGTAGCTACATTAGCTGTCTTCTCCATATTGACCTCTTTCACATTTTTTGCACAGCAACCTCTTCTCCACAGAAAGACAAATTCCCTTGTATCTCTGTCTTGGCGTCAGGTTGAACATGTCTGCTCTTTCAGATCTGCAACAGCTGTATCCTGATGATATGTATAGAGCAGTCAGAAACTGATCCTGGGTATTAAAACCAGTGGGTCTTGTGTTTAATAGGTGTCAACCTACACAGGGATGAGTTTCCAGCCCTCTGACCACCTGACTCTCCCACCAAGTGCCATGGGAGTTAACAAACCTTACGGGATTTGGTCCAGGAATAAGAAGGGCAATTTGTAAAGTGAGTTGTCAGGTGTGAATTCCCCATGCACACAGAGACTGCTCTGTAAAGCCTGTTGTGTGCAGAGAAGTTGAGATGCTGATAGAGACCTGATCCTTATGCTACAAAACTGATTGAATATTGGTTTGGGTATTAAAATAATTTCTGTGGTGCTTCCCTTGAACTTCAGCAATATTTAATTAGAAAATTAAAAATGTAAGCTATACTAAAGGCAAATTCAAACAAAAAATTGCTGATAAATTTTTGCAGTTGTAGTTGATGTATTTCATTTTATACCTAGAAACACTAGGTATAAGAAATACATAATACCTAGAAAATTACTGACATTCCAGGGAAAATGGAGTTCGTTTTGCTGTTTTGTCATTATTGGTACAAGCATAGGTACAGCTTCAGCAGTGGGACAGCTTCCTACCTGCCTTAGTGCAGGTGCTTCTTCATGGAGGGAGCAGAGATACAGGAAGCTGCATTTCCATAGACTTTTAAGTACATATTAATGGAAGGATTGAGTGTTTTCAAGGGAGGATAGCTGGCTAACAGAGGAAAGTTAAGTGTCTTAAAAGTACTGTTGAAACAAGAGATCTATGATGTTGCCATTTTAATGAGCGTCAGTAATCCCTGCAAAAATAATCTGTTGACAGAAACTCACAAAAATGAACAGAAAGAAGCCAATAATCACTTATAAAATACTGTTTTTAAAACCACATTTCTAACACTCAGTTGTTCATCCAAAACAGTATTGAGTATTACTTGGAAAGAACTTTGAATTTAACTTTTCAAATTAAGAAAACTTCACCAATGGAATGCCAGCAACTGGGAATGTTGAATTCCGAGGATTTCCTGCAATGGTAGGAGATGATACTGAATATAAGTTTAAAATGCATTTGGTTTTCTGTAAAAAAATATGCTCCTGATGTCTGAGAGCATCTCATAAGGAAGCACTGCAGTAATGTAGGGGTGATTCAGCAGAGTTTTGGACTTTCTCTTTGCATAAAGCAAACTGACTTTAGTGCAGCACAGCTGTAGTATCATCAAGAGTAATTATACTCCAAATTTTAATGTTATATTTCACCTTACTTTGCTAAAACCTGTGGCCCATCTTTGTTAGTTGCATAAGCCTCTCTTGCTCCAGTTTCCTGCCTGGAAAGAGGTGACTAAGTGTAAAAATAGATGAGTATAAGTGTATCTAGATTCTTGTAGCCGAATCCAAACCACCCACTACATGCAAGGAGACTTGCAGCCCGTAGCAAGCCAGCTGGATCAATAAGCAGTGAAAATCCATCAGGGGCAGAGGAAGAAGGGGAGCAGAATGGTCTAGTTCAAACTGCACAGTGTGCGCACACATGGCTGCGTTCCTGTCCACAGAAACAATCTGAACAACTATGTGAATATAAGTCATTAAAAATATGCATATAGTCTATATACCTAGAAACCTGACTCAAACCATACAGAGACTTGAAATGTAAGAGAAAGAAGTTCAATTTTCTCAACTTACATGAAGATTTTCATGCTGTTTTCAAAAGTAAAATCCAATGACATTTCTCTTTTTAGACTTCATAAACAGAGACAGATTTATATGCAAATTTCCTCTTGTAACTAATCCTAACTAGAGCCTCACTTCTGCCAAACTGCCAGAATTTTGTCCAACAGTTATAAGTCTTGGCAGAAGAGACACATGTACACACATACATATAAGTTTACAGAACATTCTGCCATCGTTACTCTGTGGCCTGGAAAAAAGTGGTACTTGGAAGTTTATGAATTTTTACTAAGAAAATCTTGACTTATGGTGTAGACAGATTATCTCACAGAAATTAGAACTCTTTCAGAAAATTTCAGGGCACGATAGGTCAACAGTTTACTTTGCATGCATTCATGAGAGGTACAAAGCGAGAGACAAAACAATTCATTTGCAAGAATTCAGAAAATTACTAGTTTCTGTGGTTTTTATGATCCTTAGGACAAACTAGGATTTCTGAGAGGACCAGATGCAGCTGGACTCTGGACTGGCAGCATAGATCCTCATTAGCATTGTAGCAGCCTCTGCTCTTGTTGGCCTTGATCTCTTGCAAAGCTTGCATTAGTTCTCTCTGCTGAACCACTCAGTCTTTTCTGAGGAGACCAAGGCTTTGGTAGGCTATACTAGCTTTGGTAGTTTTGGGAAATAGTCAGCTACTACGTCCCTATATCCCATTCTCTCACATCTAAAATAGGGATAATAGGTCTTTGCTGGTGAGGTTGCTGTAAGACAGCAGCACATGTACATGTGGCTGCTGCTATTATTTGTGAGTTTGGCCCCAGCATGATGGGAGTACTCAGTGAGACCTACAAACCAGGCAAAACCTCAACTCTTCAAACATTCACTTATCCTTAGATAATAGGCAATTTTTTTCTATTATGTACTAAACCCCAGACATGAATTCATTTACTAGTCAGCCCTTAATTATTTGATGATGTAAGCCTGATGCCACATCACTGGTCCTGAGGGTTTTGGTGATCCTTCCCTCTGAGACTGAGGGAAGTTTTAGCCTCAAAAACTTTTCTCAAGGGAAAGCTTTAAACTTTCCCAAGCTTCACAGTTTATCACTGATCTGTGAGTCAAGATCTGCCTGATCCAAAGGATTGTTTTCTCCTGTCAAGGATCAGCCTCTGTTCTGGCTTCGTCAAGGGATGTGTTACCAGCTGGATGCCACCACCTGTGTGTCAGCCTATTCCATCTTGCTCAGAGCAGAGCACCTGCTGTAGGTGGTATTCCAGTTCTCTGACTCCTTTCATAGTTGTGGGCTGGGTACTGTTAACTTATATTTTCACCATTTTTATGCACTTATGCCAAACAAAAGATATAATTTGCTTCCTACTCTAAATCATAGTTGCAAGTCATAGTAAGACTGTGTGTGAGAAATCCAGAAATAAAGTCCAAATAGACCTTCATGCTACATTTAGATCACCTGATGAAAACACCATAGAAATGTAAAATGTTAGTGTGGCAGTGTAAGAATATAACATTATGATTAAGGACATAGGATACTTATTTTCAAAATCCATTAGAAAATGAAAATTCACTAGTGCTTGAAACTGATTGGCATGCAGATCTATGACACTGCTGCCTTTTTGAGTACTAGCAGAAACACTTTGTGTGGGAAGAAGGGGCCGCACTGGTACTGTGGAGATACCACATGTCTGCAGGTTTGATCTCTGATGTGTTCTGTCTGTGTCACTGGCAAATTGTGAGGATGTGCACTATCCCATCACACATTCTGTTTTCCTGCAGAAGGAATCAGAAGCACATCATCATGGAGGAAGATAAAATTCTCCCTAGTAGCTCCTCTGGATTGCCAGTGGGCCAGGACTGTGGAAACCCACGTGCCCTAATGCTGGGCTGTGCACCCCAGCCAAGGATGAGGGGTGCCCTGAGGCACAGCTGCTCACCCTGCAGACACAGCCAGCACGGGATGACCCAGCGTCCTGGGCTGATGCTATTGTATCACCCTCACCTCTGCCTCTGTGCGGCTTGGAAGTGTCCCTTGTTCCTTTCTTCAGCCCAAGCACACCAGTGTATGCAGCTTGGAAGTGTCCCTTGTTCCTTTCTTCAGTCCATCACACCATCAGTGTACCAACGCCACAGCTGCTCCTTGCCCAGCAGCCCAGGTCAGTGGACTGCTGAGTGCATGACTTCAGGGCACACAGCTCCTTAAGGCTGACATAAATGCAGCAATTTACTCCTGCTGAGGTGCCCATTTGTTTGCTAGCTTGTTCCATAACCCCTTCTGGAGTTTGGCTAATTACTTACTTTTTGTTTTCAGATGAGTGAAAATCTCTAGCCTTAAACTAAAGCTTTGTGTCTCAAATGACTTTTTTTTTTTTTTTTTCCACTAAATCTCTGTTGAAACAATTTCTGTATCTAAGGACATTCTGAAGATTTGGATATAAACACCCAGAGCAAGTAGATGTCTGTTTTACTTGTGTTGTATCACGTTGCACTACATCTGTTGACATTTAGTCATTCCAAATACACTTTATTATGCAAGCAGAAGATGTAAAACATGCAGTCAAGTAAGAGAACATGTTGTATATTTTGTTGTATTTCAGTGAAACTCTATACCTAGAATAAATAAATGTAAGTGATACTTGTTTTTTTTTTTTTCCCCTGTTGGGCCACAGAATGAAAAGCTGTAGTATTCCTTCATGCCATTTCTATTTTAATTATGTAACATTCCTAGGGAAATGGGTAGCTAATTTTGGCAGATAAAGATAGATATTGTAGATAAAAATAGGTAGGTATTGTAGAAAAGAATACTAATTTTTTTTTATGGTGGTTTTACAGCATTCATAATCTTGGGTGAAAAATCAAATATTACAACTGGAAAAACTGATATTCATGACTGACAGAACCATTTATCTGAGTGTTCAGGTCCTCTGGTACTTAAAAATTTCCATAGCTAATCTGATTCTTTCAAAAGGCTTCAGTCCGTGGAAGCTAGAAATCGTGTGCTTAGAAAAAACACACTGAAGCATTTTAGAAAAAGGGTTGAGAAGAAGTAACGTGGCAGGATAATAAGGAGGACTGGAAGAAAAGAGTAGTGGGAAAAGTTATGAGATCAAAGCTTAACTTTGTTTCAGTCATTTGTTTTGCTGGTTTCAATTGGCAAATTATTAGTGTAGTTTCCTGGGAAATGTTCTCTTACATAAAGCTTTATTTCTAGGGACAGTTTAGCATGTCAACTAAATAGTAGCTGGATTTATTGACTATAGTCTTCTCTATGTGAAGAAAACATCTGGGCTGTGATACTTGGGAAGACAGGAGTAAATAAATAACCTGGAGACATGGGTGCTTGTAAATAAGAACAGAATGTAACTGGGTTTTTTTTTTTTGTTTTGTTTTTTTTTTTTTGAGATATTTGGGAAGGATCCAAGAAACATTTTGGACTATTTTGAAGATTAAAGGATTAAAATAATTTATTAGAACTGCACCACTTTTGGAGAATTTACCTAGCAGTTAATCTTCAACTATTTTTTATTATGTTTCCTAGGCTGGTAAAATAAATAAGAATTTCACCAGCACATTTACAAGTGTGAGAGAAGTGCTAGTGAAGAAGTGCTAGTGAGTGTGTTGGGTGGGCTGTCTTTAAACCAGCTACAGGTAGGAGTGAGTGTTGGTAAAGGGAATTTACTGTAAAGGAATTTTCTGTGTGGCAAAGGTAAACAAGGAAAAATTGCCAGTCTGTGCTGTATATCCTAGTGTGAGAACACATCCATTGGTCTTCAGATCCTTGCAGGAGGCTTGCTATAAACCCATGAAAACCACATTCCTGACTTCTGAGGATGGCTGCTCCACTAGCTGTCATGCACCTCTGGTGATCTCCACGTGCATGGGAGCTCTGCTGGGAGCTGCTCAGGGGCTGGCAGAGATGGCACAGCAGAGTCTGCTTGGATGGACTGCAGGGCAGGAGGAGAGCTGTACAGGAGTAAGCCTTTACCAGGTAGAAGCATAACATCTGCATCACAAATACACAACCCAGCTGTGATCAGTCAGCTTCACCTTTGGCCTACCAGCTCCTTTTTAACAAGTGTCATCCTCAGCAGATTTCATGGCGTCAGCCAAAATACTATTGAGCCACTCTTCCAAAGAGCTTCCTATTTGAAAGTGATTATATTGAAATAAAAATAAAAAGGTTAGAAAGACCATACTTTAAGACAGGTTTCATTGTTTGTGCAAGCCAGTCAAAGACATGTCTGTTTGAGTTTTCATGAGATTAGTCTGAGATATGCTATGATATTGTTAGTTATTTATTGCATTTTACTGCGATTACATCCTTCATCAAACTATTTACATAGTATATTTCATAAAGTTAATAGTTCTCTTTGAGTAAGAAAGATAAGGATGCAATATCAATCCAAGACCAGTGGGACTGAGGGAGAGAAAAAATTAAAATTACAGTTTTCAGAGTTCCAAGCCAAAGTCCTTTCTGATCTTCAGTGCTGAGATTTTCTTCTGGCGGGATCTCCAGAGTACTCTGTCACCAGATCTACTCTAGTTACTGTCGAGGTAGCCCTGAAGTCTGCTGGGTTTGGGTATGTGCTCTGAAGAATGTGCCAGGTTTTGAGGAAAGTGATTTGGATGAGGTTATACCCTTCTTGGAAAGCCTTTTAGTGCTGATGGAAGTGCTCCACAGTGCGCAAGCGGCCCCACAACTCCTTATTTTAGCAACGAAAGCCTTGCTTGACATTGCCTTTCCTGCCTCTATTGTGGCCTGTGACCACAGCAGGGTGGTGTAAGGGACTAAGGCTCCCAGTTTTCCAGACCCTCTTTTGTATTTGCTGCATTCTGGTGTTGTTGCAGCTGGTTACTAGCGCACGAATAGCATCCCTCAGAGCTGCTGACACCTGGAGAGCAAAGGGCTCCAAGTGATCCATGGTCTGGAGGGCAGGAGCATCAGCCTCTTCTCAGCCCTGGACACTGATTGCAAATACTCTTGCCCTGCATAAATCCGCTCAGCTCTGCCTTTTTTACCAGAAAGATTGATTTGCAGGGCCTAAGTCCTGGTTGTCACCAGCCGTCTTCTGAGTGGCTGTCAGCTGTAGAAGGGGAATCAATGTAGAATGCAGCAAAAGATGAATCCTTGGCAATGCCTTGATGTGCATATGACCAATGGTTTTTGTGTTAATTCAGACAGAAGAAAAACTGCAAACAAACTTGAAGAAAAAAGACAGCAATTTGCAGGGTGTGTTGAGTAACATCAGCAACCAGAAAACTGAAGCAGTGTGGAAACATTGGATTTTCCTGTGTATTAAGATGTATATTCACACCAGTAGTAACCCCTGACAGCACTGGAAGGATTATCATGTAAATCCCCTTTTCTTCTCCTATCTTCCCCAGTATTATCAATGTCATAACTAGCTCATAGAAGCAATTTAGGATTGAAGACAATAAATTTATGTAAGTAAATGGTGTTTTTTAATAGTCTGACTTTAATATCTCTCATGATGTCAAGTAGCTTCACTGACAGTGGCTGCAATGTTCACAGTGAGTGTTATTAAATATTCACTGCCATTGTTATGCTAATTAAGCCTTAACAGAAAATAGAGCATTTTTAGGATGTTGTCGGGATGAAAGTGTAAAACCATAAGAGGAGGAGTAGTTTCTCTCAAAGTGACCTTGATGCTGGGAATGCTAAAAATGTCAGTGTGGGAAAACTCCATTTCTTATGCCTGGTGTTGCTCATCCTCTGGCTGTTCTGGGAAGTAGAGCCCCTGTGGAGAGGTAACACACTCTCACAGGCAGGCTCGAGGATGAGCTGAGCAGAGTCCCAGTGCCTGGGCAGCCTGGCTTTGTTAGGGAGCTAATGAAACACATCTACTCATTACATTCCAGCTGCGGTTTAATGGCTGCTCTTGGTTGCTGATATGTGTTGATTCACACACATGTGGGTAATTCCGAATTCATGAGCAGCCAGAAAAAAAGGGGACATTTTAAAACCATCATAATTCAGGAAAATCTATCCTTATTCAGGTAAATTATCCTTATTTCACTGAGCTGTTTATTTATTTGATTTCTGTCTTATTTCTCAGTGACTTATTTTATTTTTTAATTACATTGATTCAAGATCATTATTATTAGATTATTAATAAACTTGATAATTTTCAAGCAAGTTTTGAAGAATACTTCTCACCTGACAGTCTCAATAATAACTGTTCCTACAGCAAATGCTGAGCAAGATTCCTTCTTTACTGTAATAAATACTATTTGAAACATAATAAATGCTTCTTTACTGTAATAAATACTATTGATATTTTCAAATGAAATTTAAGAGTGCTACCTGGTTTGCCCAACATCTAGTAACTAGGTTTTTTCCCCTGACTTAGTCCCCAGGAAACATTTACTTTATTTTAAGCATGATTTAAATGTAACATCTCTTTGTCAGGTGTTGTGGAGAGGATCTTTCCTGATGGCCATTAGTTAAAGAATTCCTTCTTTTCTTTAGTGCCCAAATATTTTTTTCTCCATGTGAATTTCTTCTCAGATTTGTTCTGCCCACCTTTTACCTTTCCTGTTTTGTCATCTCTGTGATTATTTGTTCTGTACTTTGGGCTTAATCTTCCTTGCCACTGGGACGGAGGTGGAGGGGTAAAAAAGTCAGAGGCCAAAAACCTCTGGAAGAGATCAATTTCCTCTCTTGAAGCTTAAGGTCCTTTCATTTTTCCCTTTTACCCAGCCTGAATTTTCAGTAAACTCAAGGTCTTGGCTAATTAGAGGGAGAGAGTACCTGATTCTTGTAATATTTCTACTTGCTTACCTGCAAAGAAATTAATCTTATTTTCTCTCTCCTGTGGTTTGGGGTAGTAGGTATGGAAAATTTCTGTGGATAGTGTTTTATGCTTATAAATAAATTTTCTTTTGTTTTTATTCTACATTCACTTTTCAGGGGCTGACTTTACTTGCATGTTTAAAAATATCTTTTCACTTGTCAAATTCACTGACTTCATTGTTACCAAAATAATTAGTTACAGCCGTAAACTTTCACTAGGCGTCATTTTATTTTATGAATATTGAGATAAATTAGAAAAGGCATTTGGGAAATTTTCCTACCTCAGAAAAGTAAGATTAACTCAGTGCTTGAACACTTTCTGTTTTGGCTCATTGTATCTCCAAAATAGCTCAGTATAGGACTTCCAGATGAGTACATTGGCCTAGTCTGTTAGCTTTGGCAACTGTCAATAGTGTTGAGTGGACTCTCCTTTCACTGATAATGGTTAAGCAGTTGTGGTTAAAATGACTTTGTTGATAGAACAGTTTCCACATACGTAAAAGGCTCTGAAAGGCTCATGAACAAAGCCATGGGAAGTACAGTATTTAGAAATTCTGGAAATTCTGTAGAAATGTCAAATAATTTGTTTCCATGTGTTGTTTTTGATTATTAGTTTTCAGTCTAGACTGTGAACCTTTATCTTCTGATTTAGAATTTGTGAGTGTTATCCTAACTTTAATTAAGGGCAGGATTGCTGGAGGGTCAGGAAGAAACAAAAGTTTTTACCACTAGAATTTTACCTTCTTGTATTTAATGTTTTAAAGTGTAACTTCCAAGTGAATCACTTGTCCTTTTTAGTATTTAAGTGATTTAGAGACGGAAAAAAATTCAAAATGCTCCCTTGACCTTTCCTTCTCTATGGCCTCATTATGTTACTGATTCTCAGGCTTTGGAAACTAAAAAAAACCTCTTACCCTCCTGGCATGTAACACTCTTCAAACTTTAGAGTCTCCAACCGTTTGTGCTTTAACTGTTGTGAAGATTTAATTGAAACAATTAGGTTGTTGTGGCATGGACTAGTCCCCTTGCCTGACAGCAGGTGGGTACCTCTGTGGATGGCTGTGCAAAGAAGAGGGGCAGAAAAGTGCATCGTTACCCTTGCTTCCTGAGAGAGGGGTTTGAAGGTAGAGGATGTATTTTAACATTGCCATAGCTGATGGATCTTATTTAAGGTGATTGGATTGAGATACTATTAGAGATCTAAATAAAAATAAATATTCCCATCCAAGCATGCTGATTTTTTTTTATTATTATGGTGAATGCCAAGTGGCATTCATTGTCACAAGTCAGTGAGAAAGAAAATACATGTGTGAAAATTGTCTGGTGAGTGAGCAGAGAAAAGAGAGAAGAGAACTTGGTAGAGTCATTTCTCTGGAGAAAATTAGCAAGTCAGCAATGAGTGATACCATTAGCATTAACAGGGAAATAATTTTAGTACTTCTTAGGACACAGGCCTGCTGGAGTGAGTCCAGAGGGCCACAAGATGATAAGAGGGAGGGAGCACCTTTCCTGTATGGAAAAGCTAGTGGCCTGGGGCTGTTCAGCCTTAGAGGAGGCCTTGGGGTGACCTAATTTTAACCTTCTAGTACCTGAAGGGGCCTACAAGAATTCTGGAGAAGGACTTTTTACAAGAGCAGGTAGTGCCAGGAGACAGGACAAGGACAAACTGAAAGAGGGTAGCCTTAATTTATATATTTGGGAAAATTCTTCAATATCAGGGTGGTGAGGCATTGAAATGGGCTGTCCAGAGAAGCTGTGAATGTCCCATTCCTGGAAGTGTTCAAGGTTCTGAGCAGTCTGGTCTGGAGAAGAATACTCCTGCCCACGGCAGGGGGTTTGGAACTAAATCATTTTTAAGCTCTCCTCCAGTCCAAAACATTATATGGTTTAGTTTCCTACAAGCAGCATAATAAGAGCCAAGATTATAGAAGTCACATTTAGGATTAGTAAGCACATACAGTTAGAACTTTCAAAGAGATAAAGACACTAAGAATTTCCTTGCATTTAAATTGCATATTTTTTCTGACTGTTATGGTGGTGAACTATACCTAAGTGACCCATTAGTGGAGGCAGCGTCCTTTTAAATTTTGAGTTTGTTTCCCGCAGCTGCCAATGCATTTGAGTTTTAGAAGACTCATGTTACTTCTGTTCTTTTATTCAACTGTGAGAAAGTTGGAGAGGTTGATCTCCCTCTACCTCGTCTCATGTGCAGAGATTTTTGCTGGGCTGCCCTTAGTGTTTGCAAATGCATAGCTCTGAACTTGCAGTTGGTGATGTAGTTTCCTTGGAAAAAATGATTGCGTGTTTATGCATGTATATTACAAATTTTCAAGAAGGACTTAAGTTGGACTGTAGTTTGACTGCTACCATTAAACTGTGATTAAAAAAATATTCAAGCAAGCTAGGACACAGCTGCCCTCTCTGCAAAATGTCAGTGAGATCAAATGTTCAAACAGAGTAATCATAATGACAAGATTTTTAGCTATGAAGCATAGAATCACTAAGGCTGGAAAAGACCTCTAAGATCATTGAGTCTTACGAAATACAGGTAGCTTGGACTAATTCGTTGGCACCACCCAACAGTGGATGTGAACCTGCATTAGAACCAAGTTCTGGGCTGCAAAATGTTTTATCTCTGAACCTGCTGGTACCGACCAGGCTGGAGGTGCAGGACTGGATGGATGCCTGATCTCCATAATATGGCTGTTGCTGTTTCCTGTGTTTTTCTGACTTCACTTGCAGTAGAATAAAGATAATAATGAACCCTTTTGAAAAATCTGATTTTATATAAAGCATGTGCATGTTTTAGTAAAATCAAAGTAATTTGCAAATGCCTCTCAACTCACAAGCCTTTAGAATACATGATACCTGGGGACAATGAACACAAACGTGCAACACACTTGGCTGAAAACAGTTTTAAGTGCTCTTTGCTATTGCTAAGCATTTAAGGTTGTTAAATTTTCTTAGTGAACTCTTTGCATAGACACCAATAATTTGGTGTTTTCTTTGGTAGTGGCTGTGTCTGTCATTTCTTTGTTATTGATAGCAACAATTAAGCTGACCATCAGAGGTTTTAATAGGAGCAATAATTTAAGCATTTGTGTAGTTTCTAACTGACTTCATGGCAGAATATGGTGGCAGTGTGTGTGTCAGCTTGTTGCAGTGCGTGCTGGTGCTTACCAAAGAGGCTGCTGGAAGAGGAGCTTCCTCAGGAGCACGGACACCTCATGGGCACATGCAGCTGGACAATGTCCTGTTTGTGTCAGGACTGCTTCATCCCTCAGACAGGAACTATGGAAAACTGTCTTTCTCCTGTGACTTGCATTGTGGTTGCAATTTCTGGGATTTTAAATAGATTTAGCTCAGCTGATTATTCTCAAATGTTTGGACTTATTAGAAACACGATGCATTCAAAAGCTCATGGCATTAACTCAGGACTTTGGATAAACTGAGTGTCTTCAGAGGTAGCTCTACAGCTCCTGGATAGGTGTCTTTTCATAAAGGTACTGCTTGAACATTAAAGAGCTTTGTGTGTTTAACCTCTAAAAGAAAGTGCTCTTTTCCAAGTGGTTGCTGTAGACAGAAGTAATAGTACAACAGTAAACTGCTGGCCATAATAAATTGTTTTCCATAGACACATATCCTCATTTTAAATTATAGCATAAGTATTTGAGTATTTTTTCTGATGCTGATGCTGTAGAAAAATTTGAAGTTATGTTATTTTAATCTTTTCCTATAAAATTATTGATGGTGGAACAGCATTAAAACAAGGTTTTTCGGGCAAGGATTTTTCAGGCAGTGATGGGGAACAACAGCTCTGAAAAGAATTCAATCAAATTGATGTGAAAGTTGCCAGTCAAGAAGAGAGGGGTGTCAAAAATACATTAGTGGTGGGCTCTAAGGAGTCAAATAAAGTGCTTTTCTTGCCCGCAAACCTGCAGAAGCTCTGGGTGGGACTTGGACACCAAGTGCCCACAGTCTGAGCAGTCTGCAGGCAGCTGCAGATTGGCCCTGCAATCACTCCCAGGCCTCTGTCACACAGGAAGAACTAATGAGATGGGGGAATTTCTCAAATTTCTTTCAACTTAGATAGCAGTTCATTTATTCAAACTTCTGGAAGGTAAGTTCATGTTGAGCAACCTTGCTTAATTTTTTTCATTGTGAATAGTGCCATTGCTTCAGTGAAGGCCTGTTTCAAAATGAGAGCTGTTTAAAGGTCAGACATAGTATATAGCATCATTATTCTCTTCATGTGCTCATTCTTTGGGAAGTGCATTCAGACACCTGATTGCTGCAAAAATATTTTTGCAAGGCAAAAGCTCTTTTTCTACGTGCTAGAACTGTTAGCTTTGAATTCAAGTAAAATATGCTATTTTACTAAGGCTGCAGAGTGATGTGTCAAAAAACAGATAAGATTAGTATTTTTTGTGCACTCTGATTTGATAAGGCCCATTTTCCTTTTGGAGGTACCTTTCTTGGCCTCCTGCCCCTGTTCCTCAAACAAAAGTCTTTAGCTACACATAGCTTACTAGCTTAAGTACACTTTCAAAATGGTAATGTAAGAGCCCTGTATAGCCAAAATAGCTCTGTTCCGGAACGACTCACAGCATGGTCTTTAAAACAGAACACCCAGCCACTGAACTGTTCTGTGTCACCTCAAAACATCTGCTGGAAAACAAGGCTATAATAGATACATTGTTCTCAGATCCTTTTTTCTTTTTTTGTTAAGTCCTATTAAGTAGCCAGTATTTCATTTCAGTAAAATAGGGCCCTTTTCTCTTGAAGAAGGAAAAACTTTCCTTCTACAAGGATAATTCGGTATGCGTGCGTGCCAGTTCTTTCTTTTACATCTTTTCTCTTAGAGTTTCCAGTTAAGAGCTATTCTATCTGAAATAGGGGCTGTTTACTCCTCTTGGATGTTTCTTTCCCACCATGCATACAGCTCCCTCCTTTGCTCCCGTTCCCTGTTGTCCCAGTGCTGCTGCCTAGAAAGGGCAGCGTTCACACGGGTGGCTGTGGTGCATTTTCCCTTTGCACCGTCACGCGAAATGTTTAAATGTTTGCTGCTCTTTGCATTCTGTTCTGCATCCACAGCTCTCAAAACAAGTAACGTGCATTCTTCCTACAAACATAACCTCTTTTGTGGTCCATGGGACAGCACTGTCCTGTGGGGAGATGTCCAGATCAGCCGGGTATTTACACTTACAGCATTGGCTTCCATCCATGGTTCCCCTTCTCTTTCCTCAAAGGCAGTGTATGAAACAAGATGAAGAATGCTTAATCTACAGGGAGGACTGGTAGTTGCTTTTAGGTCTACAGGTCTGGAAATTTAGAAGATAAAAATAGAAACTATAGGTAGCTTTGGAATTCAGAGAGCTCATAACCTGAGAGGACCCTTTGGAGGTAGTTGGCTGAGAAGGAATCTCCTGAGGTCTTTCTTTTTATTCATCCTTTGATCAAGAGTGCTTGCCTCTGAAATGGCAAAGTTTAAAGACTGCCTACAAAAGCATCTGCTATGAGCCCTAGTAGTTTTGCCTCCTATCTGTAGGCAAACTGGAAACAACATTTCCTCTGCCAGATGAACTTTCAGACAGTTACATTTTGATCACAGTGGGAAAAGAAGAAAGGAACACTGAGTTATGAAAAACACTTTCATTAAAATAAGAATAAAAAAATCAATTTCAAGATAACTGCATTCCCTTTAAAGTATAGCCCATAACACCGACCTACCAGTCAGGTTTAAAGTAAATAGCAAGCAAAATAACCATGTAATTTGATGAGTAATAATTTTACTTTAATTCACATTGTCGTGTCAACTCTTCCTGTTTCAAAACAACTGACTATCGACTTCTTAAATTTAGATGTGGGGATCTTTCAAACATGCAATGAAATAAAAGCACTTCATAAGGAAGACAACACATTCATCTAATTGTAACTGTGATATGGAAAATGTTAAGATTCTTAAAGCCATGTTTTGTATTTAATAATGAAATTTGTGTGTGGAAATATATATTGCAGGTCTGCCATTATAGTACATAATGTATTGATGTTTTTTATGAGTTTTGATGAATTTGGGGATGAACAACAGAACACACAAAGCAGCATAAGATGCAGCAGTTAAATATTCCTTGCCTTGTGGTCTTTCATTATTTTACAAAAATTTGATCCTCACAGAGTTGCATATCCTTGTAGAACCAGTCTCTTCAAAAGACTTGAACCTGACTGTGTGCATTGCAAGGCAGTCCAATGGCATAAACTGATGTTATCGTGTGCTTTCTTTCAAAATAGCTGTAGCGGTATTTGTAGCAAAAGATGACTTTAGCTTATATCCAACTTTTGTCTGATATGTGGATGTGGTTGAGATTTTGTTTCCTTTTCAATCTGGATTTCCAATAATACAACTGTAGGATCAACCTCATGTTTTTTGTCTCCACCTTTATTTTGTATACTCATCAAGTTTTATAGGGTGGAACTGGAGCTGTGGCACCAAACAATGTGCAAGATTTCAGAGGCACCTGTAGTCACTTGAACTGCATTTTCTTTGTGCTTTTATCTTGACAATAGGTGGCATAGGTGGCATTCTTTTCCTGGTATTTGCTACTGTGCCTAAATATGTGAATTTATTCACTAGTTCCTTGGGAACTGATTCTTCTAGTGAAGAATGCCAGCATGGATCCAGTCTCACACCTGGCTCAGCAGGGTGTCATTTTAGATGCTGGAGTTTCCCTCCTGGCTCTGTTTGGTGACTGATGTTACCAACCATACGTGGTCACTTGAGGTTCATGACTGAGTGCTTTGCTCTTCCCCTGGCCATCTTCCTGTGAAGGAGAGAGAAGGAAGGGAGAGAGCAGGTCTCTGTCCTGGGACCACCCCTGGGATGCAGCCCACTGTTATTTCATGGTCTCCTGCTCATGGTGTTGTGGGAAGGGCATGGGAGCCTGTGTAGCGTCTCTGTATGTTTGCTGACTGGTAGGATTACTCTCTCTCCTTTACTTTCATTTTAGGGGAGAATCTCCCTTTTGGACTTGTGCTGGTCTTTTTACGATCCCTCCCCCTTCACACGCTGCTGCCTGCGTGATCTCTGCACCTTGATGCCTTGGGAATTGCCTCGTTCTCCATATTCCTTCTATATGACAGGCTGAAACTGCTTCAGTTACCAACCCTTATCACACTGGACAATGAAAATTGCCTTTAAATGAATACACTTAAAGGTCCCTTAGATTTTCTATTGCCATTGTAGAAAAAGTAAATATATACGTATATATGTGAACAGCTTCAAAATGTGGCATATTAACTAAATTATAGAGACATTTGTCCTTAATATCTTACTGTGAAAATTTCCAAAGAATGCAGTCCACATCTCATCCTTTCTGTAGCCAGAGTTGTACTTATTTTCTTAGCACTGTTTTTGTTCCCAAAATGTGTGTTTATTCGAAATAGGTAACAGAAAGCAAGGTCATGTTGTGCCAAAGGATTCTTCTAAATGTGATGTGTTTTTGCTTCAGGAACTTTAGCTGTACAAATATTTCTGTGGGTTTGGGAAGGGAACTAGTTGTTTCCTCTGAGGTATCGCTACAAGTATTTTGAAGCTAAATCCTTGTCTCTGCTGGGACACTGGAGCCTGGCTGGGATACAGGTGAGCTTGGCGCTTGAAGCCCAGATCCTGACCAGACAGAGAGACTGCACACAGGGAGGCCAGGCCAGGACAATAGCAGAACAAATTACTAATGACACCTAAAGGAGGAAAAGCAATCTGGAAAGCATCACTGTTTGTTCATGATGTGACTGCTATGATTACAAAAAATCAGATTTCATGAAGTTTTCACTGACTGTTTGACAAAGCAGGATCCAATCTGACAGTACAGGGACTGTTCTTTTGATTATTGATATTGCAGTGAACTGAGAGGGAGAGATTAAAAAAAGACAGAAAATTAATTCTAACTAATAAGTGAGCAGTATTAGCACTAAAAAAAACCCTTAAACTGGCTCTGCAGAAGAGTGACCTCTTTTAGGTCCCCCTGTTTTGACACTGAGCCCTGAGCAGGCACAAATTCAACTTTTCCGGTGAGGAGGGAGTACGGCACCATCCTCCTCCCTGAGAGCCCTGGGCTGGTAACAACAGCACTGCTCCTTGTCCTGTGCAAAGCAAGGCTGACAGACAGGTGCCTGCCCTGGGGAGAAGTGTGATCTGCAGAAGCATCAGAAAGCTGGTGATCTGGTCAATGAAGATGTGCACAATTTCCCTGTAAGAATTTAGAACAGTCCCACAGCATAATGCAAGGGTTTTTCCTCCCTGTTCTTCAAACTATCACTTATCTCTTGTACAATAAAGGTGATTTCCAGCTTGACACAGCTATAAATCCCACAGAAGGTAGATTTATATTGTTACCTTCCTTGTGTTGTGGTGTTTATTTTCACATTGTTTGCTTTCAAACAGCTCATCAAAGCATGATCCCAGTGAGGGAAAGCCAAAGTTTTTCTCCCCGGGAAGACAAAAAATATCCTCAGTACTGCAGCAGACTATGACATTTAGGATTAGGTGTCTTTCCTTGTGAATTACCAATTCAAACAATATCTGAATGAGGCCCATGGCTGATTAGTTATCTGTGGGAATGGACTCATGTTCCAGTTCAAGGGCGAATTTACATCCCAGCTGGAGCTCAGCAGTTTAGCTGTCAACAATCCCAGGAAAACGAAGCAAAAGACATCCTCCGAGATGACTGGAACATACTGGTAAGGGAATCTAAAGAAAAAATGGCAGCACCTGTGTTTCACTTCTTTGACATAAAAAAAGAGAGGGTTTATTTCAGTGCTAGCAAAACTGGTAATACAATTAGCTTTACTATCACACAAGCTCTGCATGAAAAAGTGTGCTTGCCTGTGAAACGTTTTGTGCCATAAGCCATCCCCTCTCCCCCTCTTTTTTTTTTAGTTTTGTGATCTTATCTGAGTGTCTTTGTTATGGACATAGAGAACATGCTGCATAAAAGAATGAACAAACCAAGTAGGAAGACACTGATCCCAAGGGATTTCTAGATGGAAGAAAACGTTGACCTTATTCAATCTATTTCATATGATGCATATTATGGTACAGAAAAAGTGAACAAACATAGATATTTGCACTTGAAACAGATAAAATATATATGTGATGATTTATGGTTTAAAAAGTCTTTTGAGAACATATCTGAGATTGAATGTAATAAACACTTCAGAACAGTTTCCATTGTCATTTGGCAACTTATACAACATATTGCAATTATTCCCCTGGTTCAGAGATGCAGGAAGAGCCCAGGAAGCTTTGCCATTGTAGCTGAATGCGCAAATGGTCCTAGACAATTACAGGGAGTAAACTAAACAGCTCAATTAAGTCTAACTCACAATAAATTATTTGATCTGACCTGTGTAAGTTTACTCTTCAAAATGAAATAGGAACAATCCTATTATTTGTTAAAACTGTATCTTCAGTATGATTTGAAAGCCTTGGAAAATCTATATGTAGGGAGAAGATAAAAATTTATTTGGGGAAGGAGAAAAAGGTGGGGGAATGGTTTTAGCTGTAGGAAACACTATGGAGAGCTATACTCCCGTCAGAAATTACTGAAAGAATCCACACCGATTATTGTTAAGGAAAGCTAGATACCCCTTCTAGGACTTAATTTTCATCCATTAATTTTCATCCATTGATATTCATGCTACCTGCATAATACAAGTAAGAATTCAGAGCAGTAAATGAGTTGATTTACCTGTCTATGCTGAGGTGCTAAAACCAATTTTCTGTAAAAGCAGTATGCCTTTGATCTATCCCTTTTGTATTGCCAGAAATAGAAATGCACACATGAGATGGGAAGACTGAACTAGGATCTGGAATGGATAGTTCTGAGGCTTCTGGGCATATGAGTCTGGTTTCACAGGATAAAGACCACTATCCCATTACCAAATCAAGCAAGTCAACCTATGCAATTATGAGAAGGAGCTGGAATAACATTTTAGGAATATAAAATCTAGTGCTTCTTGGTTTAAAACAGAAGGGGAAAGACATGAGCAGATAAAGGAAAAGATACAAATTTATCATTAGAATTTAAAATTCCAGTGGCAACTGAACTACCTAATAGTTTACAATAGTAGAAAAAAATATGATGTATTGGTGGATTCAATATGCAGGTTTTTGTATGCTGGTGAAGGATGGTGTGTGTTGCAGTGACGTGTGACCATATTAAGGAGCAGAATGTATCTGAATGTTGTGAAAACAACTGCAACTGCTGCACAGAACAGGGTTACTAAGCCACTTCCAAGTAAAACAGAACTGGGTCAACTAATCTATTGATTCACAGTTAGAAATATTAACATCTTCTCTGATCTCTGAAGCTACGCAGAATTCACTGACACTGAGACTAACTTTTCTGTGCCACTAGAACACTGGCCAGGCTTGGCTTTCCCTGAGCCAGAGCCATCTGTCAGCAACGAGTCACAACTAATGAATGATCCAAACAAAGAGAGGGAGTGGGTGTCTCCACTGTCAGTAAATAAGGGATATGATGTTCCAGTCCAACACCTTTTATTTCAGATCTCAAGAATGCAGCTGTGGTAGTTTTGAAGTAAGTTCCCATGTACCCTCTAATAAACCTTTTACCTCCTAAATCTCATAGGATTGCTCTAGCCAACACACTGAACTAACCATTAAGCAATTCCATTTTGTAGTATATCATTTAAGTGGAAAGAGAAATGCTGCCCTTTGTTCAGCTTTAGTCCTGAAGCCGTGCATGCACAGCTGGGTTGGCTCTGTAACTGTGACTGAGAGCAGTGTTGCTGTTCTCTGTAGAACCTATGGGTTTTGGGAAAAACCTGCTATTTTATATTCCATTCAGATTGATGGAAACACCATCAGTCAATAGCAAAATTTACTTCTAGCCTAAGAAAGATTTCTATCTGATTTGCATCAGAGAGTATCACACAAATAAGGCCTTAAATGAAGTGCTGGTCTCCAGATGCTTCTTTCCTTTATTCTGATCTAATTTTTTACTGTTACTTTTTTAGAGTGTCCAATTCTGAAAAACAAAATTTTCACTGAATTCACCATTAAGTCACAAATTATCCATGTAAATATTCTAAAACTTTCAAATTAAAACAGGAAAGCAAGCAAAGGACTATAATTTCAAAATGTGCATGTATTCTGAAGTGTGTGCTACTGTTTATAAGATTTGTCCATAGTTCCTCAAAGATCGACTGTGACTTTTCCACAGCTGTGGCCAGACTGCTAATTTGCTAATTTTCTTCCTGAGAACAGGTACAGCACTTGACACTCATCATTCTGCTGTCTTTGCTTACCTAAACGGGAAAGTAGATACCAATGAAGAACTGCCTGTCCTGAGATGTGGAAGCTGGAGCTGCTGTGCCAGAAGCTGGCACTGCTGTTGATGCTGCCTCACCAGCTGGCCCTGTCAGAGCTTTATCAACAGAGAAGGGGCTAGAAAAGTTCCAAACCTCACTGGTCTTCCATGCAGCACCTAAAATATTTATTAGCAACACGAAAGCTGCAATTTTACTTAAAAGACTCACTAAGCCAGTCATAACCTCTCCTTTAAGCACATGCCTTTAAGGGACCTTTGAAGGTATGAAGTGCACTGTGACAGCTTACCAAAGATAGAGCTTATTTTTAACATTGTTTGCCTCTAGATTAACCAGAGACTTTTTGTACAACCTTCTACATTCCTAAATCCAGAGGTACTTGGGAAAAAGGGCCATGTTACAAAAACTTGCACGCCATAATTCAGGTTATGTTAGCAAGGAAGAAGCATGAGCTACGCACACTGTTACAGGGACAGAACAGTACATGCACAACTTAAAGGTAACAGAGCTTCAGGACTACTACTACAACTAAACCAGAAAACTATTTTGGAGATGAAGAAGGTTTGAAGTACAAAAATTGTATTTTTTTTTTTTTTTTAAACTTGAACCCCAGACTGACCAGTGCCTGCTCACAGAGCAGACCCGAAGATTCAGTTATAAAGCTGGGCATGAATGAAACCTGTCTCCAGAGTAACTAAAGATGGAAAACAGATTTTTGAATGTAGCCACCAATGTAAATTCTTCTATCTTTACACAGTTTACTGCAAAAGCAAATTCTGTAAGCTGGGATTTAGGAGTGCTTCTCGTTCAAGTGAGCAGTGCCAAGATCTGGAGAAAAACCTAGTAGCAGATTTTTTGTGAGCTGGTTGTCAGCCGCAAGGTTAAAACTCTCTGCACAGGAAGCACAGTTGAGGAGGGATTATTTCAAGCGCCTGGAATGAACTCCCACAAGAAGCAATAAACACTTTAAATGTAATTTTCTTTTCTTGACACACTTTGACCTTGTTTTTGCTAACAAATATAGCACATATATATATATATATATATATATATATGTATATGGAATTAGAATAACAAACTTCATTTGACAGTGAGTCCTTGCTCAGTGAAATCTGGGACAGTGTTCACATGCAACAACTACAATGAACACCATAGTAAATATATTTATTGACTCGGCAAAATTAGAAATTTATAGCAGTATTGTGGAGTAGATTACAACACTTAGATATTAAATAACATTATTACTTTTTGATAACATGGTCTAGATTAAGCGTATTATTCTTGTGATACTTTTAAGGAATAGATCAATGGCATTTCTTCTACAGATGTCGGAAAAACAATCAAGTTGGGGAAAGGGCATTGTGTTTAGTGCAAAACTAACATTCAAAACTGAAAAACAGTGCAAAAAGCACTACTGAAAAATTTACAGAAAGCCAGTAATTCTCACAGTTTGCTAATAAACCCACATGAAATATTTTCACTTTCTGAGTGTGTTAGGCCTTGTTTTGAATTCATATTATTGCTTCACCAGTAGCTGTTTCCAGAGAGGAGGTTTCTAAAATCAGAGACCTCCACCTATAAAAAGAATTTGTTATGTTCTTTGGTAAGCAATGATAATTCCCCAGAATTATCATTACCAGATTCTTTGAACTACTAAACTGCCCCTACCTAATGGAATTGTTAAAAACTGTATTTTAAATATGTGCTGGTACAAGTTAAGAGCTGTTTTGTGAGTATGACTTGAGTTCTTCCCAAACATAACAGTCAAAGCAGCTACAATAAAAAGTGCAGAAGAAAACTATTAAAGATTTCAGTTTTACAGTTTGAAACTGACTATGTTGGCAAGCAATTTTCTCTTAACCTTAAAAGAAAAGCTAAATTACTGTACCAGAAACTTGTACTGAAAGTATCTTCCAGTACATCTTTTGACCATAATGCAAAGACTGCACCAATCAAATGACTTCAGTAAAATAAAAGGGTAAGAACTAGAAGTAGTTCTCTTACACTAAGGCTCTTTGTCTGTGGTCCTGAAAGGCAGTTCTGCTCTTTTGAATTTTGTTAAATAAAGATATTCTGGCTTTCAAGAAGAACATGACTCCTAAAGACAAACTTGACCTTTTCTTAGAGCTTATTGCCCTGCTTACTGTATCAGAAACTTACATATAAGAACTTGAAAATGCCATACTTTTCAGCCAGTCCTGTCATATACCATAGCTAGTACTGCAATAAAAATGCAATAATAGTGAAACTGACCTTCACCCAAAACACAGTAGGTTTTAAGTTTTATTTCTGAAATGCTGATATACACTGTATTAATTACAATTTTTTTAAAAAGTTATCATATTAATGAAATGGGTTTAAGTTTTAATATAATGACAAAGATATGAAGATATCTGAATGTTGTAACAATTCTCTGTTGTCACGTTTCCATCCAGGTAATGGTGTTTCAGTTTTATTTCTGGCCAAGTTGGGACAGCTAAACGTGAAGAGAAAAAAGTCATTAGACTGCTAATCTTATTCTTTCAGTCAAACAAATATCCAGTTCATACAGCAAATATTTCTGTCTCATATGCTTTGTTTGTCTCTGAGAACCAAACATCTTCTGGTGATGGAATATTTCATTCATAACCTCAGAGGAGAAGGCCCGAGCTTCAAATTTTCATGAATGCATCTCATGAAGTAAAGGTACAATGTGCACAGTCAAGAAAGAAAAAAAAAAAAAAAAAGCTGAATGAGGAGATAAAAGCCAGCAAGTACCATGTGTCTCCTCGAAGTGCAACACGAATTAATTTAGTTCTCTAAAATGTAGTTTTGAATAACAACTTACTCTCATCTTAGTAGCACATAAAATCATGGGTGGTGACAGCTACTGAAGGGCTGATATTTGCTGACCACCATGAATAACTTTTTTTTTTTGTATTTGTATTGGAATGAGGCATAGAGAAGTAATGATGTTTTTAACAGCACTAAAAGATAGAATTTAGTATAGGTATGGACACCAAGCTCCCACCAGGCCAGTACTTTTATATCCATATATCTGTAGATATTTATAAACCAGGACAAAGGTTTAAACATCTTGTAACTTGAAAAAGTTGCAAGAAAATCCTGGAAAGAGATGGTGTTTGTGGAAGTTCCAAGAAGTGACTCAATTTTTTTCAGTAGGATTAAGACAATTATTATGAGCTTGTCTACCTGCATTACCTGTGTGAACTCACACTGATAACAGGCCTTCAACAGCTAATTAAAAATAATGACTTCAAAACCGCACTTCAAGCAAATAAAAATCATTAACATGCATTAATCTTTCACAGATTAATTTGAGGTTTTTTCGGTAAAAATCCATGGAGATGTAGTTACATAAATCAACTTACATATAAAGAAGTAATAAATATTATAGAGGTTATCAAAGTTATCTACCTGTTTTATAAACTGTGTGGCATTAAAAAGTTCACTGCAGCCATACAGGACATGTTTGCCTTGTTTACCCTAAAAAAGAAAAGTCCATAGGAAATCAATTGTTTAACAGCGTAGTAGAGGATTAACAAACAGTACTTTTTAAAGCATCTACAAAGGGAAATTACAGGATCTACTAAATTACTTTGTACACACCAGTATGCTAGCCTCCTCCTGGAGGCTCTCTATGGTTTGCAATTTTGATGACAGATTTTCAGCATGTTGAATTGAACTTGTACAATACATTTACTTTAAGGCACAATCTACCTCAATGACAGTATAAATATTTGCTTTTTGACATTGTGAGATAGTCTATTCCAGCACAGAACTACAAATAATTAGATTTGAAGGTTTCTCTTAATTCTTCTACAAAAAAATCCGGAATGTGAAAGCTGAATGAACATTGCTTCCTGTTTCAGAAAGTTTTAAAATACTTTCTCTGTGCTTTCAGGAGCAAACTGGCAAAACTGATAGTGCTTAGAAAAATAAAGCCATGAATAAAAACTCTGTGGTATCTGCTTGCAAGAACAGAGCTGTTGATTTTTCTCTTTTTTATTCTGGAGGAAGACTGACTGAATTTGAGAATAATTAATAAGCTACATCTGTGGAAACAATATAAAGTCTACCACATGGAAAAGCAAATTTTGTTGGATAAGATTTTAAGTGTCACCTGGGAGAGGCACATGGGTTTCCAGGTGGTGGGAGGGAGAATAAAGGTTTTCATTAACCTTGCTTGATTTTTCAAGAGCAAAGGGCTATGTGGAATAAAGGTGAGGAATTCTTCCCTCTTGGGAGGTCATCTCCCACTGCTCAAGTACACAGTCTGAGTGAAGAAACATACAGCACACTTCAGCTGTGACAACTGTAATGAAAATCCTCTGTTCACAGGTTCCAGAAGAAGAAAGTATTTTCAACTTCTGACTCTCCATAAGGTCTAACATTACCATTTCCATAGTTTTCAGTTCCTTCTGAAAAATGACCTCCTGTTTGCCCTCTTATTCCTCTGAAACTTCAGCTTCTGACACTTTGTACGAAGTGCTGAGTGTTTCAGTGCCCTGTATATACACATACACAGCAAACCTCAGCTCTGTCAGCGTGCAACTACAATCAGGGAAGTGAACTAACCTCTAGGGGATTCAGAAGATTTTTTTTAATAGGAAGTAATAAATAGTCATTCTCTTGGGCATCTTTTGGATTGATATAGTAGCTAAAGAGGCTTTGGGTAGACTAAGGAGCAAGCTAAACATTTGCTAATACATTCTGCCACAGGCAGATGCCTCACTGAATCAGTTATTGGGGATAGTGATGAGTGCTAAGCCAAATCTAAATGATTTCTTTAATTTACATTTCTCTTCCTATCCTTTCCTCTATCCAGACCAGCTCTGTTTCAAAATGGGTGCCTGTCAGAGGGAGGAACTCAGCACACATGTTCTGACTTTGCATTCTCCAGAATTTACCTGGACATCAAACTCTCACGTGCTTTGTAAAATAACTGTTTTTCAATGACTAATGCTCCATATCTACTCTTATATGTGAAAAGCCTCAATTTAGTCTACCAGAGGGCAGGAGAACTGTACCATGAACAAGGTTAAGATCAGGAAGAAAAAAATGGTGTGCTTCTGCTGTTAAATAATTTATTACCTTCTTCAGAATTTTATTAAGGTTTCTTTGGCATTTTTTTTTTAATTCCTGAAAAGTGCTTGAATACCACTCCTGCCTCCCAGGAACTGTAATGACTTAGTTATTTTTCTCCATTCACTGATTTTTGGTATACACGTGTTCTGTTAAGTCTGGCCAGTTGGAACCAGAGAAATTAAATCTCCAGCATTACACCAGCATTACTTAGTTGATTATGTATTTTCTTACTTGCGAATATGACACCTTGGATGATTTCTACACAGAATTAAATGATGCAGTTTAACAAGAATGAGTTTCTATTAACTCAGTAGGGAAAACTCCTAACTGTGGGTAAGTGATAAATGCTTAGTGCCCATCTGGTGTTTGCTTTAACAGATAGCACAGTATTTGCATTATGTTGGTTCCTGAAACAATACTTTATGCTCAAGTAAGATTGTTGTACAATAAAATGCTGTTATCTGCAGGTCTGAGTTTAAACTGACTCCATATTGCAAAACTGCATACAAAAAAGCACTGGGGCATCTCTTTTGCAAGATTTATGAAAACTAGAGATTCTCAGCAGTTCCTTACTTTCGAGGTTGTGATATGCTACAGATGCTTTATTTAACACCAGCACACGAAAACTACTAACACAACTCTGAAACAGGTTAATTCAGTTTGCATCTGATGACAGTCTTCAACCATGCTGGTGTGTATGAACACAAAATAAAAGAGAATGCAGTTTATTTACTCAACTCCAAATGGCAACATGAGCAAAATGCCAGAAACAGTAAGTCTTTGTTGGTCTGAATTAGTAACCCACAATTTCTACTGATTTCTTACATTCCTTTTTTCCCAGACTCTGTACAGAATAAGGATGTTAAGGCTAAATTCATACGCTTTGTCTTCTAAATACTAAATATTATAGAAAACATGCTCTGTCTGGTTTCTATCAGTAAGTTAAGGACTACAACTGACAAAAGTACACGTACCTTTATGTAGTCAATAAGATTTTGATATTCAATATAGTTGCCTCCTCCAACTACAAACACTATGGCCTAAAAGGCAACAGACATATTATTAGAGTATGCATTCAAGTTCTTAAAATTTCAGTAGAGATATACCAGATAATTAAACATACAACAAAAATGACCACAATCACACTGCGGTCTTATAAGAACTGGATACAGAACCACTGCTTCCTATCTGAAAGAAGATATCTGAAGTTTTGGTAGGATGCAGAATAGGAAGCTGAGAGCTTTTAACATGTCACTCTCTTCTATTATGACATACTTGATACATATACAGTTTCAACATGCTCCTTTTTTTGTCCAGAGATGTCTCCAATGACCACAGGAAGAGTTAAAATATCTCCATGGATGTTTATTTGGGCCATAAATAAAATACTTCTATCATAAAGAAATACACTTTTTCATCACTTTTTCTCTTCCCACCTACTACTGTTAATAATTTCTAATATTACAGGTAAAAGCCATCAGTATTTTCTGGGCTGTGTTTAAAGGAGAATTCATGTCTAGAGAAAGGAGACTTATTGTTGTTAACATTCATTATCCAAAATTGTTTGACCATTATCCAAAATTGTTTGACCATACTATATGAATTTTATACAGACTTTATCTTATTACTGACATTTTTGGTACAACCATCTGTAGCCATATATATATTTAGGATACCACATGGTATTTCTTTTGTTCCTGAGGATAATTAGGACATTTCATGAGAAATTTGAAACATTTGTATATTGCCAAGGCAAATATTTTGCTTATGAAACTTCATAATAATAGGTAAGACTTTTCCTATTTGGAAATATTTACACAGAAAAATACTGAAAGTTACAGGCATTTGTATAAAATTATAACATTCATTATTTTGCTTTTTTCCCTTTAACTGTAGAGACTCCTTAATACAGTCATTTACATCAATGCTGTTGTTTAAGTCTGGACAAAGGACAAAATCTAGAGAGCATTCTAAAAATCTGGTTAAAAATGAGGGATTTAAATTGCTCACCCAATTATTAGTATTTGCCTTCCGGAAAATTTTCTACTATTTTTCTCCAGTATTAGTTAATACTTATATAGTCCTATGAAGATGAAAAGCTTCAGAATAACAGCTAATTATAATTAATACTAGATATAATTAGTCTGAGTGCTTTTTTGCAAATAAGACCTCTCATTTTCTTAATCATGATCATCAAAAATGACTGCACTTCAGGATTTATTTATTTTTAACACATGAACATTGAAAGATAATTTCTACGTAACTTACCTCCTGGAATGGATTTTTATTTCTTGGAACTGAGCTATAAAAAATACCGCACAGATTTCATTACACATTAATAGAAATATGCAAAATAAGCATCATGTACCCATCATATTTATGGTCTACTATATAATATTAGACAAAAATATAAGATAGAACAATAACTGCCTTTCCATTTGTTATGGAAAATCATTCATTCTACAGGACTGAATACATGAGTAAACAGGAATTTTACTTCATCACTTCTAATATTGCTGTTTGAATAATAAGCTTTATGAGAACAATTCTTCCATAGTTTAAAAGCTCTAACTATAGTGCTCTTACCAAGGAGCAAATACAATGAGTTAAAAATGTGATCAGCATTAGCACAACTCATGGCACCTAGAAATCCTACCTCCGGGAACCTTAGCTAGGTAAGCCAGTCAGTTTGCAGTGCCTGCACACACACTTACTGATGGTTCCAAATCTAAAAACTGCTACAGGCAGCAGGTATGCAGGATCAGAATGATAAAGGCAGGAAGAGGGAAATTACAAGCTTGGGTGGCACAGACTCCTCCACTTGAATACAAGGGCAGGTAGAGGATGAGAAACCTCTTTTCCTGCATCACCTTGAAGCTCCAGGGGAAGAAGAAAGTGAAGGAAAAGCTGTGAAGGGTCAGTCTGCTCTCCTGCCCTTTGCTCACACACTACCACTGCCCTCCTGCCCTGTACTGGCCTGCAGCCCCAGAAAGTCAAATACAATTTATGTTCTAAAATAGCTTAAAACTACTGCATTTTCCCCTTCAAATTACCTTTTTCCCTTATTTCAAGACATTTTCTCTGAGTGACCAAGAACAACTGAATCAAAACACATTCCAGTGTATCAGAAAAATAGGTTTAAAATGGAATGGCTGTCTCTACTGTGTTGCTTTGTCTGTCAGGAATACTACAGACTTCCCATAATTAGAACTGTTACCCCAATTCTCTCATCTTTTGAGTATGATACAACAAATCCACACACATTTTGTGTCATCCTTTTAGAGGACAAAGCCTGTTTATACTTGAGGTAGGCTTTACACAGGACAGAAAGATACTGTTTTGCTAGGATTGAATTACAGCAATGCAGTCACTACTCTATTTAAAACATAGTAAGTAGGAATGCCAGTATTTCTTAAAATGGGAGGAGATTAGAAAGTAAAATCAGTAACTTTTTAATTAAATCCATTAATTATATTATTTTATATCACTATTTTACCAAGAAAACTAACATATGTTTTTATTTTCTACAAAATATTTGAAGGAAGAATTAGTCAAACCACTATATGAGTTTTGCCATCATGCCCAAATATGATTTAAGGAACATAACTTGAGCTTACGTACAAATCCCAAACCAGAAATTAAAATGTATTCCCTAGAATGACTATTATAGCTACACAGAATGCCATATTTATGAACTGCTGTAAATGAATATTTCTACATTGTTTAAAGCAATGTAAGAACTATACAGAAAGGGCAAAAAATTGAAAAAACCCTTCAGCTTGAGTAAAATAAATCTTTGTACTTTTGCACAAAATCTACCAAAAATGCTATAAAAGCATCACAAATCAGTGACAGCTGAAATCAAAATGAAACATAAAATACTAGTACTTTTCTCTTTAGTAATTTCAAAATTTTATTATCTTTGAAATTATATAATCTGTAACACTTTTCCATAAACATATATATAATTTGAAATTTATGTCCTCTTACTTTTCATGTTTTAAGAACAAAGTAGAGACAGAATTCTCATGCAAGTAACTAAAACCAAGCCTGGATCTACTTTATCCACACTGATCCGGTAACAAAGTGGTGCAACCAAATGAGTTGATTGTTTTTCCACAGTTTCAATGACAGTTATTTTTAGAAGGAATATCAAAATTCAGTATCTTCTGTTGCTAGGATATTAGATTAGGTGAGACTATCAGACAATTATTAGATAAAGATACAAAGCAAAAATCAAAATTTATAAACTTTTGATGTAACTCCTCTTACTGGCAAAATAAACTATATCCAAGCCTCCCTTCATATACACATTAACAAAAAATGTGCACCAACCTAAACAAAAGTAAGTGCAGTCAAATTTAAATATTTTTTTTCAAACTCATTAACGAATTACTAAAGAAGGGTTGTATTAAAATCAAAATTGTAACTGTTTAAAAAGTGACATGGAAATTTTGGTGCACTATCCAATGACTATTTAACTTAACAGTGAAAACTCACAAAATTTCTAAGAAACCAAGCAGTACAACTATGAAGAAATCTAACATTTATTATTGCTAGATATTAATGCACATTCCTGTAACTAATGTTAGCACTTATTTTTTTAGATTTTTTTTTTTGCAGTGTTATAAAAATTTATCTGATTGATCGAAGTCCCCAGCTGTACATTCCTTCAAGACCAACTGTCTTGACACAGAATTAATGATCGAAATAATTACTTGTAGTCAGCAAGTAAAATAAAATAGATTTCTTAAGGCAGTCTTTTCAAGGAGTAAAGGGAAACAAGCAAAACTCACCTGTCACTGCCTCGCAGCATCTTGGGGTCAAAATACCGGTAGTCATCTGTCTCCTATTAAAAAGTATGTTTTTATCTCAAAAGATTGGAATTTTGGCTAATGAATTTTTGCTTGTATATATTGCATTAAACATTGTTCAAACCAGTATCATTTCCCATCACATCATTCAACATTAATTGTGGTGTCCACTAGTATTTAAAAATTTGTATTTGTATAAAACTGAACCAGTACAGAATAAACAACAGTGAGAAGCTGTGAAGGGTGCTATTGAGCTTTTTATTTCTGGTTCACCTAAAACTGACTATAACACACTTTCCAAAAAATACACTGGTTGCATAATAAATCCCAACAGAAAGACAGCATGCAGAAAGAAAAATTGTTACCAGCTTTGGAGGAACACCGATGGTTAGTAACAAACATGAACATTTTCCAGGTTACGGAGATCTGCTATTGATTTAACATTATAAAACAAAACACTTCTGTGGCAATGAGTGCTAAGGACAAGACAGATCAAAATCTGCTACTGTTATGTAACTTATCCTTCTCATGTCATGATTTATGACTACTATTAAACCAAAATTAAGCTCTTGAAGAAGAAATGAGTTCCACAAAAATTTGAGAAGTTTGACTCTCTAAGCTACAGAAAAAAAAATTCTTCACACAGTACACTGAGGCACTTCCAATATTTTTACTGGCAACTCGCAGGTTTTTTGCCAATTATTATGGACGAAAAACAAAACTTCTCAGTAACTCCTTCTGACAACTTCTTGGCTTTCTCCTGTTTCTATACTACATTTTCATCCAAGTACTGTGAAGTTTAGTTTGTTGATAAACTTCATGCATAACTACAGTTGATTTTATCTGTGTGCTTACATGCAGAAACCTCTGAATTCTGATGATTCTGTAGAGCAGAAATAATACTTGAGTAGTAGACAAATTATCTGGGGAATTTACTAGAGTCCACATAGCATAACTAACTCTAATATTAAAAAGTATTCAATATACATGTGGTGGTTACACACACACAAAATAAATCTATTTGATATTACAAGCTTTTATATAATTACATAAAATAATTCTCTTATCCTGCAGTTTGGCTTTTAAAAAGAAAATAATTTAGATCTAATTTCCCACTGAATCTCTGTGAAATGCTTTTATATGCTCCACTGGGAATTTCAACTGCTGGAGTCTGCCAGCATTCATGATTTTGCAGCTTCATACCGGAAGGTGGTATAGTGACTCTGGGGTAAAGAGAGAGCTGGGAATGGACAGATATTGATAGACTAAAACTCAGGGGCATTTGAGAAATCTTTACCTGGGATAAAGAGATTCACTTTCTCTGCTTATTAGAGGGAATTACAGATTAATGGCAGAACTAAAAATCAGAGTTATTAAACATATTACAAACATTTACTCCTGAATGCATTACTGCTGTGTTTTTTCACTGCAGTCTTGTGTAAGTAGACACAGACAAAGTGCTAAAGCAACAGAAATGTGATAACCTAGGGATTTTCCATTGTTGCTGTTTAAATACACTATTCCTGCTGAAATCAGTGCTGAGGGTGCAAGGAAAAGAAAGCCTAGTAGATTTTATTTTCTTTAACAAATACCAAGTCTGCCAAGAAAAACAAGTGTATAGCACTTTCCTTACACACAACTGAATGTGTGACGTCCCTAAGCAATTCCAGAAGAAAATAAATACTTCTGAATGTATAAACTTAGTTTTCAATATTTCAAATTAAAATGGAAAAAGACCCATGGGAAATGTCATTGTCAGCCTGTATTTGTTTTTCTGCAGAATCTAACAGGACAAATTTGAATTAGAGTTTTTCTTTGTAATGCATGAAAGGTATATCCTAAAGGTACCTGAAAGGTACCATATCCACTGAAAGGGACAGTATTAACCAAAATACAGTTTCATTAATTTATATCACAAATAAGATCTATCTACTTCTTAAGTCAATACAAATGTATGCACTCTATTGACAGAGGCTAAAACACTTTGTAAAGGTTCACTTTTCAAAGATTTTCCTCACTCAGTAATCAAATAATTTTCTAGAAGACCCTTAGAAGGATCTCCATAACTCTACAGTAAATCATGGTCAATTTCATAGATATGGATTAAAATTTGCATACACTTTTGTTTGTTTTTGAAGATTTAATGTTTTAATCAACCTCTATTTAATGACACCCAAAGAAAGCAACTATGTTTTAGTTTCATGAACAAAATATTCCTTTATTAAAATATGACCTTAAAAGAAATTGCCGAAAATCGTGCTTTTAACAATAAATATTATTATTTAAAATACCCACAAGTAACTGATTACTTTTAAGGTCATCAAGGAATGTTTCTGAATATGTTTTTCAAGAAAAGGTGTAACTATAGTTACACAATCTAGAAAAATTTAGTAAGACACAAGATAGTATTATGGCCCATAATGGTTCCTACTTCCCATATGGTTCCTGCTTCTGAAAAACTTGGAAAGCATGGGTGGCATGGACTTCTTTGTCCTTGCCAGGGAGACAAAAGAAACAGCAGAGACAAGCAACACACAAAGTGATTTACAGACAACCCCACAGAGTTTTGCACAGGATATCATTCTAAATAGGTTTTAAGATTTCAACTGACAATAATATATGTGAATGTTTGTGGTACAACTTGTATGTAGATTTCATATATTTCCTTTATTGTTGCAGTTAATATCTAAAAAATAAATTATTTACATTCATTGTATATAATTGCTTGACTTCTCAATAATCTGCTCTAATTTTGCATTACACCTTTTATCTGTATGTACATTTCATCCACTGATTACTGTGGTTAATAAGATTTCTTGAACTATAAAGGAGACTTTTTCCGTGTTGGAAAAAACTAAAATCTTGAACTTTTTTCCTCTCCCTTTGTGTTTTGCCTGCAGTGCAGTAGTTTTCTATTCTGGGAAATAGAAAAGGATCCCACACATCAGAAGATGAACAGAAGCCACAATGGTGTATTTCCACACATTGACCTTTTCCAGATACAATTTCACTTCTGTTGATAGTACAGCAAGTCTAAACACATTCCACACTGACTCTCTGGCTTGCTTCCTCTGGCTGAAACTTACTCCCAAACTTGCTGTCAGTTTTCCTGCAGGTTAGGAGAATCAGTCTTTAGGGATTGCCTGGTCTCCTATGTCTTGAAAAGTGGGACTCCCTGTTTTGTGCCATGAGTATCAGTCTCTGCCATGGCAGTGGAACAGGAAGCTTCTGACTGACAGATTGGCCCAATCGCTGATTTTTAAAGTGAGAAGATCAATGTTTTCTCCAAATTATCAAAGTGCTGGTAGCTGTTTTCTACCAAGTAAAATGTGAAAAAATCAAGTCAGAAAAAAACCCTCATATGACTTGTAAACTTTTCTCAATCAACTCCTAAACTTGTAGCCTGAGGAAGCTAATGTTTATTTAAAAAAAATGGTTATAATTTTTCACCTTCTTTTAAGTTATCTATAGTTTCAATTGCGGCTTTCTATGGTAAGAGTTCTGGGTGACCTCTGCTGGTTGACTAAATGAAGTTAGCCCTGTACATAATTTCCAAGTCTTTCAAACAGGAACAACAATCCATTAACGCTGGAAACAGTGTTAATTCCTTTCTTGTTAAGAGAAAGCAAATTATCTGCTAAGAATCACTATGAAGTACAGTTTAAGAAAATAAAGGATAACTTGCATGTTGTTAATATTCATATTTTACCATTATTTTTCTCTCTGTACATACAGTTAATACATACATGCAGGTGAAAGTGGACTGAGAAGAACGTTTCGAATCTACTAACCAGGCCTACTATTAGTTTTAAGTTCTAGCAAATGCCTTAACTGTGTAGCTAACACATAAGCAATTCAAAAAATTGTAACATTTAAATTTAAAATATCTGAGTAAATTTTCACAGAAACATGGCAAGAAGAGGAATTTTCTGACAAAAAACACCTCTGCTTGCAAACAGAATGACTGAATCAGTAGTAAAATATTTTCCTCATAGCAAAGTTTATATATGTGGGAAATGTAATCTTCCCTAATACAACTCTCTTGAAATATTTCACTTCTGAAATTGCGCTCTTTAAAAAAAACTAAACACTTTGATGCAAAGAAAATTTCCATTTCAGCTTAATGTAGAAATTTAGGAGCAACAGAAGCTTAGTATAACACCAGTGTAATAGAAGCTCAGAATAGGAAAAATCTAAAAATTATTACTTCCAATGAGACACAGTAAATTGTCATTGTTTAGACCATTTTAATGAAAGAGGCCTTATTAAATAGTTATGAAAATGGTGCTATTCTTGAAATACAGCATGATTGGATTTTTTCTATCATGAAAAAAATTAGCGTTAGCATATTACATATCACAGCCTCAAGATTTCATTTGCTGCACCTCTCTCTGTATGAAGGCAATTGTACTCACAGGGTTTGACTTCATCTCCATAAGATTGTCCAAAATACGTGTGACTGGCAGATTCTGTAAAACATAACATGAAATTGATGGAATGCTGAAAAGCTTATTAAGAACTATTCCCAGGAACATTATTACTGGAAGAGTTTACAGAGCATCTGAAATACTATTTTAAACAGTATTCCTCTTATGCTAAGAAGTGGGTAAAAAAAATCAACCCTGGCAACACATTTTTGGAAGACCTGCAAAGGATTAAACTGAGTTGAAATTCAAGATTACTGTTCTTTATTTAACACAGGATATGTCAGCTGGGACAGAAGACCTGAATATTAAGGAGTTAAACTACTTCAGTTATAATAAACTGAGGGTGAGTTTACATAGTAACAGGATTGGAAATGAATCTTGTTGACAGGATGTATCAGAAGAGGACATTCCAAAGGATGATCTACATATTACACTGGAAAACTGATGTGAATCCTGATGTGAATTACTGAAGGAAAAATAAAAAGTTAGCTTTAATAGAAATACCACAGACCTACATTAGGCTTACAAAAATGAGGAAGAAAGGCTTCTCATCTGGCTACTCTAAAATACCTGGAGAAGAAATTAAAATCCAGAAAGGCACATCCTGAAAACAAAGCAAATTGGCTTTTTGCTCCCTCAGAACGCAAAACATCGCAAGCCATCTTGTACAGAATAATATTAACTCTTTAAAATCACACGTTTAAAGAAATGACAAAATGTTTAATACAAGGAGAGGAGGCATTCTCCTGGAGACTATACTTGTTTTCTGTTACTATAAGTAACAGTTTATCTGAAGAGTTCTCTATAAAATATAACACACATGCAAGGTGCATATTTAAATTTTCCTCTATCACATTTCATGATATACCACTGAGTTGTAACAGCTTATCATCGTAGTCATAGGGAAATTCCTGCAGAATTAACTTCATTAACTGCCCTACAAATCTGAGACCCCAATTTTAAACTCTTCTGCGATAGCAAATATCTTTCATGTATAAATTATGTGTATAAAGGCTGAATAAACAAACAATGATAATGATAAGATTAAGTAGGTCAAAAAGATAAATCTTTAGTTAAGATTTCATTTTATTTAGTTATATGTTATATTTCTCATTTGAATTCTGACTCTTCAACTGAATTATAGTATTATGAATGATCTTTTTTTTTTTCAGAAATTTTGATGTGAAAATACTACAGAATTAAGATTTTAAACCGTAAATAAATATTTATTCATTGCCATCTGACGAAAGTACATATTGGGAAAATAATGTATCCTCTGTAGAGAAGGACGTTTCTGGGAACCACAATTCAACAATCTAACGATGAGTTGTACAACCAGTCTCTTTTTTTTTTTTTTTTGGTTGTTGTTGCTGTTTGTTTTCTTTGGGAGGATGTATATTTACAAGCAAGTTATGCTCAGAAATATTTTACAAAGTTCAGTGAATATGTGAAAGTGGTCCTGTCATTATAAACATATTTGTATTTTCATGGACATTACAAGATTATGGTTGCTGGACATTACACTCGCATGGGAAAAAAGAAATGTTTGAATAGTAAGTAAACAGAGAACTAACACCTTCAGCCTTTTAATCACTCTGAAATAGATTAACTTAATGCATGTAGTTTTAAGTAAAGATACAGATACTTATATTTTTTTGTTTATTTGTTGTTTGAAGGTCTAGTCTACTTTGAGTATTCCAAAGATGTTCTTTTTATGATGCTGAAATCAGTCTTAATTGCTACAAAGAGGTCTTCAAAGAAAATGTGAATTATTTGTTACTTATTTGATACCTGGAAGTTACAAAGTGATAGATCTATCCATAAGCAGAGATTTATGTTTACTTTTTTCACTGTACAATGAATTTTATTAATACGACAAAGGTACTGAAATTTATTTTTCCAAATGTTCACAATACTCATCATAGGCTTAATTGTTTTTTCAAACTTACTTGTTGCTTCAGTACCAAGTTCTTCACTCCTTCCATTACAAACTGTGATCCTGTATTCATAACACGTGAAAACAGACTGAAAAAACAATATAAAGATGATGTATAAGATCTTTTTGGTTTTCATTTGTATTCTTAAGCTTTATACTGACATCCAATTTCCAATGAAGTCAATAGGACCTAAGTACCAAGTAATTCAGTTTCTCATAAAATACATTCTTCGTATCACATTGCAATCAAGTGTATGGGAATACACTTGTAATCTACCAGTTAGATCCTCACCTATCAAAGGGAGCCTTGGATTCTAGTCTTTAATCCACTGGACAGTTTATTTTACAACTTCAGTAACGTAAGGATTGGAGTGCTCCTTTCAAGTGGGTATCCTAATGATCAGGGTTAACAGAGAGGCTGAGCATCTCCAACCAACCAAAGAGTGATTTTCCCAAGTGAAACAGCACCAGAATTCTCTCTAACCATACTGTGCCACAGATTCCTTACAACAGTGACAGGGCATTCCTGAAAGTAAAGCTGGTAATAAGGACTGAAATGCTCTGCAGAATGGAAAGAACCTAGTCCTATATCCTCTATGGGATATATGTAACCTTAGCACAGTCATTTTTTTCTCGCGTCTTGAAATAAATAACTACACCTTTCAACAAGCAGTCAGACAGCCAGTCCAGGACATTCCAGCGTGTTCTTGCACTCCTGACAGTCTCCAAACCCAGGAGAGAAATGATTTTGAATATAAAGGGCTGTTTTTATCTTCTGCCTCAAAGAGCTGGATCTGTGACAGCTATCAATTTGAGCCTTCAGGCTCAAATTGATAGCTGTCACAGATCCAGCTCCTGCTGCTGAATTCCTCCCCTGTGAGATTGCATTTAATGTGCAGGTGCAGAGAGCACTGTATTAAGATAGTTTGTGAATTTAGCCACAGATCCTTTTATTTTCCTCTCTGTGTGTACTATGCACTGTTAAGGGGAGACGAGTGCTTGTATTTATCTGTAACTTAAAAATTTTACAAACAGGGAGATGTTTTGTTCCGGGCCCTGTATAACACTAACCACACTTTCAGCACTACTAAAATAGGATAAAAGAACCCAAAGGCTTACAAAAAATTAACCAAAAGCATACCCCAAAGGTTTAGGTGTAGCGTTTCCATAGCTGGTTGGAGCTGAAGCCATCTTAGTGAAAGCTCTGTGAAAGCAGGGATAGAAATCAAATATTTATCTCAGGCACATACTTCTGTAGAATGTTCTACTCCAGAAATCTGAAAGTGAAAAAACTTCTGCATTTTGAACTCTTTCAGGAAGTAACTATTTATTATATGCATCCCTCTTGCCTACAAATACAATAGAAATAAGATTTTATAGTTAAAAGACAAGTATTTAATTTAAATAACACGTAAAACTACAATAACTGATATCCAGCATGACTCCTTGGTATGAACTAAAAAAAACTTTGGAGTCTGAACTAGCACAACTTTTCAACTAATTCAATAAGTTGTTTCTGTCCTGGATCATTAAGGGCACTACTACACGTCATGTTCTACAGTGCTCTGGCACTACTGGAGCTTACTTTTAAAATAAGATTTGCATGTATTACCATAACAACGACAGTAAAAACTTATACCAAACAAATATTTAAAGATAATTTACAATTTAAGTAACACTTAATTTCTGAACACAATGCTGGGTTCTATATTAACCAGTTAGCCTCATACAGGAGAAAAAAGAAATTACTTACTTCCATTGCTTTATGTAGCTCAAAGGAGCAAGATTACAACCTGCATCCATCAATGCTTTTTTATACTGCTCCAAGTCAATCTGAAATCATAAAGTGGAGAATTATAAAAGGTTGAAGTTACTCTTAACTCCATGTACAAAGACAAGATATCCTTATCTAAATATTAAATAGGCAGTGCAAAGTTATAGTATTGACCCAGGTTCAAAAGTAATTATGAATCTTAACCCCATTTCCTACCAGCTACGGAAATGCAACTTGAAATTAAATTTGCCATGAGCAGATCCCATTAAACTGAACAGTATTTGTGGAATTAAATCCTGTGCACTTTCAGATATGGAACAGCCTTTATACTAGAACCAATAGAATGCTGGTTTCTGTACAATGTCAAAACAGTAAATAATAAACAAAGAGGAGCTAATATACATTAATACAAATACCTTCTATTTGCCTAACCAAACATTTTTCCAGCACTAATGTTTCTACAGTGTCAGAATTTTCCTTGAAATTAATCATCCTAAGTTCAAAAGAAATATGAAGAAATTGTTTTCTGAATTATTCAGATATTGGCAGATGCATTTCTCCTTTATTCACCTGCTAGTCAATTATTCAGATATTGGCAGATGCATTTTTCCTTTATTCACCTGCTAGTCAACTGACTCCATCATTCTTGAATATATGAAGTGAAACCAGTCATATTTTTGTTTTGCTTTACCTACTTCTTTGAGCAGTGGAGAGTAATAGAAAGCATGCTAACATGTGTCTTGCAGTAACGCTGATCTAAATATGTCACAATACAATATTCCTTCTTACTAGTCATTCATATTCTTTGAAACAGCGGCTAAAACTTTGTGAGCAGATTTCCGCAATAAGACAAAATTTATTTAAAGTTTTAGAATTTCCTGGGCATTTCATACTTCCCTTTGCAAAGAAACAGAAAGATCTACTTAGTGCTGAAATGAAAATCCTTTGTGGTAAAATCTGGTGTTGGAAGCTGTAAAGAACATAGGTACCTCTGAAGGTGCCTGAGCTGAGCTTATGTAATAGATGAGAAATAATCGCATTTTGTCTTCAGGAGTTCCTGCTGCAGTAAGAAAGGAAAAAAAAAGAATTATAAGCTACAATTGTAACTATGCTGCTACATTAACTGCTCTTCAGCAGCCATCCATATGTACATGCAGATCTCTAGCTATGACAAGAAATGTTATTGATAACCATGGCCTTCTTCAATGTGTAAAATGGTAGGAAGACATAGAGAAATTTTATTAAGAGTTGTGTTAGATGTGCTCATTCTTTCTGCAAGTTTTACACTTCCCCCTTTAAACACTATTCTTCATATAACATACTAAATAAATTATGTAGAGAAATTATTACTTATTTTATGTGGAGATTGCAAACGTTATCTGGAAGTAGGTCCATGAAAAAGCAGACTAAAGAAAAATCATAGAAGTAGAAGCCACAGCATATTATTTTTTAACCCTACAACTTGTTTACACAGCTCTATAGTTCACAGTACTGAAATACTCAAGGACTGCAAAAGCACTTACACGAACCTCTGGTCAGGAAAAAAACCCCTGAACTTCCAACTTGCCTTCAGAAAGGATTTCACCTCCTAAATCCTCTTTTGTTGGAGAAAAACCATTTCCCATTCTTGGGAAGCATTATTCATATGCAAACAACATTCATCTCTCCATATCAAAAGGTTGATGTAGCCACTACTTAGGACTACAAACTACTACTTCAGATTTTGAACGCCATCTTTTTTATTTTTCTACACGAGAATCACTGTTAGTAAAGACAATAGTTTCAAATGAAGTTTTGATTTCAACAACTTCTCAAAACAAACATTTCAAATTAAAATTCATTATAAAAGCCTGATACTTTCATTACAATATTTTATAAGACTGCACTTTTTTGCACTTGCGGGTAAGAAAATGACTTTTTCCCCTATTTTTCTTTTTCTGTATTGTTTGTTTTGGGTTGTTTTCCCCTACTATGGAATGTGGATTAAGTCAGCAGGAGACCATCCGATCTAATCTGCAACTTTTATTTATAAGTGAGCATATATTTTGTCTGGCAGAAGTTAAGAGTAAGCGCTGTCATAATGAGCATTTATGACTTGGTACAATCTTTTCTGCAAAGCAGGTTTTATTAACTTTACCAAATACCAGTAAGTCAGAAGATCAAGAACTGAAGAAACTTTGTATTATCAAAACCAAAAGCCAGCTTTCAAGGTGGAGATCCACCTGGAATTCACTTGGGTAAAAAAAGCTGTGATGAACAGCGTAAGACTCAGGTCAATTGACTGTCAAATATTCACTACTTTTTCCTAGACTACAATCTGTGACAGCACAGAGAGGCAAACTGCTCAACATTCTGAAGAAAACCTAACTTGGCAAACCTAGAATGGACCAATTTTATATTCAGTTGAAAAACCAACAGGCAGCCCCTAGCTCCCATTTTATCCCTACTCCAGGGTAGGGTAATACCCACTGAAGTGAGGGGCAGCTAATAGTACTGAGTGGTAGATGGGAACATCACAGTAACAAATGGGAGGCTGAAGCCTGCAGCTGTTTAGTGGTCACATCTAAGTGCTTTCACCAAGAGCTCTGCAGATCCCATCATCCACAAGACAAACATCCCCACACATAATGCCAATAAATAACCCACCAGAAGCACAGGAAGACTTGATGCATTATTCCTTAAAAATGTTTTCTGATGGTATTTCTCAGTGAATCACACAACATGAGGCTAGACAGTTTAACAAGACAGCATGCCTGGAAATAATCACTGTGATTTAGCTTAAATCTTTTTCTTACATAAACTTAAACCTAGAGATCGCATATAAAATGCTAACATAATACTGTGAAAACCTGAATACTTAGCTTATGAAGAAAAACTCTAGCTTGTGAATCTAATCTTTCTCGTGTGTAAAACCCAGGAACCTTGCCAATAGGAATGTTGGTAAGATACATTAGGCTTGGAAAACAATTTGCTCTACACTAAACTCTAAAAAGGCATAGAAAATGTGGATTCAGATAAAAAGTAATTGATCCAGTAGGACATACAAGCTGTTTTAATATCTAAGTTTATGCAAACATAAAAGCTGAAATCAAAACAGTACGTGAAATATTAATTCTGAACATGGAAAAGGACTAGTTGGTATTGATGCTTAATGAAAGTACAGATTATATATATTCTTATTAGCATCAAATAAAAAATAAATGTATGTACTGAATTACAGATTGATGCCTGACATTAGATTTTCTGAAAGTTCATTAGTTTCTAGACTTGACCTATTATGAGATCTTTAAAATTTTAGCTCAGATTCCTACCAACTGTGCACTATTTCTCCTACTGCCTTTTGATTATATAGCACAGATACTATTAAAAGATTTCTGCAGAAAGTCAACAGGATGTATATATACTCTTTTTATAAATATGAATCATAAAAACTCCAAGCAGGCATTAAGCTCAGTATGTAGCTGTAAGACTACACACATAATCATGCAGTAACAAAACATTTTCTTAAAGAGCACACTGGAAAAAGAGCAGGAACCCTGGATCTCTAAATGCTTGAGGTTTGCCAACATAATTGCCAGTATGCAGACAAGTCAGAGATCATGATTTAAGTTTTACAATTTTGCTCTGCACATTATTTTCTTCCAGCCAACTGGTATCAGATCATACTGAAATCTGTCAGAGGGTTTTGACACACGTCAGGCTGTGACAGATTGAAAGAAGAATTGATGCTGGAATAGTACAAAAAGCTGAGAAGTCATTTTGGTCAGCCTTTCAGAGAAACACCCCCAGTGACTCCTGCTAATAGAGAACCTGAGCACTCCTGGTGTGAAATGCTGTGATATGTACGACCCATATCTGACACAGAAGCTGGGATGCATTGCTTGTGCTCTTACATGATGAAAACAGACATGGCACAGCTGAATCAACACATGCAAAGCTTCAGGTGAGTCCCAGTGAACTGGCCAATTCACATCTTGTGTCCCTTCTCTCCACTTGTCCCATTCATCTCTTTCCTCACGCAAGTAAGAGCTACCTACATTACAGTCCCTCGATCTGATCAAATTCTACGGTGTTTTCATTGTGTTTGTGAGGTATATATATGTTATACAACGTGCAGGAGGATTTTAAAGAATTACTATTGTTCATACCGCAGAATGCCATGCTATACTACTGAATACTGGAAAAGCACAAAAAATAAAATATATTGACCTTCAAAAATAAGGGGTTAGGATAGGATTTTAGTAGAGCTGCAGAAGTAGATAATATTTTGGATATTACTCAACTGAAGCATTAAACTCTCTAGACTGCTACTGAAGATCAATCAAAAGCTGTTTTCTTTACAAATCTTGCACAGGTTGCTCTTTACTAACCCTGAAATCCAAGCAGGAATAGATTTATTGTACAGCTTAACAAATTTTATACCAAGTTCAGATTTAAAGTACTCACCATCTGGGTCAGAAATCATGTCCAGAAGAGATTTGTCCAGAGTGGATTTGCTCATTATTTTTTCCTCATATTCAAAATACACATCCAGCTTTCGACTCTGTTTAAGAGTAAATGTTGGGGTTAACATCTTAAAATTGTGAAAGAATATTTATTTTCTCTTTCAAGAGGTATGTAGTTTAAGTTATAAATACAGTTTTAAAAATTTTATTTTTAAATGAATTATCAGTAAAAGTAACTAATGCTTGCATTATAATATGCTTTTATTAACTCTCGGGAAGTTGATGTGCATTTAATTATCATACTAAAAGTGAAAAAGCAAGTTAAGCAAGGGGTGTCTGCTGTGAATATTGAACTGGAAGAGAAGCTTTGTTTTCAACTATGGCTTTGCCACAGCTGAAAACTACATGCCATCATACACATTGCTATGTTGCAAAAGGAAAAAATAATGAAGTGAATATTATGTCAAATTTATTCTGAACCTCCAGGCTCTCAGACCACGAGACAATTATTCATTGCAGATAAATATGGGAAATTCCTTTATACATTAAGGCATCATCCTGAAGAAACGTTTGCAACTGCCAGCTTGGGCTGGTACGGAAATACTACCTCAGATCAAAGGCTTGCCGTAATTCACTCACACCAAAGATGGACAAGTTTATAGTTAGATTATCTTGTTAACACTGGAAAAGAAGTCTCTCATTATACAATGACACATCTAGATGTTGTGAAAATCCTTTTTAGGGAGGATGGCACAGGGACTATACAAAATTATTGAGCAAAGGCTTTATGGAAGACATCACACGGCCATGCAAGTAATGACTGCATTGCAGCACATCTGCACAAACAGACAAACTTTGCACTTACTGATCGTGATCTTACAAGCTAAAAATAGAAAAATGCACTGCAGAACTTAGTTTAAAATGTTCCATTACAATGCAGATCATTATGTGTGTTTGAACATTAAAATGTAGCATCACAACCAATGCTACAGCTACTCAGCTTACAAAACCTTAGTATCTGGTAACTAACTAAATCCTGATGTTTGAACACATTCAGCCATGTACTGGCTCCAACAGGAGACTGGCAGAGTGGATCTCCATCTCGCTGCTTTGGAAGTGTGTCAGGTCCACATCATTGCTGCTGTGAGACTGAAATGATATTGCCAGAATGAGCAAGTCACCTTGCTTTTCTTGGGTTAAATGTGAAATTTTGCCTGGTAATGCCAAAGCATTTAAAATTGCTATGGCATATTTTATTCAGCGCAGTAGTAGTTGTAATGACAGTACATAAAAACTTTAAAAGTCTGGTTTTCAGGTATTCTGAATACTACTAAAATTATTCTTGAGATCACAAATAAAAAAATTAATTTCAAAAAAGTTATTTTATGACCTCTCCAAAAAAAAAAAGAAAAAGTACTTCTCTAGCGTAAGACTATCAGGGTCTTTCACCTTCTGAGCACTGTAAGTTCCTCAAAAAAAGAGCTAGAGAACAGATAGCAAAGTAAAAAAGATATGAATTACAAGAATATTTTTATATTAAAAGCATATGGTGATTAGCTTATTATGCAGGTAGCTATACAATGCTTCCATTTCTCAGTCACCACTTACTGAACTCCTTGAGAAAAGCAGTTACTTGCAAAGGAACAACTTAATTTAAAGCTTTTGTGGATGCTTGCAATTATAGCTTATAAAGTAAATTACCATGAAGAGCACTCAGACATGACCCCCTGCTACTTTTAGGGGCAGAAGAATGTCTTCTGTTGATTGTTATAGTGACTATGACTACACAGAAGGTGCATGAAATGACAAAAAAAAATATCTAGAGCTTTTTTCAAGCTATATTTACCTTGAGCTAATATTAAAAGAGTAATATGAAGTCTGAATAGAATTGAGCTACCAGCCTTTTTCCAAGACCTTACATCACATGCAATTTGGTATCTGGTAAACCATGTGAGACCTCAGTTCTACAGTGCCTTGGAGATTTTCTGTCTTACAGTCTCCTTAAGTCTCTCTATACATATGAAGCAATTGCAAAGAAACTAGTAAAAATTTTAAAGTATTTCCATTACATTCGCTTGCTTTTTATGTTTTATCGACATTAGTATCTTGTTATGTGAGGTGAAACTCAATGTTTTTAAGTTTCAAATATTTTTCCTGACAAAAGGCATCCAATAAAAAAGGGATTGTCTTGAAATGTGGAAACTTGATCTTATAAAGTTAAATATATTACTGTTGAATTTGGCAAAGCCCATATTATCTTAGCTGGTGATCTGTTTACAAGGAATTTATTGAGATGGCATGTAAAAATGTACAACATAAAAAGATTCACTGATTCTCTGTATTTGTTTACAGATCAACTTCTAAATAAAATTTTGTAATTCAAACATCAATTACTTTCAATTTTAAGAACAGATTGAAAATTGTTAACTTACTTGGAGCACAGGCTAGGTAAAATTCTTCTCAGCCATGTGCAACTTTATGACTGTTTGACTATGGCTGCTGAACAAAACAGATTACCAGCACCAAAGAAAATTCACTGGTTGCATACATGCTCTGTACTTTGAGCCTAAATGGAAACATTAATGAAACAAACTGAAAATCCCAAAACTTCAGGTCCACATTTTTTTTTCAAGAGACTGTCTGGTTGTTGGTGGTTTTTTTTTTTTTTTTCCTATCCACAATAGGGACATCAGATGTAAGCAGCAAGCAGCAATGTAAAACTTTTGAGACTCTGTCTGATGTGACAAACTAAAGAGATGGATCAATAGGGTAAGTCTATTCAGCTGCTTCTTCACTAGATAACTAATGAAAGTTACTAACAAAGTTCTAATTAGGGCAATATTTTTCTTGTACTGGTTTGCTAGGAATTAGGTGGACACTTAATCAAATTTCATACGGGTTACTGAATAGCCTTAAACACTACTATTTACCTTTTGATAGATATCCCAGACATGCCACATCAATGAGACAGTTACTTCTCGAAAAGCCAACTTGTCTAAGAGGTGCTGATAAGAAGCAGATGTCCCATTTAATTTAAATAAGTGCAATTTTGCTCACTCAGTGGCAAACTCACAGACATGCCAAGAGGAAAAGCTGGGGAATAGGAGCTAAACAATCCTGTAGATTCAATAAAAAACACAGCAAAGAATATGTTCTTATGGGTGCCAAACTGGCAAGCAATGGGAAGAAAATCAATAATAAAATAAAGATGCAATTACATTTACATTTATTCCTTTTCTGCCTCCTGCTCTTGACTTTCTACTATGACATCTTGTTCCACACCAATCTCATTCAAGTGACCTTTCTGGCTGCCCTTTCAGGAACAGGATTCTATATTGCAGTTAAAGTGCCACACTTCAGCTTGCTTTAAAAAAAAAAATATTTGTGAAAGCTTTCAACTTATCTTTAGAAATAGGCTGTTCATAAGCCAAAACTTATTTTAGAGAAAATTACTGAAGTGCATGGGAAATTCTGCTTGAGCACTGTACTCCAAAATGAACACAAAATTCCTTCTTTTCAAAGTAAGTAAGTGGAAGCAGGACCCATTAAATCTCTTAAAGGGTAATTTTTATAAAGACCTGCTGGAAGCGCTTCTATCCTCTCTACACTACAAAAGTTTTTAATTTTAGAGAGAGAGAATATGCAGGAGAGAGTAGACATTTTCTAAGAAACTGTCTGAGGTCTTTTTCAAAGATGCTGACAGAGAACAACCAGAAATAACTGCCTCCAGAACGAGGGAGGCTGGTCAGGTAATTATAGTGTGCTGCTAGGGAGAGGAAGAGAAACTCTGGAACAAGGCTGGGAGCGGCAAACACAGTCAACTCCTTTTCACTGAACTGCACAGAATGATAATTGGAAGGTCACTGTAACTGAACTTAGAAAAAAATCTGTTGTTACTAGAAGGTTCATGAATTATCAGTTCTGAACTAGAGAAAAACTGCCTGGTCCACTATGACACACATATTTCACAAACACATACCATTTCACATGTAAGAACAAAATGTAACCTTATTTAAAACAGAGTACTTAAAAGAATGGAACTCCTTTAAACATATGAATTTGAAAACTTGAAAGACTACATTCAATTAAGGGGATCCCAATTAAGAGATCATTCAGTGTCAGACAAGATCAAGCAGAAGTAGAGATACATAATAAAACTATGTAAAATTAAAAAAAAACAAAACACTAAACCAAAGAAATACAAGTAATTTAAAACAGTCAACAATACATACAAAAATCTGCCACTTAAATTCACATCTGTAGAATTCTAGCAAGACATTATCTAATCTACCCCCCCAGCTGTCATTTTAGAAAAGTGTATGTGTGCATCTTTTTATATTCATGATTTAACATATATCAGTAACTCTATTCATATTAGAATGACATGCAAAGATAAGCGTGACTTGAAACTTTAAAGCAGCTAGATAGGTAAATGTAGCTCTAAATCTGTTATCTGTTGGGTCCAGACCTTCAGTCACCAGCTTCAGCAGAGGAAAAACCAATAAATGCAAAACAAGGATGCATTTGTTCTAAGCACTGACAGTAAATACTTGATGGTTCACTTCACGAAAAAGTGATGCATACTTTCCATTATTTCACTAAAAACTTAAGCCAAAAAACTGCCAGGACCCGTAAGCATGTGATTAATTCCTGGTTTCCTCTTGCTGTGTCTTAGAAAATGATCCAAGAGAATGTGGAAAGCAGCTGTAAACTGAACATTAAAGTATAACCACAAGAAAAATTAAATTCACTTAATATATCCAAAGCAGGTCACGTTGCATTCTTTGCATAGAACCTTATATATATAGTGAAAAAAATGCTTAAATAATTAATACAGTTAAACCCCATAATGGATAATGCAAATAGTCTATTTCAAAGTATGAATGCACTTCCTGATTATTTTAGAAGTGAAAATATAGTAATCTGAAGAAGAGCATGGCTCCTCACTAGCTCCTCAAGACTTCAGCACTTGCAAAAAAAGCCAGTCTCATCCTAATCTGGTTACATTATGTAACTTTGCATAAAACCTATTAACCACATAGTCCATGTCTAATCAAAATATCTTTTAGAAGTACTGAATGAGACACTGCCCTTTTTGAGAGTACTTTTGAGGAATCCACCAGGTAACATAATGTCCTCCACACTAAAATTCCATAGCTCAAGACTGAAAGATACTTTTTCTAACACTGGAGGGTGAAAAGACAGGAGAAAATGGTCAGGAGAAAGCAGTTGGAATAAACTTTACTTTGATTCAGTTAAAAGGCTTTACCACAGGCAAATTTCAATAGAAAAAAAGAATTAGTTTGCATTAGTTTATGACAGTGTCCTAAATATCTGAAGATGAAGTGATGCTTTCTAAATCAAAATAAAAGATGACAGAGATGTACATATCAATATATTGAAGAAACGGCATGGCCAATGTCTCACAATTTTCTTTGACATTTATACAATAAGAAGGTAAAGAGCATGAGCACTTTGCAGTACCAGAATTAAGAATCATGGAGGAATGGACCACCACTCCTAGGACACTCCCTAATAGCAGGCTCCCTATCAGAGCAGCAAGCCAAGGGCTGGCTGAGTGCCCAGATAAAGCAAGTCCTTCACCTCTAGGTAATCAAGTGTGTGGCTATCATTTAATGCATCTGACTCCAGCTCATTTCCAATAGGATACTGGAAAGCCAAACTGATGTTACTGCCATTCTACATCTTGTTCTAAAACTTGTTTTCCAACCAACAAATCATATATGGAATACTATTGGTCTAGGCCTGCCATTATCATGCCAGTATCTTTCCTGAAAAAGTGAATTTACAGTCAAGGTATCAAAATATTAATATTGTTGGCTTCAATTTTTTTTCAGTGGTATTAAAGTACTGCTTTTAAATTGTCAGATATGAAAATTGACATACCTAACAGTGTAGAAGCCCATATACTACTAGCCTTACAGTAATGAGCTAAGCACAGACACTTACCTCTTTTCCAACTTTGTAAATATGTAAAATGAATTTATTAATTTAATTGCAGAATTAATCCTTTGTTCATATGGAGTACTAAAAAAAATTCAGTAGCAATAACTGAAGACAGATCTTCCATTCTTTACAAATGTTAAAGCTACTTTCAAAACACATTGCCTTCCAAGAATTTTAAGTAGCTTGGGGTAAAACTCTCTAATTACTGATTTTCAGTGAGACTTGGTATTTGAAACACCTTCCAAAACTAAAAAGAATTTCAGTGTTTCTGAAAGCCTCATCTACAATTTGTGTTTTCATGCTGTGAAAACAAATCCATTTTCCAAGTTATCCTACCAGTAACCAGGGCCTTCACTTGACAACAATCCCTCTGCAAGATCTCTGACAAAAGCAGCAGACTTAAAACAGGAAAGACAAACCCCATTGTGAAGTTCTTAAATTATGCACAAGACATCTAACACAGACCCTGCCGGAAAGACTGCTTCAGTAACTTGCATCATTATTGCCACATCTCTGGGTATGAGTTTTGTTGGTGAGCAGTCAACAGTGCCCTTCTGACAAACACATGCAGAACAGAAGATTGCTTAGACTGAAGTCATGAATTGCCACGATACATCTCTAAAATAAAACAGGTCCATCATAAACTTATTTTTTTAAAGACTTCAACCCACAATAACAGTTGTGGCCACAATTAAAAAATGAGAATATACTAGCAAATTCTGACAAGAAAAGAACTGGTGTTCTTTACTTTCCATACAGAGGCATTCAAAATTCATTCTCTCTCACCCTTCAACACTGAGTAATGCTACACAGTGAATTCTGAAAAGCAGCATCATTGAGAAGGCTCACTTTCTTATCTTCACTGCCTCAAATATATTTTTTAGGTTAAAGAGTATTACTAACAGAAAACCCAAGTTAGAGAGCAATTGTACCTTTATGTGCTCCAAAACGGCTGTTGCAACATTTGTATGAAGATCAATGAGCCTCTTCTTTTCCAGAAGTTCTGGAAGAGAGCTGAAGAGATTAAATACAAACTAACCTGCTGATTTGCACTGTTAGTTGAATTGTGCACTGTATACAGTAGGCATTGAAACATTTACAGAATTATACAACAGTCTGGGTTGGAAAGGACCTTAAAAGGCTATTAAAATCTAAAATTACAGAAGAGGGTTGGAACTAAAAATGACAATATAGATGTAATGATTCTCATAACCATACCTGAAGAAGAGGATTTCACTAATTTTTTTTATGAAGGAATGCAGAGGTTGGGGATTTTGATGGAACAGTGCAAGCAAACCTATGATGCACTTAGATTACTTGTCTTTGTTGAGGAAAGACTCCCGAGACAAACACATTGTGGAAGTTACATATGAAAGCACTGGTTTAGGACACTGCATTTAACTTTATCAGAATTATAAAGCATTTAAACTATAGTATAGAGCTGAACAGCCTGCATTTAAAGATATTTGTTTCAAAGAATACTAAAAGTACAATAACAAAATAAATTAGAAATGGTTCACAGATAATTAAACAACAATAATGCATTATTGACTACTTACCTGACAGCTGAAGTTAGCTTAGCTGTATTATCTGAAAGCATACTTATTGCTCCTTCGTCCTCCCCTTCAATGCCCTGGGTTTTGAGGAAGGGTTTGAAAAGAGGAATAAAAATAGTCATAATAAATACAAATATCACACATGCAGATAAAGCCAGTACATTTAGAATCTATTTTCTCATAATGGTATTAAGTCTGAATTGTGTTTTTCAGTTAGTATGGAAATTATATAATTGCAACACCAATGAACAAGAAATTGAAACTTCTCAGGAAATATGGTACTTCTACACCTACTTTTAAAATCATATAATGCCTAAAATTTAGCATGCAATGAAAATTTTTGTCCATGGGATAACAAGCGTGGGCTAGGCATCTCTACAAGCCCTATTATGCATTACATAAAACACATACAGGTGATAAAACTTACCATGATACTTTTAAGTCTTTTGACTTCATCTTCTTGGGCTCTGTAAGATTCCAGTTCTTGCTGAACAGACTCGGCCACCTCTGGAAAAGGACTAATGCAATAGTCTGCATTAAGCTCAGTTAAATCAACAAACTGAAATACTAGAACCAGACAATAAAAACCTTTTTGGAAATAACAATACACAAATCATGCAGCAGAATCAAATCACTGAAAATAATGACATCTTGACATAATGTAGGTTTACTTTAACTTTCTTGCTGAAGGTTTACTTAAACTTTCTAAGACGTATTCACTGCTCTCAAGAATCTTAGGTAATTTTGATAAGAACAATTTTGAACTCTGTAACAAAAAGCTAACAGACAATTATCATGGACAATGAATACTGGCAATGATAATTCCTTATGTGGTGGCTTGATCCTGGTTGCATGCCAGGTGCTCACCAAGTGACTCCATCACTTCTCTCCTCAGCAAGACAGGGGAGAACCCCCGAAGTCATGGGTCAAGATACAGGTGGTTGAAAAAAAGGAAGCTTATGTGTGAAAGCAAAGGAAAATGACAGGTTTTATTCTCTACTTCCCACCAACAGATGATGTCTGGCCATTTCCCAGGAAGTGGGGCTTCAGTAGGCACAGCAGTTGCTCCAGAAAAAAAACATTTAAAAGAAATCCCATTGAACACTGCACACTTCTCCTTTCTCTTAGCTTTTATTGCTGAACAGTGGAATGGAATGGTACAGTATGGTATGGAAAGGTATGGGATATCTCTTTGGTCAGTTTGGGTGAGCTGTCCTGGTTATGCCCTTTCCCAAGATCTTGCCCACTGTCAGCCTGCTGGTGAGGGGGAATGCTGGGGAGACAGGGCTGATGCTGTGGGAGCACTGCCCAGCAGCAGCCAAAACAATGGTTTGTTATCAGCACCCTTCCAGCTACCAGTGCAAAGCACAGCACTGTGAGGGCAGCTGTGGGGAAATGAACTTCATCTCAGCCAGACCAAATACACCTTAAAAAAAAAGGCCCCAAAGCTAGAAAGTATTTTCAAATAAGCTTAAAACAGAACTGCCATATATGAAGAATACTTAGAATTTATACTGACTAAATTAATATAAACTGTGTACCTTTATGGCTTACCTGCCCTTATGCTTTTGCCAGAATTTATCAGATGCAGTTAAATCGTAGGACTTCTTATTTTTTTTCTTAGGTCTAGCACCTGCTGGAGTACTTTCTGTTCCTGCTGATTCTTCCAAGTTAACTCTATTCAAATGGAAATCCTAAAATAAAGAAAAAAATCTTATGTAAATATTTGACAGTTTAATTGTTTATTCAGTCTTTTATACTCAAAAAATAATTTAGAGAATATTCTCTAAAAAATACTAACACAGCTATTTATTAGAACTTCGTAAGAAGGCAGGAAACAGTTTACTAGTTAACTAGATAATAACAGCAATATAAGGACTCCACAATTACTCACAGTTACTGAACTGTAATCATTTCAACACTAAACACGCAATGAATGTTTGCCTTGTTATGCAAAGACATTTGATTATCTCATATGCAAGCACTCTTCTGACACTGAACTTTGCACAGTTTCCTGCAAGAAAATGAGTTATCTAGCAAGGACTGCGCTGCAGTAACTCCCCAAAACTTTGAAGTAGAAAAGCTTCTTTGTTGCAGACAAAAAATGTTTCTCAGTCTGTTCACTTACATAACTACAACATATATATCAAAGTTGCCAAGAAGCTGATGACAACAGCAACAGCATTATTCACTATGAGGACTACTCAGCCACACCCTCACAGTTCTTTCCCTAATTTTTTGAGCACTAGTAAAATAGTGAATGCATGATAAAGCAAAACTTTACAACAAAGCTGCTATTTTTCTATATAGTTTTTCTTCTTCCACAGATGCATGAATATAGAAACTACATTGCTTTGCTAGAGGACACAATTATGCTCATGTCACCAACTGCTCCCTCCTTCTAGTTCTTTCCCCCACTGCCAAAGACTGCCCTGTATTTTCTGCAGCTTACCTATTCTCTCTGGTTTTCAACAAAGAGCATTCAACAAGTATTCCACTTGCTGACTTTGTCCTAGTGCTTTTCAAGGACATTTAAAACTTCAAAGGTGCTCTTTGCTTGACAAATAATGATAGAGTGAAATCTTCAACTACACAGAAACTGTTATGAACCTTTTAGAATAGATATTTTCTCCCAGAAATAAAACATCACTTTATTATTTTCATTAAAGTATACAGAAATGGATCACTGTGAGTGAAACTGTGAAATAAAGTTTTAAAACATTTCTAGTTATCCCTTGGCAGGGACTTAGATACTTCAAATGATCCATGCCAGAATAGAAACAGAAACAAGTAGCTACTCAAAGGAAGCACATGCATTTGATGAACACAAACCCCATCTTACAAGAGGTGTTTAATGTTTTAGGAGAAAAATAGTACAGTTCAAGTATACATATTTGATAAAACCTTGAAGAGAAAAAAAATTAATTTGACTGCATTTTTAGCTGTAGTTTTTAATGGAGATCTGTTTTGGAGCATTTTAACTCACCAGTGACCTGCGTTTTCAAGTTAGTTTTGGCATTTGCAAGTTTTTCTAAAATAATTCTTATTAATTAGTGTTCTTCCTTTCAACTCCCCATTTTGTCCTTATAAGGATTTCTAACCATGCCTCTCATTTTTCTGTATCCACTGATGAAAGGTTTTTTATTCATAAATAGAAATCCCTTCATGTAAGCATGTTTATGTGTAAAAACAGCATGGTTATAATCTCAATGGATGCAGCACTTAACTTTGTGCCTGGGTAGTTCAACACTGCACAGCATTCCTGGATTATTGTAACTGAGACCTTAAACAAAACCCTTTAAGTATAGCTTACATAATCAACATCTTGGTAACAATTTAATGGTTACAATTTATGGCATCTTAAAAGACTAAAGCAGTTATTTCATGAAATATTATGCTCAGTATGTGAAGAGCAAGCCTGCATTTAGGGTGAATAACTTGACTAGTTTTGAAATTAAACTTTTGCCCCTGTTATGGAACCACAGAACACTTGGTTACAATTTCACGAAAAAAATTCCTAATCTGTGCAGTTTTAAGATGCAACATTTAACAGGTTGGTCCAGAAAAACTACAGAAGCCTGATGCAGTAGATATCCAATATCTTTGAGTAAGTCTTCCAGTGTTATTCTAATACCCCAGCAGATTTGTAGCACTAGTTGTCCTCAGCTTCCAGTACATCTTTGATCACTCTGCATCTTGATGAACTGAAGTCCTAGCCCAACTCATGCTTGAGGCTACCCAATATTACTTTAAAAAGTAACCTGTAGAAACTCACTACTTCTACCTGCAAGTCCCTAGCCAGTTCAACACCGGAGAAAACTTGGCGCAAACTGTGTTTTTTTCAGATATGCCTTTCCTAAAGAAACTAAGCCAAAAATTGTTATTTGCAGAAAGCACCCTTAAGTTTAAGAGGATAGGACTTGTGATAGCAAATTAATTACATAAAATAAAATTTGTAAGTGCCCTAAAACATTACATTAGTGCTGAAATTTTTAATCGTATTAACACAAGTTTCTGGACACTATGGATGACTATACAGCTCACCATCAACTTTGTATATCAACATATGTGCATGTGCATATTTAATGTATGTCTCTAACAGTCCCAATAATAAATCCAAAATAATTCTCAAAGTTAGATATTTAAATTTCACAAATAACTCTCAGCACATAAAAAGCCTCCAGATACTAACTACTTTTACTTTTTTTTAATAATTATTTACTCCACACCTATACAAAAAATGCACAAATCTGAGGTAAACAGAATGAGCTATCATTCATGTACATTTCTACTACTGGTTTTATAAAATAAACTTGAGGAAATAAAGGCAGCTTAAGGTTACCTAAATTTAAAAAAAAAATTAAAAAAAATCTGTTTTAGATTCCTTACAGTAGGACTGTATACCATCTGCACTGAACACCTACACCACCTTGTGGAGAAAACCAGGAAAAAGTATTTTTAAAAGTTCAAACTAAAACCAAAACTGGTTTAAAAACACATAAAAAGCATTTCTTTTTCAAAACTGAATTGCACTTAATGGAGTCTGGATATTACATAACATACAGATCATGAGCTACTGAAGAAAAAGCCAGGATTGCTGAATTAGCGATCTTCTGATGATACCAAGATTTCAACTTTTTAAATATGTTAGAAATTATTGCTAAATAAACCTTCTAGAGAAAATCTTCCAAGTTGTTCTTTATTAAAACAATTTCCAAATAAAACAGACAAAACAGATTTTGGATTGAGAATCTGATAATAAGTTTTAACAACTAACTGAGTGAAAAAATAGTTTTGGTAGCAAAATCAGATTTATCCTTACCAGAACATCATGCACTAAAGCTTGGTATGTCCAAGTATGATGTAGAGGAGTTGCTAAATCTATGTTTCTGTCAACAAGGACTAATAAGGGCCTTTGGAAGCTGAAAAGATGACACTGTGTTAGTAATTCTTTAAACATGGTTAAAGCACCCCAGTAACATCCTGAGTGATATCAGCTACTTTATATATCTATTTCAAGATAAAAGCAAAACTGCTTGCTGCTGAGCTCCTCCAGCCTTCCTGAAAATGATCACTATGATAAATTCCATGAATCAAATTGTAGTAATGATAAAAAGATTATTTTATACTAAGTGAAATGACCAATATATATTGAGCAGAAGTCGAAACACTGAACAGCAATTAACTTTTTAGATATTAACTAATGCATCTTTGTGTGGATACACATTTGACTTCCAAAAAACTGTTTCAGTGGGTAATATCTGACCTTAATCCCCATTATGATCCTCAAATATAAAATCTCACATCCAAGGGTTTCTAATTTTGTTTTTCTCTTTGTTTGTATATAAAGTCCATACCAAAAATAAATTACGAACTTCTGAGATACACTGTGGTAATTCCATCAATATCCAATTTTGTGGTAAAAAATGCTCTCATGCCTAAACATCTTGGGCTACGGCAACGTGAAAAATTTACAGTGAAGATAGGAAGACTGTGAGCTGACAGAACATTATAACAATCATTGCTCTTAAGCACATTATCCCTACAAACATGAAGTTGAGGTGCCTTTGAACAAAGAAAAAGCATTTAAATTCCATGCTCTGGATTTCCTTGCAGTATGTATATTCATTTAAATATATAATCTCAAGAGCCTTAGTCACCTGATTCTGAAAAACTAAACTAAACATCTGAAGCCATTCAACTGGTTAAAGTTTCCTATGCTTCCTTTACCTTGCATTTTAATTTTGAGTGCAATGATGCTATACTATCAGGAAAACAAGTCACGCCTCTGAAGGAAAAGCAGTGCTTACAATCCAGTTCCCATGAAAATGAAGAAACACAACTATTCTCTCTCCTTTCAAGCTCATTCCTTTTGCCAACGTTGATGTTTTTGGGCCTTTATCCAAGCTCTGATTTTAATTTTAGATAAAAGTATGATGACTGTTTTATACCCAGTTAGCAGATTTAAGTTTCCTTCAGCTACGGTCTTGCCAATACAACTCCTCCTTTCCATGTGCAGTACAAGCTCTCATAACACACCTTCCTAAGGCAGCCTATGGAGTATTCAGCTAACTGGGGGCAACAGTGTACAGGGTGCTACCGAGAACCCATTATCAGATGCTCACAAGCATCCACAAAAGATTCAAATGGTCATGACTTAAGAGACCTTAATTATCCAGGTGGTAGTCCACAAGCACTGTCCTCTGATCAAGACAGGGATCAGCTGGAAAACACTTGCTTTTGATATAACTAAACTGGTAGCAGTGTTCACAAGCAAGAAGATGGGTATGTCTTTCTTTTTAAGGACTTCAGAGCTATGCTCAGACATCCAACTGCATTTCATAGCCCTGTAAACAGAGTGTATTTGCGGAAGTTTGGCTCTTGCTGGGTTTAGAGGCTGAACAAAATTAACTGGTTCATAATTTCTGACTTACTGTCCTAGGACCATGCTCTTAATAGTTATAGAGGTTTTTAAATGGGTTATGCTGTGGGATTGAAAAACTCCCTTGAAAGTATGTAAACTCTTTTCATATAGAATTTGAACCCAATTCTTGTAAATACAGCTTTCAGTACAGTGGTGACTTACCCAGACAACTGAAAGACGAAAAATAAAATGACTAACACAATACCTGAATTGGCCAGCTCCAAGTGTATCACCTGTAAAAAGACTGTTTCTGGCATCTCTTAGATTCTCCCTGAGCTTCTTATCCAGTTTCTGAGGATGGGAAAAAGAAAACCACTTTTAACAAGCCAATGGTTTCCTAACCTCTTTACACCATCAACATTAAAAGATTTATTGTGCTGTTTTTGTAGCTTAAAAAGTCTTAAATGCAGGAAGACTAGGTCCAGTGTACACGGGAGATAAATAAATCTTACATCTATTTTGTCTCTCTAGCATTTATATCTGTGTCCAGGACTACACTGAATGTTTCCTTTATGTCTACTTATTGCGTCCCAGACAATTAGCACCCATTCCCTAAACATGCAAGTAGAAAATACCAGTAGGAAGCATCAAGAGGGAACCACAGCAGAAGCAGCGAATTGGGCTGGTAGGCACTGCCACACAACTGTTTCATAAAAGTGAGATTATGCTCAATATGAGCGCATGCACACTGCATGCTTAGATTTAATCAGCATTACCATTTCACTGACAAAGAAGATGTGAAGGAGATGTAAGAAATGAACCACAGTGACTCCTAATGAAAACAGTTCTGTAGAGATTGTTAATTGTGATTTAGTTTGGTCATTTCATCCCTATTTGATGATCAAGTTAAATGTCAGTTTAATTTGCTATACTAAAAATGTCTTGTACTTGCAGGATTTCCCTGTAAGATAGATAAAAATTTCTTACTGATACACAGAGGAACACAGGCCCGACAGACACTTTTTAAACTGTGTAGATGCAGCTTAATTATAATGCCTATTAGAAAATCTTGATAAACTTTAGATTAGGAATAATCATTTATATTAAAGTTTTTCATTATCTGATTCCCTAACACTACAGTTTCTACAGAAGTTCTGTGAAACTGAAATCAGAAAGGAAAGTGGAAGTATCTCTTTTCCAGTTTTATTTCCTTCATAAGGAAAAGGATACAATGACACCAGACCTCTGTCTAGTACTGAGAAAAGTGAAAGTGATGTTTGGAAAGTTGTAAAGCAATGCTAGGTGTTTAGAAAAACAGTTCTTACCACTGCCACCATTTCAGCTGCAGTTCCTCTTGAACATCTGATTATAGGTATAGCGCCTAATAAAAGATACATTGACTTCTATGTGCATTGTCATTTTTAGATTCATTATTACATTACTTTTAATAAACAACTTTAACTAACATTCTGAGATTAAATACAAACTTACATTAAACTTTTCTCTTGCAGTCTTTATCTATGAAATGAAAAATACTATATAGAAATATTAAATAAAGTTTTACAGAAGTGAATACCCCACACAACAATTTATGAGAAATAGAGTATATATTAGAAAGAAAGCTCATCCACTGTTGGAGGGGACAAACTATCTCATACAGACTCATTAGAAGTTATTTTCAAAAGGTTAGAAGTCCCTTGAACACAATAGTAAGTATTATACCACCACAATCTATCTGTTACAACTCACTGCTATGTCCAGGACTATCTATCTATGGTAATGCTATTTTCAAAAGCACATTTTCCATTGGCTTTCAGGTTTCAAAATGTTTAGTTACTGTTTCTCACTATCTATACAAATATGAAAATTCCAAAACCACAGATTTTAAGTGACTGACGAAAAGACATTAATTTGTATCACACTAACACTTGAAAGAACTGAATATTTCCAAGGGAATCTCTCTTGAACAGCCTGCCCCATGGCAATCCCCAGTTCCCCTTGCAGGAAAGCTATCTCAGATGGACCAATTTCAGTTACAACTTAAGTTAAATGTCATCACTATGCAAAATGCATCAGCAAAGTGTCAAGGAAACTCACAATAAAATAAGTAAACTTAATACATCTTCCTATTCATTTAGGAAGTTATTTCACTTAGATTTTTGCAGGGTTTGTGTGAGGAATTTTTTTTCTTCTAATTCTGTGGTGTTTAGGGGATTGTTTTTTGGTTTTTTTTTTTTTTTTTGAGAATGACAAATCCAAACTCAAAGCACTGTTATCTTCATTGCAAACCAGGATTCTGTTAGAACAGTGCATCCAAACCTTTGCATTTCAGTATTCTCCTCCCATTGGTACTGAAGACTAAGACTCAACCGCCATGAAGGACAACCTTTACTGTACTTTGCAGTGATATAAAGCAATAATTTGAGAAAGATAATTATTCCACCCTGTGAATTATTGGGGTTTTGGTCACAGATCTAATTCTGCTTTAAATTTTCTATATGAAGTCACTAGACTTCTAGTTATCTCACTGAATATGGAAAACATGCTAGAATTTGGAAACTTACCAAGTGTAACAAAAAAACAGAAGAGACTATCAACAATAGTGTCCATTATAGTTTCCATTTCTGTGTCTGTTATATCTGGTCGGTTAATGGCTAAAAGTGTGGAAAAAAGAATAGGGTTAAATAAGTTTATGCCATTTTAATAGTGAGAGAGCAATCCTCTTCTTATCTGATGGCTGTTAGTAGTCAACAGCTTTCATTGCAGAAGAAATTACATCCTGAAATGCCCTTCTCACCATAACTGTTAGTTTCCACCCCCTTTTTTTTCTCAGAAAAAAACTGGCAGAACTTAATTATTGCTTACTGTATAAGGTCAAACACTATACAATAATTTCCAAATCTCTCTCATTGTACAGGTATATTTTGGATTGTTAGTATTGCACAAACAAAAACCTACTAAGAAACATGTTATACAAGAGAAATGGCCATCCACTCGGCTAACATTTTTCAGGAAGAAAATCCTCAAGATTTACCTGTATAAAATAATTAATTATAGTATGAAGTTATCTATATTTAAAATTTCTAAATCCCACCCCTTGTATGGAGATTCCTTTTTTTTCTCACAATTTTACCATCAGTTAGGGGTAATTCCCAAGTCATAAAACATTTTACTTGACAGATAAAGAGATATTTCCTTCCCACATTTATGTCAGGACAGAAGACATGGAGCAACATTTCTCTTAGTAACTAACGCTGACAAGAATGTAATAGCCAAAAGGAAACATCAAACCAAATCTTATCACAGAACTCAAGTCAAGCACTATCTCAGGATTCATGCCATAAATCCTATCCTTGTTTTACTTTACCTTTAAAAATTTCTTACATAATTACCTGTCTTATCCTCTTTCCTCAAAAATGAATTTCAAAGCTTTAAACATTAATAAGCCTTCCATCCTAAATTTATGCATGGACAACCATACCCATTCTCTAACTTTAAAGGAGCTTTTTTCCCCAGCTTTTCTCCTGTAAGAACTTTAGAGACATGGATTGCATTTCAGCAACTACACTTAGTAAGCTAAAGTTTTGACTAGGCTGACAGCAGCAATAGAAGTTTCAAGTTTCTGAAATATCAGCACCAAGAAAGGCAGACCATTCCCAATATCTGTATTTTCCTATAAAGACAAAGCTTTGAAGAAATTCACTGGGGCTATCATTCTGCAGTTATCTCCAACTAATGGTCTCCTAGTTTGCAGGGTGGAAAAAACCCTCATTTTTACTCTCTTGCCTTTTCTGACTTTAAAATTTATTTCCCATCCTGTTAATATGTTTAAAGTACTCATTTCTAATGTTCCAGTAATCTGCATACTGTCAGTGCCTTCTAATTTTGTCTACCATGCACATTTTACAAGCACATTCTTTTCTTGTACCATAGCAACCAACACAGATACTTCATTTTCCTGCTTCTTAGATCAACCTTTGAGAAACTTCATTAAGGATCTTTTGGTAAAATGTTCTACCATGTAAGTTTCTCTCTCTCCACTCTAACAAGCTTATGGGGAATGCATCTATTACAAAAAAGTAAGCATAGGTCTCCTACATTTTCCTGTTGTACTACAAAATTCAACCAAATTGTAAAGAATGGTAAAGAAGCACTCAAATAACATGAAACAGGATGTCTCAAATATCAATTTTATACCAATACTAATAATTTACTCTTCCTTATACACTGTCTTAGAAAAACAGAATCAGAAGGAGCCTGAGGGATTAACTACTTGGTCTTTCTTTCCAAAGATGAGTTAAACCCATGTAATTTCTGTATCTAAACCAAAAAGAGCTCCCCAGTCACAAAAGTAGCACAATGTTTACAGGTAATCTCATATTTCACTATTTTTAAAGTTAGAAAGTGCTCCTAATATCTGATCAGAAACATCCTTGTTGCATTTAAACGCATCACTTCTTGTCCATTACTAAACAGAGATAATGTATTGTGTGCTTTCTGTGTAGCTAAGTCTTTCACATAATTGAAGGATTTTATATTGCTTATTTGTCCCGACATTACCTCTCTGTAAAAGCAGTTACACAGCCAAGGAATCAGGAAATGGAAAATTAACCTGTTTTGTGATATCTGGTCTTAGTTCACCCATTCAGATACCTTTGTGGTCACACACAGCAGTGCTGCTGCAAGAATAGCAGCTGTCTTTAAGTACCCTCAGATTTACACTGACTTTTGTAGATTATGAAGCTGGCAGTCTCCTGCTAGAGTTACTCTCCACAGGCAAAAAAGCCCACGTCTTCCTCACCTCTGCACTCCTACTGCCTGTCTGTGTCAGACCTAGAACTCACACAAGGAGACAGATCAGCTACTGAGCTCTAATGGAAACTCATCACTCTCTGTGGGAGATCAGATTTCAGTTCCATGAGCTTTTGGAAACAGCTCACTTCTACATTGGTTTAAACATGCTGGCAAATTTCAGCAGCCCAAGACAGGAAAACAAGCCAGATAGAAACTGATGGGTATGAAACGTTCAGTCATTTTAATTCAAATTCCTTGTTAGCATAAGGAATCTTATGATAGTCAATTAAGTATCTTTATATACACAGGAACACATCACAAAACAATTAGTATTAAAACTCTTCAACATCTGGTTTTAGTGAAGAAAATTAAATCTGCTTTTCAAACAAAAAAGTCCTTCATTCTGCCAATGGAATCAATCCCCAGTGTGAGACACCCAGTGTGTGACACACATCTCAGTTATTATGGATCCAGTTTTAAACAAAGGTACTGACTTAAGATATTGGGCAAGAAAGCAGAAAAATCTCACTGCTAAATATTAGACATACAAAGACTTCTCATCTCTATCTGGTCACTAAGGAGTATTCTATGCACCAGGAATTAGCTGTGTGACTTTGCAACTACACTAAAGCAATGAGGAGCTGCTGCAAAAATAGGACTATCTTGACTTCTGCTTTTTCCCTTTCATTGCATTTGTACATCACACAAATCAGTTGGTATTTTCTAAGGAATGAGTCAATTAAACACACCCTGCAGCTCTGAAATTACTGGCTCTGATGTAAAAAGAGAGGAAGAGTAAAACTACAGCAGAAGCAGCCAGACAACATACCCTTTAACATCCAGAGTAAGGGGCAGGAGTGGTGAGGTTGTAGTTCTCTGTACATTCAGCACACTGAATGGGTCAGAGGTGCACATAAAATCAGCACAATGGAGGAAGGAAAATCACGTGGACAATTATGACAACTAGTATGTATGTTGACTTGAGCTGCCATAGCACCAAGGTAACTGACCTAAGGCAGCCACTTGCTTTTCCTGCTATGTTCCAAACCAAGTTGAACAGAAGTCGCAAGAAAAAAAAAAAAAAAAGAGTTCCAGGAGGCTGACTTTGCAACTCTGACACTTTATTAAGAAGCTGACATGCTTGACTCACATGCTTGCAGAAGCAATCAGTATTGCTTATTGTCTAGAATGCCCTTTCCTACCCACAGTGACTATCTACCTGTGAAAACAATATGTAATTTTTCCAGTATTATTTGTTGCATTAAAAGTGTTATTATCCATAAATGTCCATACCACAGTTTCACTTTGTTATTTGAAAATATGTATTTATTTTTCAGTATCACAATCACCATGTAATAAAAGATGCTGAAATGAATATCCAATAACTGCTTCTTTCATGATTTTACATATCTAACACATTATCCTGAATTCTGAGCAGATCAAAGCAAAATAAGGTAATTGCTGGTTATTAGCTACAACTTCAAAAGTAAATTTCAACTTCAGACATTCCTGTATAATTTTTATATAAATTCTACTTACCACGGTATGAAACAAGTTCTTTGTTTTGGTTACACAATACAAACATATCATCTTCTAAAGTAATAAAATTAAGATATTGATCGAACACCTGGAAAGCAAGGAACAATGGTCAGAATAATCCAGAATGAAGCATTAAAAAAAACCTATACGTGATTTACTGCCACATTTTACAGAAGTATCTATTAAAAAAATAATTGCAAGATATAATTTATGAATTAAAAAGCCTGTGTAAGGGTTGAGTGATTAACTAAAAATATTAGAGCACTGAGAAGTGCCAGAACTGTCCAACTTCAACTATTTCTGTGCACAAAGTTTCAGCAGCCAAGTATCACTGAAAAAACACATGTGGAGGACATTTCAATATTATAGGTTCCCTTTTTATGTATATGAAGGACTGCAACATAATCAGCACTGAGCTCTCAGGCAGGAGAGAGGAAAAAGGGCAATATCTGAACAATAAGACACGACAGCTCATTAATTTTAACTTTTCTGTAATACACCTGTGCATTCAGGAAAAAAATTAAACTCCTCTATAGCATAAACTATTAATGAGACACCAAAACTGAAAAACAGATTTAAGAAAGCTACTTAACAGTGCTATACCAGTTTCCTGCTGCTGAGGACCTAAGGCTTAAACAATACTAGTAGTGTTCATTTTATTTCACAACAGGTTCTTTCTCTCATGCCACTAGTACTAACTGGAGTGAGAAAAAGTGAATGTATTGAAGTGCATTACTTAGTAATTTACAGGTTTTGGTACAGCCATTCAATAAAAGTAAATCCCTAACACATGCCTTTAAATCATTAAGGTAAAGGAGAGTACTCAGTAAAAGTGTGTACATATGAAATATTATTTCAAATGAGAACTGCACTCCTACTGCTCTTCTTGTGTATTTTGGAGCTAATACAGAAACATAAATGCACTGAAAGCGCTCATTCAGCTGATGTGATCAGGAATCCTCTGAAACCACTGTATTTCCTCTCTTATCATTTAGCCCAAAAGTCCTGTAACACTTTGCCTTTGGCAGCTGAAGTATGGTACTAAGCTGCATTACTGGGATGACTGCAGGTTCTGTTTTTTTTCCCCCAGTATGCCTGAAAATAAGAATGAAGTGACACCTTTAATGGTGCTAATATTAGGGACTGGGGGACTTCCTTACCTTAGCCACTTGAGTTACTGCATTAGCACCTATAGCAGCATTTGCAATATCTTCCAGTTTACTTCTTGAAATGGCAGAAATGAAATTTAAATAGTAAGACTCATAAAGCTGGTTTCGAAGATCCTAAAGAAAACAAAATTTTCCTGAAGAAGTACTAATACATTCCTGAGTAGTTAAAAGAAGAAATCATGCTTTTACTATGTAATTACAGTTATCTACAATCAAACTAAACCTTCAGAAGTGCTTAGCTGCCTATTCATACAGCTCTACACACAGTGTTTTGATTACATATCCAGATATAAACAACCTACAACGGAACTGCAAAAAACCAGGAAATTATATTTAAGCTAGAAGGGAGCAATTACTATTCTACCCCTTATTGCTGACGAAAAATACCCTTTGTTCTTCTCCTTACTTTGGGAAAGATGTCAACCTTCCATCCATCTCCTTACCAGAAATGTGAAAAATTGAGGTTAGCCTAATCCAGTCCTCCAAAAGTAGTATCAAATGGTGCAGGTGGCTCAGGACAGTGTCCAGTCTGGTTTTGAACCTCTCGAAGGATGGAGACTCCACAAACTCTCCAGGCAATCTGTTCCAGTGTTTGGCCACCCTCATTAAAATAGCTTTTTCTAATGTTAAATGGAATATTTGGACCCACTGCCTCTTGTCTTTTCACTCCCCAAACTCTCTCTGAAACATACCAGACATATTTAGCCTTCTACTTGCTGGGAAATTGAGGTTTTGCAGAATAATATTTTTCTGACAAATATGTGCTAGTAGTTACAGTCACATTCTGGTGAATGCAGGATTACTTCACACACCTTGTTGTGTGGGCTCTTTTGAAACATTACAGATGCAAGTTACCTGGCACATTCTGTCAATATTTTCTTCTGTTGGCATTACAAAGTAAATAGCTGGAACATCTGGAATAGCATCCCGATCTGAATGTAAAAGCCTGACAGGAAGAAAAAAGACATCTCCAATATGTTTCTTCTCTGATATGTATAAAATTAAAAAAAGTTAAAGAAATTATTTATTTGTACAGATGAATGAAATTTCCTACAATTTCCTTCTATATTTAGTTAGAGTTTTAGCAAAAAAATAAATCACATTTGTGTATTTTTTGGCTGAATATATTAATAGATGTGCTCAAAGTTTATTCAAAGTTGAGAAAAGTCTTTACAAATGTTCAAAAACAGATTATCCATTCAGAGGAAGCTAAAATACTGCATCCATGAAGTTCATATGTGAACTGTTCATATGGTAATAAATCATTATATTTAGTTCTATTAAACTTGCCTTTCCTGCTTGAAGACAAGGTGCTTACATGTTTTTCTCATGTTTCTGCTGATGTGTAAGTGTTAAACTGGTTCCACTTCTAGTCTTTACTTAGCAAAAGTTAATAAACTTGGAAAAAACCACACATATGTTCAAAGTTTCTTCATGACTATTACCACAGTTAAGGAATGACAACGGACTAGGTAAATGTCATCTGGTGAAAAAGACATGAGAAATCTCTTAAAATAATACCTAAAGATTTCACATGTTTGACAGCAGACAAGTAAAATTTACGTGTAAAAAGATAAGCAAAGAACATGCTCAGTCCCACGAAACAGTCTGTGCCAATATAATTTTAACATATATGATTGCAAAAGGATTTGTAGAGACAAATACCAAAATAATACCTACTGGATAAGTTTTATTTTTGAACAAGGGCCTCCTGTTTTGAGCAAGAAATCCTAGTGAACAAGGTTTGGAACAATCTCTCTACTCCCTGATTCTGCATAATGGCATCTGATTCAGGAACAAGTCAGTTTATAATCTTTATTCTAGCAGTTATTTATTAAATGATTTTTCACTGATTTGTTAATTATTTTGGGAAATATTAAATAATGTTCTTCTTAGAAAATAATTCCCAATTTTTAAAAAGTACTTACAGATGCAAAGTGATCCCCATATCCCTCAGCTCCTTCACTGACAGCAAAGGTGAGATGATATCTTGGCCAAATCTATCATAAATGAGAACCTGAAACAGATACACATCATCTTATAAAGTGCTGTGAAAAGTGAATACTGTAGAATACAGTAGATACAGAAATTCAGGTTTAAGGAGCTACCACCCTAACTTCAAAAGTGCTTCAACATCTAAACGTCTACCAATTTATAATAAATCATTAATTTGTCATGGACTTCCCTTTGTGCTTACAAATAAATAAAATATAAAAGAAAAAACAAGGGGATACTCAGTGATAAAGGGGGAAAAAGAACCATCACTTCCATCTCCTGAAAAATGTCTTGTCAAACAAGAGTGCTGTTTGAAGTTTGTTATTTTATGTGCAGAGTTTTCTGACTGCAGTTGGGAGAAAACAAGAGGAAAATCAGAAGAGAAAATAGGAATTAGTGAAAAATTACAATGGATGAAGAGACAGAATATATGCTTTGTAGTAACAAAAACTCCTCATGACCTACAAATTACATTTTAAAGGTAATAAAGCTAGCCTGAACTCAGATTCTTCAAGCTATCAATAGTTCTTCCATTTGTACGGGCTTCTTTCTGACTCCAGTATTTTTTCAGCAGTTCTGATACTCAATTCTGTGTATTTACAATACAGGAAAAATATTTTGTACAAGTTAATAACACAAGAAAGATGAACTTGATTTAGTTAAAATCTGCAAATCGGAACTTTTCTGAACACCATAAAATTCTCATGTTCCAGTTCCAAAAGTTCTTACCTTCCATACTGGTTCTCCTGTGCTGTTTTTAACTGGAGGAACATTGAAGTTCAGCATACGTTTCAAAGCCACTGGAAAATAAAGCCAAAGAATGCTTTACTCTCTTTTACACTTCAACAACAGTGACTTGAAGACTTTAGCAGGATTTTATTATACATTTCATTTGAAAGGAAAACCATCACAAAATATAAATACAAGTCACATTTTCATTATTTTTATGCAGCTTTGACTGACAAGTGGCTCACATCTGCTAGAATTTATGGACTCCAGAGGACACAGCAAAAGGTAAAGAAGCAAGTTCTAAAACATTAATTCTCCTTAGTATACAGGCTATATTCTAATAATGTTTCCCTTAAAAATAATTCCAGTATCTTCTTGAACTAGTTTGCTTTATTCCCCGATTTGGTTTTCATACCCCACAGAAACAACATTGTACACACCAAACAAAAAATACCTTTATGCCTGACTAAAATCAATGCACAGTTTGAAAGATTTTGAGAACTCATATGAAGAAACTGCTGGTTTAAGGGATAAAAAATACCCTCAGTTTGTAGCAGGAAAACTCTCTGAAATATGAATGAACTTTAATTTAACTTTCCATTCCACAAACCAAAGCAGATTGTTTTACCTACCTCTAATTTATAAAACTATTACTATTCCTCATTGATCTGATTAAACAACACAGTATGTGCTGCTCTCCTATCTTTTACTAGCAGCAAAAAACTATTTGTGCTATAGTGCTGATACTCTTAAAACTCCTAACAAAATCATCACAGAGTTTTGCAAAGAGGAAAAATTTGCAGAAATTAGAGTGATGGATACCACTTAGCTCATAAATGGAGAGCAGTAGAAACACTTAACTTCTGACTCTGGCTGAATGAACATAGTGCAGTTCCTGGGATCTACAGTATCACAAGACATCTCAGGCTGGAGAGGACCTTGGAAGACCTCCAGTCCAACCTCCTGCCTAAGGAGGCTCAGCTCTGAGGCTAGGCCAGGCTGCTCAGTGCTTTATCCAGTCAGTTCTCCACGGATGGAGATGCCACAACCATATTGTGCAACCTGTGGCACTAACTGTCCTTGTGGAGAAAAAGCTTTTCCTTACATCCAGTTTGAACATCTTGTTTATGCTATGCAATTTATGCCTGTTGTGCTTCACCCTACTGCCATACACCACTACAAAGGGGCCTGGTTCCATCTTCTCAGTGCTGCCCACAGGCATTGGGGAGCTGCTGTAGGCTCCACCCTGAAGCCACCTGGAGAAAACTCCAAGCAGAACAACCCTTAGTGCTACAGCCTCACCAGAGCCTCTGACCACCTTGGTAGTCTCTGCTGACTCCCTCCAGCTGACAGTCCACTGGGACCCCCTGCAGGTCTTTTTGACAGAGCCGCTCTCCAGTCTGGCAACCCCTCATACTGTTGCCTGTACCTGCAAGGGGTTCTTCCTTTAGAAGGGCAGGAATTTGTCACCGTTAAATTTGGTAAGATCTCTGCTGGCCCATTCCTCTTGCCCATCTAGGTGCCTCCAAATGGCAGCTCTGCCCTCAAGTAGAAGAGATTCCCCTAGTTTGCTGTCACCTGCACACTTAATCAGAGTACACTCTGACAGGCCCTCCAGGTAATTGACAGACATTTTAAACAGGAGAGGTCACAGAATACACTCATGCAGTGCTCTAGTTGTTACCAGCCTCTAGGTAATTATGTCTGATTAATTACAAACTCACTGAGCCTGACTATACAACCAGTTTTTTCAGTTAGCTGTTCATCCATCTAGTCCGTGACTTCCTAACTTGGATATAACACCATGGTGTCAAAAGCTTTGCTGAAGTCAAGGTAAATGAAATACCCCTGTCCTGTTGCCTACAAACCCAGTCATTTTATCATTGAAGGCAATTAGGCCGGTCAGGCATGATTTACCATACATAAATTCATGTATGCATTTTCCCTCATGTGACGAGAAGTATTTTCCAATAGGATTCACTGAATGATTGACTCCAAAGTGACACTAAGGCCTGGAAGCATTTGTAGGTGCAGAATGAGGCAAAGGCAGCACTGGTTACCTCAGCCCTATCTGTGTCTATCACCATTAAATGACCATGTTCATTTAGCAAAGATCCAACCTTTTTTCTTATTTACATTTTTGCTACTAATGTTGCAGCAGAAGCACTTCTTTCTTGAGATACATGCTGCACAGCTCAACCTCAGTAGAACTCTGGCTTTCCTAATATCATCTCTCCATGGCCAGGCAGAGTTTCTGCTGTGCTGCTTCCTCCTGTGTACTGCCCATACAAACGACATTATTAGAAGTGAAACACGAATGTGGGAAAATCCAAGCTAGCACTGAGTGCTGAGTCTTGATGGACTCCAGCCTTCCACTTGCTTCATACTTTTTTTCTCTTCTTTTTTAAACACCATGAAGCAGCTCTGAAAATTCATTACAGGCTGCTCCTGAATTCTTTGGCCCCTCACTGCTGGTAACATCTTTAGCCATATGAGCAGTTTTATATAAAGCTGTCGGGTTATGTGCTTTGGTACTACCGAAGTTGAAGCAATTGCATTGCAAAGTTTATCATCTAAAGCAAAACTTGGCATAAGCTCTTTGCTAAGAAAGAATAATCAGACTATTAACATGCTGTGACAATCATGTCAACATTCAGCAAGTGTCCGAGTTCCTTTTCTGTATTCATATTGTCATTTCATTTACATTAATGTTGAATGTTCTCTGGGGCAAGGATCAGGTTTTTACTGCGCTTGCACAATGATATGCTTTTGTTATGAAACCAATCCTGGTTATGAACCAGGATAAAGGTCACAACAGAAGGTGCACATGCATGGTAAGACCATAACTAAATGATGAGAAACCTTTTTCTGAGTACATTTTAGTTGTTGAATCTAGCTCCTTGGAAAAGACCTCCTTAACAGAAGACAACATGGATTCAGTTGTAAACGCTGACTGAAATAATCAAGCAACAATTGGTGACATGGACAATGGGGCTGAGTGCACCTGCAGCAAGTCTGCCAATGACATCAAGCCAGGTATGGTCACAAAATCACAGAATCATTCAGGCTGGAAAAGACCTCCAGGATCAGTGAGTCCAACTTTTACTGATCACCACCTTGTCAACCAGACCATAGCACCAAGTGCCACGTCCAGCTGAACACCTCCAGGGATGATGGCTCTACCACCTCCACGGGCAGTTCATTCCAATGTTTAGCTCTTTCCATGAAGAAATTCCTCCTCAATAAGGAGAGGAGGGAAGCCATCCAGAGGCACCTTGACAGGCTTGAGAGGTGGGCCTGTGGGCCTCAGGAAGTTCAGCAAGGCCAAGTGCAAGCTAGGTTGGGTCAATGCCAAGCACAAATACAGGCTGGGCAGAGAACAGATTTAGAGCAACCTTGAGGAGGACTTGGGGGTGTTGGTGTATGACAAGCTTGACATGACCTGGCAATGTGCACTTGCAGCCAAGATAGCCAACTGCACTCTGGGCTGCATCCAAAGCAGCATGGCCAGCAGGATGAGAGAGGGGATTCTGCCCCTCTGTTTTCCTCTGGTGAGATCCCACCTGGAGTACACACAGGCGGAGTGTGTGTGGAATGCCCACATCTGGGCCCAACATAAGAAGAACTTGAACCTGTTAGATTAAGTCCAGAGGAGGAACACCAAGATGACCAGAGGGCTGGAGTACCTCTCCTGTCAGGAAAGGCTGAGAGAGTTTGGTTTGTTGAGCCTGGAGAAGAGAAGGCTCCAGGGAGAACTTACAGTGCCTTCCAGTACCTAAATGGAGTTACAAGAATCCTGGAGAGGATTTTTCACAACAGCATGTAGTAACAGGACAAGGGGGAATAGCCTTAAATGGAGGCAGTAGGTTTAGATGAGATATAAAGTAAGAGTTCTTCCCTATGAGGGTCGTGAGGCTCTGGAACTTGTTGTACAGAGAGGCTGTGGATACTCCATAGCTGGAAGTGCTCAAGGTCAGGCTGGATGGGGCTTTAAGCAACCTAGTGAAAGATATTCCTGGCCATAGCAGGCAGGGAGTTAGAATGAGATGATTTTCAAGGTCCCTTTGAACCCACACCACCCTATGAACACGGTGAAACAGAAAAGAATAAAGCTGTACAGAATATGAGCTCAAAGAAAATAGGCTTTATTAGAAAGACAGCAAAGAGAAGATAAGCAAAGGACTTCAGAAGAACATCAAACAGCACTATCAATGGTAGAGGGCAGAGGAATGAGATAACAAAAAAGGAGACTGGTACCAAAAAATTAAGCATACTAGTAAAATATTTAAGGTCCATAGAGACTATGACTGAGATTTTTAGGCAGACGACTTCAAACATTTCATGGTAATTAAATGCATCCAGAATCCTCTATACCACCAAAGATACTGCAGCTGACAAGAAGAAAGTGTCATGATTACAGCTTAACTACTGACTACAACTTTGGCAAGCAAGGGAAGCAGAGGACTACGGAGCTGACATTCCCGGAATGTGTGTACAAGGCATTATGAAGCAGCATCAAGGCAAAGAAGAATCAATTAAGGACTCTCAGCAATCTCAGAAGGGACTGAACTAACAAACCTTTACTCACAGAAATCCTCATGCACAATTAGTTTAGTTGTTGTTATCGCATTCCCAGCTTCTTGAGGGTCAGTACAGACTCGGACGCCCCTGTATTGTCTCAACACGAACATGACAACAGCAACTTTATTTTCGCACCAGTGAACGCTATTTCCCGTCGATCTTTCCCACGGGCAGAAAGAACCCGAAACGGAGTGTGCGCTCCCACGGCCGGGAGAAGGCACCGCTCACGGCCCGGGCCCGGCCAAGTCCCGCCCCGGGGGCGCCTTCCACACCTCGGCGGCACCTACGGCCACGTCCCCGGGGCCTAGGGCCCAAGCGGGGCCGGGGTCCCTCTGCGAGCACTGCGGCCCGAGGCTCCGGAGCCCCGCCGCCCCGGGCCCGCCGCCGCAGAGGAGAGGAGAAGGCGGTAGAGGGGCCGCCACCCCGTTGCCGGGAGACCCAAGCCGGGTGAGAGGGCGCGAATCCCCGGCAGAGGCGCGGCGGAGCCCGCAGCCCGCGCCGCGGGGCCAGAGGCAGGCGCGGCGGCATGCGGCCGGCCCCGCTGCCCCGCCCGANCCGCTCCGCGGCAGCGGCGGGGCAGGAACGCCCGCTGACGAGTGAAACGCAGGCCTGTGCCGTGCCCGGCTGAGCACAGGGCCTTTTGCACCGCTTTTGTGCTGAGTAGGTGGCAGGTTATGCCCTCGGACTGAAGTTTGAAGAAGAAATAACTGAAGCAGCTTTGATACGACCACCTCATTGCTAAGTGGAAGGACTGATGCTTCGAAACCAGGGAGGGATCTAGCTAGAGCTAAAGTAATGTAGTTTTTGTGAGTTGCTGCAATGGAATAGTTACAAGTTTGCCTCGCTTTGCCCCACGTCGCACACTCCACAGGCCCCTTGCCTTCATGCTCTTCCAGCAATCCCACGGGAAAGAAACGCCTTGCCCCAGCTCAGCTTTGTTAATCTACAGCTACCCAAATGAAACTACAGAAAATAGAGCTAAAATACATAAATCAACAAAATAAAAACACAGAAGCTACATATTTAACCTTTTATTGCACTTTGGACATATACACGGTATTTCCCACAATTACTGATTATTTCAACACTGATGCTACAAAACATTGCTTCAAGATGCAACAGTTTAGGCACTGATCCTGCAGAATTCAAGTTAGAGCTAGAAAAATTTACAAAATTACATTGTATTGCATAACATTCTAAATACCATAAATTTAAAAATAATGTTGTTTATGTAATACAAAAATCAGAGGATTAGAGTGCAAAAACATTAACATTTTGAAAACGATTTTGTGTATATATATGATTTGACACTTCAAAAGTTTTCGCATTTTTTTTTCCTATTAGACATTCCCTTAGGTAAGAAACAGAAAAGTTTGAGCTTTAAACATGTTTTACCATATAAAACAGATTCAAAATATACTTGAAAGGCCTATTTTGGAGGCTTCTATGTTTCAATTCTTTCTATTTAAATTAATTTTTAGATACCATTTTCAAAATGCATATGCAGAATGTGAGTGTGAATTAATAACTAATATTCAAAAAATCCTCATGTTTTCAGATTCCAGGACATAACATCTTAAAGTAATCAAAGGTGCAGCACACAATGGTTTAGACTTTTAGTATGAACAAATTTTTTCTCCTTTGGACTGTATTTCACCTTTCATTCAGTTAAAAAAGCTAACAGCTTTTTCTGGTAAGCATCCTCTGAATGGGTAAAAAAGCACAAATTTCTTATTCCTTTCAAACATAGAGCTAAAATACTTGACTGGTTTTTTTTATTATATCTACATTGTTAAGGAGACCATAAAAAAAACCCACTAATACTAATATGTTACCGTTTAGTAGAAAACTATCACTCTAGAAAACAAATAGCTTATTTGAGGTGCTAATTCCAGATAGAAACTGAAAGTTTGATGCAGAAACTGTGGGGTGAAGTTCTTTGGCCAAACACAAAAAGGATGCAATAGTTCTTTCACGGTGCTGACAATCTTATAAAAGATGCAGCTTCTATAAGAATATATTTAATACACAACTGATGCATACACAATTATTCTCTCTGTGTTACAGAAATACTGAAAGTAAGCAGTCTCCCTAATTTCAAGGTGTGCCTCAGGCTATGTTTATTTAAATGAAAACTACCCCATAATATTGCACTTCAGTGATCTGTTACAACAATAAAAACCTGGGGTCCTTATAGCTATATAAATTGTTCTTACAATGTCAAGACAAGGGAGACAATTCTGTGTTTGGAAGTTAGCTTATTCAATGGAATTCTAATGAACAGTTCAAATAAATTTATGACTGGTCTATATAAGTAAATGCTGAAAATGAGGAGATTCCTTTCCACAGCAGCATTCAGGAATATAACTTGAATATATGAAGTATTATATTGGAGCCCCTAGATAGAGCTGATCAAATCAACAGAAAAGAGAAAGACGACTTGTCCTGAACGGGTACACGTCAGTATTAGAAATTGGGAACAAAATCTGTGCAAGAAAAACCTTTCAAGCAATACTACACACTATGTTTTTACTGATTTTAAAATTCAGTGTTTGGATATAGCATTGTACAGCAGATCGTTTTAAAGTTGACATTTTTTACAGCTGGCATATAGGTTAGTTCTGCCTTTATATAAAAACCTTTCAAATACTGAGTTCAAAAGTAATAAGCAGTAAAAGATATGAATGCTATTTTTGTAGTCTGAGATATGTTTTGAAGCCTTATGTTCACATTGTTTTATTATTTCTTTCTCCATTGAAGGTTTTAAAATGCTGTTTATTTAGTTTCAGGTTCTGAACAATTTCTCTTGCCACTGCAGGTACCCAAAGTCCTTGTCCTTTAAAATTACTCACACTCTGCTTGCTACTTTTGTAAAATCTGTACTTCTCATATGGAAGAATAACATTACAGAAGGCATTTATCGTTAGCTAGGCAAGAAAAACAAATACTGCACTCATTTTTAAAGTATAATATGATATTTGCAGGAAAGTCATTATTTTTGAAAAATACATACATGAATCCTTATTATGTAAACAAATTTGTGCCAAACCACTCTCCCTATAATGGTAACAGACCACTGAGAAGGCTAAGAATACAAAGAATTTATTGACAAAATAAGAGTCAAAAATTATGCAAAGATCAGAAACACAGAATATTATTGGAGAAGACACTGAGAAAATGCTTAGTATATAAACAAGTCAAATTACATTCTCCAGGAAATATGTTTCTTTTACAGGAGACTTGAATGTGCTTTTGGCCAACAAGCAAAAACCACTGCTAATCCTGTCTTAATTTCTAATATTCTTAAATTTATAATGACAAGACTGATGAGATTGGACTGTTTTAGGCATTAATAATGAGAAATGTCTGATCTAAGACTTGCAATAATTTCCTTAGAATTTCTATTATTTTTTCAGAAGCACCTATCCATTTATAATTACTGTGGATGTACTTCCTTGCCAAAGAATTTAAATGCAAAGCAATTCTGCTTATATTTTCAATTCAAACCAAGCTATATTAATAAAAGAGTATATAATTACTTTCCAATATTTTGAAGAATGTGCATACATATAGACACATACAGATACATATGTATCTATATTACATCTATAGCACAGCTTATGTTAAGAACATATAGCACAGGCAGTCACAACTAACAGAGGGAAGTAATAGAATTTCAAAACAGAGGGCAGCATACATTTAAAAAGAATGTATTTAAATGCCCTTTTAATGTCATAGTTTTAGCATTAGTAACATTAAAGTGTTGCTGTATAGGAATTTCACTACTTAAATTTTACAGCTTAATGGCCCAGCCATTTGCACAAACTACTGCAGCACTGAAATATATTTTATACAGTGCTCAGAATGTGTCTATGACTGAACTGGAAGAATTTAGAATATAAGGTGGAAAAGTGTCAGGCCCAGACAAGCTTGATGGTAGACTGCCTTTAGTTTAACAAAGGGTTTTAGTGCATGGTCGAATGAAAATACTTTAATGGAGGACAAGTTTACATGTTCTAATGAGCAACAAACTTTTGTTATTTCATACTTAACAACATTAAGTCTAACTGCTATATTTCACTTTGAAAGACCAGGTATTGTTGCAGGTTCAAAGATTTCCTTCTGTTTTTTACTATTTTGGCTCTATGAATAATTAAAAATTAATGTATGACAGTAGAATGCAGAAATGTTTAAATGTCAAAGATTTTGTTTAAAAACAGAGACACAAGTTCAACCGAATTTTGTTCTTACGCTGTATTATTTTACCTGTTTTCTCCAAACCTTCAATGCAGTAGCCACAATGACCATAAAACTACAAGTATTTTAATTTTCCTGGGTTTTTATGAACCATCAGAACATAAATGAATCAATACAAAACAATTACTGAAAAAATATACATCGAACTGAAGAACTGCATCAGAGTTTTATGCAAGACAATGCTCTACTGAAATTATCTTCAAAATGTACTTGGTTTGTTTTTGATAAATAAGTTACCTAAGTATTTGATACAATCCACATACTTACCTGTTACAGAGTGTGGTAACATTTCATACCTGTCTACAGGAAAAGCTGACATTTAAATTACTTCTGCAAGAGATGTAGGATTCTTAAAGTCAACTTTAAAAGGAAAATTATTCAGGAGATAAAGTTTTTTTTTAATTTTGAAAATAGTTTTTCCTCTAATAACATTACAACTTTTAGCATAATTTGAAGGAAAGGTCAGAAAATACTAAAAGGATGTTGTCCAAAAATACAGTAGCAAACTGAAAGCAGATGTTCCTGCAGAAAACTCAAGTTTCCAATGTTCAGTTTAATAGCAAAAATACTCCCTTTCAACTCTTAGTGTGTTTCTGATGGTGAGTTCCATTTTATTTTTGAACTGCTGATATGTCTTTGTTCTAGGAAGCTCTAAGCAATTAAGAAGTCTGTTTCCAATGGGATACCTTATATGCAAAAATTTAATAGTAGGTTCAGGATCAAAACCAACAGATGGTATATAAGAGGAGCCTGTTACAAAGAGCAGAATATCCTCCAACGTTACTACAGAGTCACCACCTAAAAGAAAAGGATTACGTTTTATCACTGATTGTCTATTACACATAAACCATTACCCTGCATATTAAGTGCTAAGAGAAAAAAAAACCATATGAAATCAAATCAATATGCTGAATAAATATGCAGTTATATGGCTACCTAAGAAAAAGTTTAGCATGAAAAAACCACTTCAAGTTAGTTCTGAAAAATATTAAGTGAATACAAAAATCTCTTCTGCAAGTAAAAGATAGAAAATGGTGGTCTTTAAGACTTCAGACAATCTATCTAATAAAGGATTTTTCTGTATCACTTAGATTGTGTGTTGGATTTTTATCTTTTAATTCACAGGAATCCTAAAGCAGATCTTTCAGATATTTACCACTCTAAAGGTTTGGGCAACACTTTCAGAAATTCTAATTAGTAAGAAAAAGGGGGAAGCAGGAACAATTAGGAACTGACAGTGACTACAAAATCTTAATTTATTTACATCACTGAAATCTAAAAATCAAATTCTGCATGTATACCAGCAACTAAATAACCTGGATAGGGAAGGGGAGGATTTTTTCATTTAAAAAAAAACCAAACAAAACCAAACAAGAAAACACCCCCAAAACTTACTTTCCACATCTTGCAAATAGCCCATCCAAAAATGAGCACCTTCAATTTTATTTACATCTGATGAGGAATGGATTGTAAAGAGGCCGTAAACAGTTTCCGCTGAGAGTCTTTCGGGTTTGTAGCACAATATGCTAGAGAACAAATCTGGGTGCATTTGCATTTTCTCCAGAATGCCAAGTGTTTTCAAACCCTGCCTAAAACTAGGAGAAGGAGATAAAAAAAGAGTGACCATGCATCAGAACTCTGCATTTTATAAAGCTGCAAGATGGGATATAATAAATCTTCCCCATCTCCAGTCTCTACATCTTGTCAAGGTTACCTAGTACTACAACTTCATCTTGGGAAATGCATTTACCTCTCGTTTTAACAATCTAAATGTTTCTGTAGAGCTTTTTGGGGAGATGAAAGAAATACCAGTGATATGTATAAATTACCCTTATTTCCTGACTGTATGTCAGGTACTTGACTGTATGTACAATGCATACTTTTTACTTTAGTAAGAAAACATAGCAATTCTCTTTCTTACAAATAGCTCTTTGGAAAACAGCTTAAATTCCTTGTCCATAGACAAAATGAGTTGTATTAAAAGATAGTCTTTGTTTGGCTTTTGCAAGTTTGCATGTGTTTATATGCTGTTATTTCTGCCTGTGACAAATGCAGATAGCAGCATCCTGGGCTGTACTAGGAACTGTGTTGCCAGCAGCTCAGGGGAGGTGATCTTTTTCCTCTGCCTAGCAGCAGTAAGGCCATACTTTTAAGTGCTGTGTCCAGTGCCAGGTTCTGGCAAAGGGTGACTAGGATGATTAAGGGACTACAGCATAACCCTTTGAGGACAGGCTCAGAGAGCTGGGACTCTTCAGCCTAGAGAAGAGAAGGTTCAGGTGGAATCTCAACACGTAGAAATATCTGAAGAGAATGTGCAAGGAGGTGAGAGACAGGCTCTTTTCAGTGGTGCCCAGTGGCATAGAACATTTAACAGCTAAAATAACCAGCTCTCTAGTTACTCCCAATCCCTTATAATGACAAGCAACTTCTTGTTATACTCACTTATGCCCATCGCCCATCTCCCAAATGCACAAAACTCCACTACTTCATCGTGTTTAAATGCTTAAGTTTTCAAGTTAACTTAATATTTAAGTGTTTAAATTAGTGCATTTATTTAAATGCACTATTTGTTATGTTTTACTTTTTAACTCACTAGTTTTAAAATATGATATAGATTGTTCAAACATCCCAGAGGGCCCTGAACTGAAGGACTAAATTCTTCTGACCTTTGTTTACAAAAAGCCTCACATTAAGAATCAGTTTTCATAGCTCTCTGAGACAGAGTTAATCAAATTTGTCAGAGGTAATACTACATGTGAAGTTTAAATCAGGCTATGCTTGTTGGAAAAATTAGCATCCAATACATTCTTACTGAGCAGATGAAGAATGCAAATTGGAAGTAAGGCCAGAGACCAATCAAAGAACAGTCAAGAGCTGCAACTTTTCCAGCTAATGAGGTCATCATTACCTCACAGAAACATCAATGCAATGCTTATGTTCTAAGCAGGCCAACTTACACTTGTTGACAGTATTGCACTTCTAATAGCACACACAAACTCCCTAATTAGAACTCTAGAAAACTCATTTGAATTCTAAACATATGTTAAACATTTCTAAAACATAAAGATTCTAAATTTAAGCAATTGTGAATTAGAATTGAACATAAGCTAGAGAAATTTTACACTGCAAAAGTCTTTGTGATGCTGTAGTTTAAAAACTGTAAATCTGCCTTCTTCATAAGGTTGAAAAGGGAATGTAATGTGACCAAGAAGAAGCCAGAGCAAATGCGTAGAGAAATAAGTTTTTCAGTTTAATTACTTAGTTAACAGTTGCTGTTTAATCAACTGAAAATTACAGTACACTTCAGTGGTTTAAATGGAGAGTAAGTAAGAATACCTGAAAGTAGTATTCTTAGTATTAGTTTTAGCAACAGATTATTTAGAGCTGCAGTGAGGAAAAGAACCAAGAAGTTCGAAAACTCAAGCAAAACAAACCTTTCTAGGGGTAAAGTAATTCTCTTGATTACATGATAGATCAGTATGTCATTCACCAGCATGTTCTTATCACACAAAGCTGTTACAGGTCTTAAACAGCCAGCAGCAGTGAGGAATGCACAGCAGTCCTGTAGTGTAGACTGTAGGCTGGACAGACTATTTGCATATTTTATCTGCATAAAAAGATAAATTAGGCACTTGTTTACTACATGCGTGTATACATATATGTGAAAAAAACCCCTTTTCATTTCAACAAAATTTATATTCAGTAAGTCCTTCTTTATCTCCAAATATAGTCTTGAGCAAGAAATAAAATTAAACTTATTGCATATTACCGTTTTTATTGTTTGTGCTACATCAACATCAGCAACATCTTCCAAAGCTGGCTTCACATTCTCTGGACCATAGACAAGACAATTGAACAGTGTTTTGGAAAAGAAACCAGGAGGTGGACCACCATGAACCAGAGAAACTGCAATCATTTTACCAGCTTCAAAATAAAGATTTTCTTTTACAGCTGCAAATAAAAAAATATGTTTATTTAGATGTATAGAAATTATTTCTGATCCTCATTTTTAATAGAAAATGTCATAGCCTTTTTTTTTTTCTTAATGACTTTTGCTATCTTCTGACAGTTCAAACTATAAGACCATATTTTTACATAGGAGTACCACATTCTTTTACGCCAACTCCTCAGCCACTGTCAAGGTTTGGGAGATCTAACGTCCTCTTCCACTTTACACCCAATGAGTATTTAATTCTGAAGCATAAAAACTCAAAGAAGCTAACTTGGGGTCTTTTGAAAACACACAATGAGAAATAATGCTCTATAAATTTGAGGAAAGGAAAATAATTAGCAGAGACAGTGAATCAGGAAGAAAGAAATTCAATTAAAGAAAACAAAAACACTAACTAAAAAGTTCCAAGTCTAGTTATATGGTGTTTTTTGATGGTTGTCATCAACATTTCCTACCAACACAAATTTTTTAAATTACAAATCCACACACCATTCCTCTTTAGAATTGAAAAAATAAAAAAATTAATCCTCAATTTTCATCCTTCAGGACTATACTTGTGAACTGACACTCATGCTGGCTGAAGATTAAAAAATATTTTAAAGTTATACACTTCTCAATGTACTTTTGAACAAAGCAACTAATTACCTTGAAAATCAAGAGACAAGTTCTTTCCAGAAGAGCCCTCAAACAATGATGAATTCTGAAGGTGAAGCATTAATGCTTGGAAGAAATGGTGTTTTGATGCAGCAGAAGTATTTGTCTTCGATCTATTTTTGCAGTTTGAGAAATTTACTTCAATAGTGTTTGTAGGATTGAAGATGCGCTGTCTAAATCCTTTTAAAGCACTACTCCAAATATTTTCTGCATTGATGTTAAGTCTTGTTGTTTTTGTTTTAACTTGTATCTTTAACTCCTTCAGTATATTACAAACTTCCCTTCTTTGCTGTCTTAAATACCTACAAGAAAATTGCATGTATTTTCAGATGAAATCTATTATTCATAATTAACAACAGTTACACAAAAATATTTAAATAGTCTATTAAGAAGAACACTTCTTTAACACTGTGGCACATTCAGGTATTGCCTGAATTATATCAGTAAAACAGTATATATTTAAAAAATTTTAACACTGTAGTGGCAAGTTTTAGAATACCTCTAAGAACTGATAAAAGGAGGTGGAAATAATTACCCTGGCATAAATCAAATACTGATTTTCTTAATTCAATGACTCCAACACAGTGCCAAACAATTATCACACAAATTGACATTTAAACAACATGAAACAAGTGAGAAATTGAAGTTTATAATTTTGCATTACAGATGTTTTGCAACCAAATTAGAGTAATCATTGTCAGTATAATAAAAAAGGTATATTTGATTAGGAAGAAAATTCTCATTTAAAAAAACAAGATGTTTTCTTTACTAGCTTCCAACCAAAACTATCTCAAATACTGCATTTACTAGAAATACCTTATTCCATCATCAGAATTGTTAGCACATAAGGTAGAATCCATAAATTAACTACTCACAAGAAGATAATGAATTTTATGTCCTCAAACTGAATATTTTATATTAAAACATGTTGTTTTAGCACTGACTTTAGTACAGTCATGAACTCTTCACATGGTACAAGTACAAAAACATTTAAAATTTAGGACCCGTCTAATTAGAAGAAAGCAATTAGGATTCTTTTTATTCCCTATTTTCTAAAGAATGTTTAGCCATGCATCAGCCATGCATTTCTGGGTTTTGAGCCCCTTACTACCTAACCTAAAAACTCTCAGTAGGTTTCATTCTTTTCTCTTCACACCCCTCTAGCACTTAGTATATAAGCAGAAGCCTTTCTCAAGCTATGACTTCTGGTTTTAAGTGCATGCTCATCTCATTTTTGCAGTGACTATATACGTATATACACACACAAATATATATGCATACTGTATAGATTCACACAGAGAAATATATATGGATACTGTATATACACAAACACACACACACACACACACAGACAGACCCTCCCCCTTGCACGGTCTGTAGGAAACACAGTAAACAGCCATGTGCTAGATTACTCTTCAAAATAAGAAAAACAGAAGAAATACTTGTGCCTCAGGGACAAGTTCCTGTTTGACATCACTGGAGATGGGGACACTGTCACTCTGTTGGATGCTGGCTGTTCTAGGTGTGAGCAAGGTGACAAGTTCTGGCACATTATCTTTGGTGATCTATAAGCCAAAACAGTATTTTAAGAAGATAGAATGAAGAATGCATGAACACTTCCTATTTCAAGGTAGCAGTGTAGTTTCCCCCTAAATCAGTACTGAATCTCATTAGTATCTCAATTTCTATGAAGTCCACTAGTGCCTGAACTACAATTTTGAAAACGATTCCGTATTTTATTACATTGTGGTCTTAGGATGTGTTTTTAGTTGCATCTGATACATCAGATGAAAGTCCTGACACAGTAAGTAAAAACTAAAAATATTAGTTTTTACAAACTTGAAAAGTTTTTATTACAGCAGAGGAAAACATTGTTATGAACATCTATCCTTAAGTCAGACTTCTAGAACACTATTAAAATGGAAAAAATACCAATAAGCAAACTTAAAGCTTTGCCATTTGTATATTCTTAAGTTACCAATAAATTGTTAAAATTCCTTTAACAAGGAGCTATCTTTACTGAAGTAAAAAGTGGTTTACATGCCACCAAATCCAAATAACTACAGCAAAATTCCAGAGTACATAGCTTACTCAGAAAACTTCAATCACTAAATTTAATTCCAACTTTATTTGATTTGCAATTAAATGTAAGTTCCTCCTATGGAATAAGCCATCATTTCCTCATGTTTACATATTATCTTATGGCAATGATCAATTTCTGCGAAAAAACAGAAAATTACACACTGGAGTAGAAAACTGCATGGAGATCCAGATGACTGCCGAGGGGACTTCGGAGGTGGCCCTTCCAGCAAACAGGGTGTTCCATTTGTCTTTTCAGAGGTAGCCAAAGCACGCTTTTTCTGTTTGCTATACTTCCCTGCAGGATTACATTATATTAATGAATTTTCTCATTGCAAAGTATGCTTACATAACCTGAAATTATCATTTAAGAAATCACTGTCACATCCATAACTTCACCTGATTTTGCAAAGATACTTCTGCATTCCATGCACTCCCAATTTTGCTCCCATGACTTCATAGATGAACAGGCCAAATGAGTCCCACGAGAACCGCAGTACTGGCAACGTTTAATTTCCCATTTACTAAAATGAAAAACTTAGGTATTTAGAATTAGACAGAAGAATGAGGCTAGTTAAAACAAAGACTAATCAATAGCAAGTGCAATCCTGACACTAAACCAACAAAGCATAATTTTATCAGTCTGGCAGAACTGATTCTAATCAAGGAGACTTTCTTCACACAAGATGTACTCATAACTGGCTGCAACAAGAAAAAAAAGCTACTCATGTTCCAGCACCTTGCAGTGAATGAGACTATTAGTACTCCCCTGTCCTGAAGTCAACAGACTGCAGGCACTATTTTCTTCTCATCCTGCTAGTCAGCAAACTCCTCTGTTTTTATGGGTATCCACCAGTCAGCTTTTCCAAATTGTAATTCTTTTAAAGGAGAGCTCTCTAGGGAAGCATTCAAACTACTGACCTAAGTCTACTACTTTAGCAATAACTTCTTGTAAAGGCTCTAAGTATTTTAAATTGCTGAATTAAACTCTGAATGATACATACACGATATTAATTTAGGTACATGCTGTGTTGATACACAAATTCTACTTCAGCCTGTATAAAATGAGGACAAGGTAACTGATAATCCCTTAAATTTGGTTTTCATGGCTTTTATAACCAGATCAAGTTAGAGAAATTTAGTATTGAAATATGATCATAGTGAGTAAAACAAACACACTATCTAGACAGTGTGTTGGCTTGACATTAAAACGTGATGCTGAAAAATACCAAAACATTTACATAAATAAAAATTATAAATAACAACAATGAAAAATGTCAAAAACCCTATTCTATCCTAAGTTATACTTTCCTGCTTATGTATCATACCTATCAGGTTCATTATAGTCTCTTCCTTTCTTGCAGAGACATCTTTTAACATCACAGTGTTGATAACAATGCAGTAAGTCTTGATATGCATTTTCTTCAAGTTCCCAAGATGCATCCCTGTAAACAAGGCAGAAGAATATCAGAACTCTATTTCTGATTGTTTCAATGGGTTACTTTGTATTTTGAAAATGATATATGCAATAAACATATGACTATATTTCAGTCATGTCATGTTCTAGGTAACAGGGACGTTCTAGGTAACAGAGGGGGGAGGGGGGAAGAAAAGTCTAATAACTAAAATAATACTATAAAACACATAGACGGAATTTTTCTTGCATGAAGTTACTTTGATTTCAAGTATTTTTTTTTTTTTAATATGACTTCAGTGACAGAGCATGTTTGCTCTGTCTCCATCCCTTTTTTCTCTCACAGAAAACAAGGATATTTGTTTAGGCAGCCTACAAAAGTTACCACTGAAACTGGTTTCATAAATGATAACTCAGAATGTTCCAGGCCAGTATGGTGAAGTTCATAAATTATTTTGACTGTTCCTCCTCTCCAGAATTTTAAGCTTTTGTCTCAAGAGGGAACACTGATGGTGCTCTCTGAAGAGACTAATAGTTATTAAGGAATAATACTTCTAACAAAGAGACATCATTCTGATCTCTTTATGTCATATTTTGAGCCTCATCAGGTGATAGAAACAGGAAAACCAGCTTGGAACTTTGGAAGCAGATGATATACTAACATAACCTTTGCAGTCCCTAGGCAGAAGATAGGAGCTGTATGGCTGAGTAATCAGCCAATTAAAATTCTGCCTTGACAGAAATTCAGATAATTAAACCTGGACACAGAAGACACACTTCTTAGCAATCGCTACGTTAAGGAAAAATGACTGTATTGAAGAAGTGCTTTTATCTTCTAATTAGGTTTAGAATTTAAGTTGAATCATAGCATTAAAAATTACTTTTCAGAGCTTTCTGTTTTATGTTTGATGTAACTAATTTCACCTTCGCCAATTTTTATGCATATCTAAAAGGAAACAGGCTACTCCTTACCAAACTGAACAATTCTACAACTGAAGGTAGAATGGATGTTTCACATATTAATAGCTGAAGTTCTGTAGAATAAAATAAATATTTGTAACAGCCTATCAAAGTTTTCATACAAGAGTAATCATTAACAAAATTACTCACCTTTCTGGAATGTGTATGCCCATTCTCAACATTTCTTTTTGAAATCTGTCCTGGTTATTACATACTGTGCACCTAAAGAAAAATATCCCAGCACTCAAAGCTTGATACTGTGCCAAGAAAAAAAAAAAACACAACAAAGAAACCAGACCAATTATTGAATTACTACCATCCTTAAGATGACAATAAATTATGTCTTAATGTTCAGATGCATTACAGTCATGGATACCGTCCTGACATGGGTGTTAAAGCTGGTATCAGTCATGATGTGACTTGACATTAAAGCGAATGGCAAGGATTTTCTCTTCCTTTAAGGAAAGAGCTCATATGCCAGAATAAGGTTCATAAATGAAAGCACCATCCTTTTCGGTCAACCTCTTTAGATCCAGTATAAATTTACAAAAAGAATGTTGTAATTTTTTCTAGTCTTGGATTTAGCCAAAGAGAACTGATGATGGAGAAATTACATTTTTAGCACTCAGATTCTGCACATAATGACTTGTTGAAACTTGCTCAACTTCAAAAGTAGTGAAGGCATGAAGTATGTATCATACATGCAGAAACATGGATGGGGGACGGGGGAGAAAAAATAATAGCATTAAAACCTCAAAATACTTTTGTGTCCATAATGCAATTTTAGCACTGTTCTTCAAACCTAGTATACTTCATACCTACATACCCACTACCTACACTTACCAATAAGCAATTGTTCCATTATTTTTAAACAGAAATGTGATCTCCATGGATGCAAAAAGAATGAAAGGGAGAACCTGTATTACCTGCAGGCATTCTCGATGAAACCAAGCATTTTTACAGCAAGGACTTTTCAATACAGTGTACACTGGAAGATGTTCAACCAAATCCAGGCATATTGTGCACTGTGAGGCTCCTCTAGGTTCTTTTTCCATAAACTCTTGGACTGGTCTATGTTCCCAACAGTAAGATCTAAAGAGAATAATTTATGGTTCCAGTAACAAAACAACATTTTAAGAAACATCTTCATAAAAAATTTGAAGACAGCAAAAGTAATTCATTAATCCATTTTTCATGAGTAAGTGCTATGCAACAAGCTAAAAATGCAGACATCCTGGTTTTGGCTAGGCTAGAGTTAAATTTCTTAATAGTAGCTTGTAAGGCAACGTTTTGGATTTGTGAGGAAATCCGTGTTGATAACACAGTGATGTTTTAGTTATTGCCCAGCAGATCTTGAACAGAAGATCTTTTCTGTTTTCCCCCACCAGTGAGCAGGCTAGGGATGCACAAGGAACTGGGAGATGAGACAGCTGGGATGGCTAATCCCTACTGACCTAAGGGATATTCCATACCAACACAACAAAGAAATGCAGCTCTAGAACAAACCTTTCTGAAAATGCCTTATCTTTACATGTACTTGAGGTAATGCAAGTTGTTTTGTATTAAGTGCCTGCTAGACTTCAATCTATCCACCCTAAAAAGTCAGCTCACAACAAGGATAATGCACTCAAGAGTATTTTGACTACAGCCAAGATGCTAGACAGATGACAGTAAAAGAAAACAAAACATTATTTGACATTTGATATTAAGCCCATTTCCCCTGCAGTCCATCTCTAATAAACTTGGAAACACAACAAAATGGCAGACACTGTGTTTTGACCATTGAGAGATACAGGTAGCCAAAGCTCTGCCATTTCAACAAAGGCGCAGGAGACAGGCAAACAAAAAACCAAATCGACCATTATGCAGTTTATTTCAGAGTTCAGAACTTACTGCTCAGTTTCATAAACAACTTAACTACTTGTATAAGCATAAAGTCATGTATTTAAAAGTGTTAAGAATCAAGTTTATAAATATTAGGTACACCATGTAACTATTTGACTTTAATGTCTACCACAAACCAGGTATTTGTTTCCTACATAATCTGATGTCATTTGCAACTATCAGCCTATCCAATAACAAGCCGCGAAAGAAACCCAAGTCACCTCCTGTCTAAATATAATAAATTGAAAATGGAAAAACAACAAAGCCCCAAAACTCACCTGAAGTCTTCCATAAACTGGAAAATGCATTCCCTTTGTAATCCACAAGGAAAATGGTAACTTCGTTTGCATTTAGGAGCTACACATCCAATTGAAGCTCCCTTTTTCTTACAGATATTACATGTCTAGAAATAATTTGTTTTGGAAACAGAATATTAATATTTTAAATACAAATAAAATTACAGTAATTAAACCAAGAGAAAAGTTAGAAAAAGTGTAAGAAAGAGTAGTAGCTAATAGATTAAAACTGTGACAAGACTAAGACAAGACTAATGAGGTTTAGCTCTGTTACAAAGACTAAACATATGCAGTTATTTCCCAGACTTAATGTATCGGTTTATATGCATATTGTCTTGTGACATGTAAGATAACATACAAGTAATTTTGCCAGTACCTATAGTTTATATAGCTATAATAGGCATACACTTATATATACTTATATATAGGCATGTATAAATTATTTACTCTCAGCTTCAAGCTCAGCACAATGTCATGAGGTATTATGAAAGTTTAATTCACTCTTATTTATCTGGAACTTACCCAAGGAATAACAATAGCTGCAAACTCTAGAGGCCCAGGGAAGCTGACTTGAGTTGTGGGATGAATTATAATGGAGCATCCAGGCCACACTGTAATCTCAGAAACATTCACTAGGCCTCAGCCTGAACCAACTGGACTTGACTAAGCCTCTCTCAAGGCTCATCAGAAACACTGTTCTCAGGAACTAACAGGTATCTAACTAACTAACAGGTATCTAATGAGCTCCTGTTTTATACCAATCTTGGAAACTTTTTCTTGGCTGAATAACAATCCAAGTGGAATAGTATTTTTGTTACTGAAACTTCAGAGAACGTTACCAACTCAAATTGCAGCCAGGATGGAAAATTACTGTCACTAAAGCCCACTCTCTTGTGACCCTATAAACAGTGGTTCAAAGTGAGACTCTTGGAGCTCGATTCCCAGAAGACATGGGGCTAATGTGCATGTCCCAGACACTGATAACCTCATGGCTCTGGAGCCAACCAGGGACTGCTGGCAGTAACACACAAGGTTATCACCTTGGTGATAACCAAGGACTACTAGTATGGACACACTGTGAGAAAGGAGAAGATTTGACTGGAGCAGGGCCTGGCAGAGATTCACTTGGCTATGAGAAAGAACCACAGCACAGCACAGCGTAAGCACAGGAATGTGTAGCAGAAGCGGGCATGGATTCTGGGGCAGGATTTAGACCCCCAAAGCCCTCCAACCCATTTCCAGAAAGGCCTGAAAGAACAGACTGCTCATGATAACTAATTTACATAGGGGGTGGAGAAACCTATCCCCAAAAAGGTACCCTCCACAAAGCCCAGGCCAAGTGTGTAAATGACTAATAAAACTTTCTGACTTATAGTGACCCTCTGACTTTTGTCACTCCTTTTGCCCAGTGAGCAAAATCTTGGGTGCTTCCTTCTCCTGAAGGGTGTATCACTACAATTTCTGCAGGGGTTTTATCCCTTGTGGCTTCCATAAAACCAATATATTTGTTACTTAGACATAAAATTTAGGTGCTTGAATGCGCCCAGCACATTATCCATTGGAGGAAGAAAACAAACCCCACAGGCAGTACTAAGAGCACTTAAAAGTTACCTTTTTCCCCTTGTTAATACCAAAGACATTATTCTTACCAGTTTTGCAGCTCTTTTTATTTCTTTTCTAATATCTGTGATTAAAAATCCATCTACACCTTCATCTTCTTCACCCCTCTGCCAAATGCCACTTGACATCAACTACAAAAACAAATTAAGTATTTTAAAACATCTACCTAACCTAAAGATTTCAAATTACAGCGTGCTTGTCAAAAGAGAAGTTTAGTCTAAAAAAGCTCACTGGAAACATTTTAATGATTAAAAATCTGATATAAAACAAATTTTTTGTCTGACATGACAATAACCAGTAAAATGAAAATAAGTATTTAATAACATCAGAGTATTGTATAATATTATAGGGTCTGAGATAGCATATTTTGCCTTCCTTTTTGAAGTATACAGACTATTCAGATAATTGTCAAACAATTACTTTCAGCATATAAATCTTCAGAGGAAGTAAAATTAAATTAGCTTAGTTAATATGAATGACAATTGTGCTGTGAAGATAATGAAGCACAGTAGGAAGTAACTGTACTGAAGTGTCACCTAAGAGGAAAAGTAATTCGCTTTAGAGGAGATTTAAATAAACACAGAATCAAGTAACTAGGCAAATCAGAAGAGCCTGATGATAATTTAAAGTTAGGCAGCTACATTACAATCTTCAAATAACTGAAGAGTTTCACAACTTGATGCTGTTTATATTCTTTACAGTCTCATTTTATAATTTCAACATAGTACCATTTAAACTAGTTTTATCAATACTGTACTCAAATAAATGTAAGATTACATAGCCAAACCAATTAAATATACTTTTTCCAACTGTGCGACATTTGGCAAAGAATAATTAAACTGTCACTAATGTGCCTCTTTGTAGAACTCTTTTCTTACATAACATACACTATATTTAAGTAAAATCACAGGGCTTTGCTCATTTTTAAAAGTAGAGAAAAAAAAATTGTAAAAGATACTTCAATGAGCTTCCTGCAGTTAAAATACCTTTTAACTCCTAAAGCTCAGTATTGCATGCATGACTTTTCCTACCTGTTCATCATGATAGGATTTTTAAAATCATTTGATATGGCCTTATATAGGAGACAAAATTACCACTAACATGGTATAATGGCCTCTATTTCCTTACAGCTGCTTAAAATTTATTTAAAACCAAATTTCTCTATCTTTATGTAACTTCAGAAAACCTCCACTCTCCTTAGTTTTTAAAGCATTCAGTATTCAAACCATCAACAATCAACACTCTTTAAAGAACTTGTTGAGAAAACATACCCCTTACATTACTTCTGATACTTGACATCCATTTTAAAATTGGGGAGAACAATTCAAATTATTATTTATTAAGAAACAAAAGACTTTTTTTTTTGTAAAGTAGTAATGTTATTCTAAAAACCTGAAAAAAATTAGAGTTTGAGAGGAAGTTTAAGTATGCCTTTAAGAATACGAATCTTGGAAAAATGTCAAGGGTGATAACAAAAGCTGCAGGTTATATCCACAGCTTTGTTTACATTATACACTTCTACTAATTAGTGAAACTATGCTAATATGATCAACAGGGTACATATAACTTAACTGAAAATTAGGACTTAAGTGTCACAATGTTCTGTGTAATGTCAGAGAATAGCTCACAGTCAGCAAGAAATACTGAGAAATGAAAAAAAAACCTTTTCTGTATTTTCCACACCAAGTGGAATTTTCACATTTCAAATTCTGAAACTACATTTTTCTTATAGGAGGCAATATGTAAGTGCAAAACTTCCTTTTGTCTTAACATGTACTTTCATTGCTATTTGCTATGATAGGTTAGGAGAATTCATTAATTCCTTTAAATGGATCATGAACAGAATTTAGCTTTGTATAAAGGCTTGTGGGGATTTACTTATTTCATCTGCTGCACCTGACAAGTACAAGCTTTCAAGGCTATGAGTTAAAGCTCACATTTCAAGCTTTGCAACAACAAAATTGTTACAAAACCACGACAGGTTATTAGTATTAAATACTTGTTGCACCTTTTTTTTCAGATAAAACAGAAAACTCCAAGATCAATACCATACACTTACCAAACAGTAATAATGAACAGTGAGATTGTATTCCACATAGGTCCTTTTTTCTCCATACTTTTCAGGGCAGTCATCTGTCCGTCCACAGAGAACACAGACTAAAATATAGAATCATGTTTATAACCACAATGAGTGCACTGGAATTGCTATGGATCAGCTACAGAGCAGTAGCTTTCACCTCTTTTAATCACATGCATCTTCAAGTAGATTACTGGATAAAGGAGAGTAGATATCCCTTTCCTTATTGTTGAATTTTATAACAGATATGGAAGAATGTACTATTTGTTTCTCTAGTTACTAGAAAGAAAATACTTCACCAGCCTGCTGATTCAGGAGTGGTCTATCAGCCAAGCTACATTCACAAGCAGACTGTGCTCCCGATTGAAATATTCTCCCCCAAACACCCAAAGAGAATTATCAAATGGCCAGCAATGTCCAGGTGCATGTGAAATGTCATCTAGTTGCTACCACAGCTTTTAAAAACATTTAACAATTTGAGACAACACTGCATTTAACTAATACCTTGAGGATTTCCCACTTACCAAAGTTTCTAGTCCACTATCATAGTTCCACAGACTTTTACCAGCCTCCCTTTAATTCCCAGTAGATGTATAAAATACATTTACAGTATTCTAGGATTAGAAACAGTCACAGCAGTAACAATAGCACTGCTTCAGCCTAAGAAAGTGCTGAATGGTACATCTCAAACACAGCTCTGTGTGATAAATTCACAAGATTACCTTCCTAAAACATCTGCAGAAAATACTATTTGAAAATAGTCTAATTACAGCAAACAAACTAAAAAAGTTTTAAGTTATTTCTTTTTCATTTCCTGAGACAAGTGGTGATTCTAACACAATTTCACGTAATGGTTAGGGTGGAAGTGACATCTGGAGATCATCTGGTCCAAACCCCTGCAAGGCAGGGCCACCTAGAGCAGGTGACTCATGACCTTGTGCAGGTGGCTTTTGGATGTCTCCAGAGAAGGAGTCCATGACCTCTCTGGACAGCCTGTTCCAGTGCTCTGTCACCCTCAAAGTAAAGAAGCTCTTCTACATGTTGAGGGGGAAGCTCTTGTGTTTTAGTTCATGACCATTGCCCCTCATCCTGTCACTGGGCACCACTGAAGAGTCTGGCACCACCCTCTTGGCACCTGCCTCTGAGATATTCATATGTGCTAATGAGATTCCCTCTCAGCCTTCTCTTCTCCAGACTAAGCAGGTCCAGCTCCCACAGTCTCTCCTCATGAGAGATGCTCCAGACCCCAAATCATCTCTGTTTCCTCCGCTGGACACTGTCCAGTAGCTCCTTGTCTTTCTTGTACTGAGGAGCCTCAAACTGGACACAGAAATTTGATGATTGGAAACTCACCTACTCTTTGAGCATGAATAAAACAAGTCACGACTACCATTATACATGCATATTACGTATTTCTGAAATTATTTGATAAAATTTTTACTCACTTTTTGTGCTTTGAACATCAAAATTAGTATTTTTACTCATCCTGAGTTCTTCTGGCTGGCTGTCATGCAAAAGAAACAAGGTATTAAATACATCCAGTGCATTAATGAACATTATACACCTCTTTTATGTTTAACTGAAAAAAAAAAAAAAAGCGCATAAACTCCATAAACTAAAAGTGGGATTATGATAAAAGAATATAATAATTCAACTGTTATTGTGGGAGACAGGGCTTCAGAAAGCAGGATGCAATTGTCCAGAAAACAATTTCGGAGACCATGAGAGATATAGCAATTTTTGCCTCTTTCCCCAAACTAACAAACAATACATTTTATTTCCAGAAAAGAAAGTCCAATACAACAGCTAGTTATCTACAAACTTAATTGTACAGAAGAGTTCCTACTTATTTTAAGCAACAGAAATAATGGTTCACAGATAACCTAAGAAACAGCTCTGACTTCTGCTCAAATAAAGATTGTACTAATACAAAGAACTTGAAAACAAACAACTGAGCAGTGATGTGACCATGAATACAGTCTCCATTGTTTGGAGAAAATGCGGGATCCTGGCCTAATCAGAGAAACCCTGATCCACAAAAAATCCAAAGGAAAAAAAAAAACCACAAACTAAAAAGGTGATGAATCCAAAACTGGGACATGCACACAAGGGAATTTACACCATGTAGGACAATGTATTTTACATTCTGAAGTAGAAAGCAATTTATTTAGTAAAAGTGACCTAACTTGCATTTCTTTCAAACATCACATGAGCTGTCCTTTATTGTGTGCCACACCATGCACCCTATCCTAGCCCACCTTAGGAAAATCAAAACCCAACAACCCAAACCAAGTAATTCCTAGTTTTCACCACAGCACCAAGATGATTATTTTTTTCTCAGAACTCTTCCAGGAACATCTGTAGATCTTTGACTCACCTTCCCTTAGGAAGCTGAAGAAAGCACTACCTAAGTTCTGCAAGCCAAGAATCAGGAGTGATGGCCTGCATCTCCAGGCTGGAACTCAGGTAGGCAGACAATTCCCTCTTGCAGGCTGAAGTGAACAGGGAAGCAGCCAGTAACAAATCCAAGGGTCAAACCAGAAGCCTGACAGACTGCCAGCTATCCCGGTATTTACAGTTTTGATGACTACCAGATATCAGCTTCAAGAACAAACTTTAGGCTAATTCAAACTATTGCAAATAAAGCACTGTAGCAATTTTACTGGAGATCTAGGGAAGGAGGCATATTGAAAAAGAAAAATAAAGGAAGGCAGAAGTCTCAGGCACAAGGCAAGTGTCCTATGCCACTGAGAACCAGAGTGGTTGCACAAAGGACCTTGGCCACAAAATGGTCTAAAAGGAAAACAAACTAAAAAGCATCACCACTAAATTAGATGAAAACGTTCCTAAAGACACACTGCACTGATAGATTAAATAAGTGACTACTTATTTCCCAGGAACACACTTCCCTTTTTCAAAATAAAGAGGAATAACTATATTTAATCAGGTACAGAGGGAGCAAAAGACCCAGAGCTCACACACATTCTCTGTCTTCAGGATTTCCCCAGGATGATCACTATCGGTTTCACCGTTCTCACGCTCCTGCAGTAATACGACAAATAAACTACCTACACACGGCCACATAAGCTTTTTTTTGGCAAAACGCCCTACAGGTGGACAAAGCACATATGTGGTTGAAAACAAGAAAATCACCTTCCCACCTTTCCTTGGCTCCAGCAAAATAGAAAGAAAAAAGAAAACACTACCCACCCCCAATTCCCTCTACTTTTCTCAAATTCTTTCAGGTATGTGAACCCAAGGTTCGAATTTACAAGTTAAAAGACACACGGATCAACCATTGAGGCCCCCTGCAGAAGTCCTCTGGGGCTTTTTACAGAACAAAGCAATTCCGCATCCATCTGTTTGCAAGGCAGGAACGACCCCATTATCGCCCAGTGTCTAGAAAACCGGTGTAAATAAAATGTATCTACTTTGCCTAAACAGGCTAGAAAAGTCCTCAGAGAGTGTGTTTTGCTACATTCTGTTATTTTTTTACTGCTCCATAACGTAACGCGTTTGAAGAGTCTTTTAACTAGAGATTAAAAAAAACCAAAAAAACCAAAGCCAGCCCCAAGGTATCAGGCACACGTTTTCCCAAACACAGGAACAAAGGAAGTCTCACGAAGCCACCTGTGCACCCCGAATTTCCACGCAGTGGGACCTCCAGGTGAGCCCGCGGTCACCCCGGAGCCGTGTCCCGAGAAAGTCCCGTCGCTCGGCAGCCAGCCCCGGGCGGGCCGGCAGCGCTCCCGGCGGGTCCCGAGGAGGGAGCCGAGGATGGGGGTTCAGGGGCTGCCCCGCACCTCGCAGGGCTCAGCCGCCACCCCCGCCCGGCACAAGGGCCACGGCAGGTCCTGCCCGCCCGCTCCCTTCCGAGCCGCACTCCGCGTCTCCCCGGGACGCCGCCCGCCTCCCGCCAGCGCGGAGGCAAGAGGGAGCATGCTTGGTTAGTTCTCCGGGGCTCCTGCCGCTCCGAGTGGCGGGAGCCAAGCAGCGGCGGCTCCCCAAAGCACGGGCTGGGAGGCTGCCGCACGCCACTTCCCGCACGGCGAAGAAAGGGGCTCCCGCCTCCCTGCCCCGGCAGCTCACGCAGCCCCGGAATCAATCGCCCCGGAGCCCCGAGGGCGGCACTCACCGCTCGGACCGGGCCGGGCCGGGCCGCGCCAACCGACGGCCGATTCAAACCCCAACATCCGCCCCCTGCCGGAAGTGCGGCACGCCCCGCCCAGCGCCCCTGCGGCCCCGGAACACCGGGCCAGCCTCTTTTGGAGGATTTACCTGAGGAAACGATAAGCTGTTTTTTTTTTTTTTTTTTTGTAAGAAATACTTTTAATTTTTTTTTAAATTTTTTTTTTTATTTCTGTCTTCTGCAGCTTGTTCTCAAGGGGCCTAGACTGCCACCGTGTCAGGCCGTGCTGACCCTTTTTTCCCCATATCTGCAATGAAGTGGAGTTTCTCAGTGAAGTTGTGTTTGATGTTTGTGCTGATGTTTTTCCATTGGAATGCCATTGGTGGTGCGGCACAAGGGAGCTCATTCCAGCGGCTTTGGGATTTGGCGAGTGCTCCTCCCCTCCCAGCAGAGCTGGAATGCTGCAGTCCCGAGGTCCAGGCGCTGGGAATGCTGAGGGGGTGTCAGCTCAGCGCCCCCCCGCACGCTGCCGAGAGCGGCTCTCCGCCATCCCCGCCCTCACGCTGGTCTCTCCAGTACCTGCTCCACACCTTTATTCCCCCTGGTAACTTGGCTGTTGAGCCCGGAGTCTCTGCCGATCTCCAAGCTAGATCCCAGATCACTTGCCCTGGCTGGAAGTTGTCTAGCTGCAGGCAGAGACGGAGCAGAGAGCTTGTCTGGAATCTGTAGTTGTTTAGGCAGGTGTGGGGACCTGCAGCTTGTTTTCACTCGGCTGGCCCCATTGTCCCACCGCAGGTACACCTGCAATGTACCTTCATCACACCCGTTCCCCTAAACATCCCATAACACCTTTTGCTACCCTAAAATACCCCATAATGACTTTGTTCTTTCCTGACAAATATGTGATCATCTTCCCCCCTCATCAGTTAGGAAGTTCCAGCTTAATCTCCAGTTTAAGCTCCCAGTGTAATGGGACGGAATGTTTCTGGTCTTTGTCACAGTCTCGGTTTGTGTATCTGGGGCTTACCTACTTCTGTGTCTTGGCCAAGTCCTGCATTGTTAAACAGCTGTTAATCCTTCTTTTCTGTACTTCTGAAAAGAAAAGAAAAGAAGGATGTCTATGGATCTGAAACAGGGTGAAAGGTAGAGAAAGACAATTATAGGTAATGATTTTCTTCATTAAAAAAATAACTTATTATGTTGATTTTTCCAAATGTACCACAGTATGGTGGGTGTCCCATTTTATCCAATAACCAGTGACCGACCTGCTATCCAGAGCAGCTTCCATTCTCCTTCATGGATTCAAATGCACGTATTCAAGAAGTTTAGAGTATTGTTCTTATCTGTATCCTGTCTGGCTTGCTGACTATTCTAATGTATATGTCAGGAATTGTCACACTGCTAATGGAAATGATAAGCCTTAATGTTGTCTTTTGAGAGTCTGATCCCAGTCTGTCGCATTCTGGGTATATCGGTCTCAAGTAATGGTGTACTGAGTAAAGGATGTTATTATTATACTACCTCCATATTTTGTAATATATAACACTATTTCTGGTATATATTACAGAATATATTTGCTGTATACAGATATGTATGCTGTATGATTCCAAATACAGAATATTTCATTTTGGTTCAGCTGTTAAGTTCTGTTAGAGTTATGAAAATTATTATTATTATAGTTATTATTGTTATTATTGTAATTTTTCTCAGTCAGAAATCAGGTAGTACTACCCATAAGGGAGAACTCTAAAGGAAGTATTAACATTTGAATGTATCTGAGTGTTCTCCTGGGTTTTATGAACATTTCATTTTGTTTTTAATTTAATGAGACAGTCTCAAACATTTTTCTATATTTATGTAAAACTCTGACAAGCAGTGCATCCTCTAAACATCTGAAGTATGGTCAAAATTCCAAGCCACATATGGAGATGCTTAGTAGTCATGTCATAAAGTTTTTAGGATGTACACATGATGGCAGCATGTTATACTCAGTTTACATTGTTATATAATAATAAAATTAACATGATAACTAATAAAGTCCTTATTCTTGGATTGTTTTTGAAAGAAAGTTGTCCAGGTTACCTTAAAATCTATATATATATATTTCTTTTTAAATAATGGACTTATTCTTTTCTTCTGAAGCTCACAAAGCACTTTAAAATTATCTTTCCACGTATGATGACCAGCTGTAGTTTATATATCTCTGTTTTTTTTTTACTTGATAGTTTGTTGAGATTATAAGTTCAGTTAAAAAACTGTAAAAAGTTTTTCCTATTTCATCCTGTAAGTGTCAGAAAAACTTCCATTTCTCTCAATCCAAATGATCAAGTTCTAGACTGTAGATGTGAATGTGCTGTTTTACTTCAATAGTTCATGTTGTATTTTATGTTTGAAAGCTGTATTTAAATATCAGCTAATACTTGCCTTGCAGAAAGCATTTTGTAGAACAGATTATTGTTAATGCTGATGAAATGCTTTTGATTGAGACACTTATAAAATATTCCAAAAGAAAATTGTATCCGTTTTTGTATGATAAGTAGCTTTAGGGAAAATAGTTAGTTGGGAAAATGTTTTGAAATTTTACTGCCACTTAGTTCTCTGAATGCTGATGCCTTCCAGTGTTTCTTAAACCTTTAAAATACGTTAATGTTTCTTGAGATGCTTGTTTGAGCATACAAATATTTAACATAATTTGTAAGATAAGTAGCCTTGCTTAAGAAATTCCTAATCCACCTCAGGCAAGAATCTTACTTATAAAAGTAAAGTAGAATAGAAAACATTTTCTTTGATAATTTATATAAATATTTATTTTGAAGGTGGACAGGGGTTGTTTCTTCAAGGGCTGGTATTTTCTGTTTAATTTATTGTGGAAATCTTATAGGTTTTATAAATAAGCAGAACTGAGCAAACTTAGGTGAAATCTGCTGAACCAGAATTTTTCAGTTGGATAGACTGTAGCCAGCTTATTTGTCCAGTAATAATTAAACAAGAGTGGAGTGAAACAGTTTACCTTAAGCAATCCAAGAAAACTCAGATGAGGGAGCAGTCAGTGGACACAGAAATCAAACAAAATTCAAACCTTAAAATCATTTAAAAGTGCATATTAGATGATAATTTTTTTTTAATTGGAAGGTTTCTGTCTGTTCTCAGCACATTACTTCTGCCAAAGTCTTATGGACAGCCTTACTTAAGAGGTGATTAATACTAGTTTTTCTTTCTTAGTAGTCTAGGGCTTATGCTGCTCTTCAATGAAAATGTCAGAAAGAGACCCAGATTTTGGAAAGCATGGAAGCATTTGGAAACATACCCCTAAATTGTCATTGAGAGCCATCATTCAGAATTGACTCTAAATTCCTTTCACCTAATACCCAGTCAATTACATTGTATTTTACTTTCATAATGATGCCCTGAATATCATTCATATTTTTTTACAGATACAAGAACAAATCTGAAAAGAAATCTGCCTTTACAAAAATGAATTATTGGATTTTTTTAAATACATGTTTTTTTAAGACATTTGTGTTTAACTGTGACAATCAAGATGCTAATTTTGCCTTCTCAGGCAATGGTGAATCTTTCTTCAGTGCACCCTGCAAACATTTTGTTTGCATCAGACCCAGACAAGACAGAAACACATGTCCACTCCCACATGAAACCACTGGTGTACCCTGAGGGTGTAATTGTCCTGTGCAGCTCAAATAACTTTGAATTACATATGAATGAATATCCCAGCTCCAAGATCCAGTGTGTCTGTTTGCAACTTTGTTGATTTGTAACAATTAATCTCTTTAAAAAAACATTATATGCTAATATAGGAATTTCACCACAAAAGCTTAGTACTGGATTCTGACAAAAGCAGAAGAAAAATGTTGATGGCCTCAATGATTGCTCTGCTGATGTATTTTACTTCAGTGTATATGGGTTTTTGTGGCCAGGTTTGGGGGGCTGGGGGTGACTACAGGGGTGGCTTCTGTGAGAAGCTGTGAGAAGTTTCTCCATGTCCTGCAGAGCCAATGCCAGTCAGCTCCAGGATGGACTGCTGCTGGCCAAAGCCGAGTCTATCAGCAATGGCAGTAATACGTCTGTGATAACATGTTTAAGAAGGAAAAAGGTTATTGTGCATATGTAACACATCTCTGTGGCCAAAGAAAAGCAATGAGAAAATGTGAGAGGAACAACTCAGCAGACACTGGGGTCACTGGAGAAGGTGGGATAGGAGGTGTTCCAGCTGCCAGAGCTGAGATTCCCCTGCAGCCCATGGTGAAGACTACAGTGAGTAAGGCTGTGCTCCTGCAGTCCATGGAGGACCACAAAAATGCCGAGATCTTCCTTCAGCCTGTGGAAGAGACCCACACTGGAGCAGGGGGATGCCCAAGAGAAGACTGAATCCTTTGGAAGTCTGCACTTCAGCAGGCTGGCAGGGACCTGCAGACCTGTGGAGGGAGTGTTGCCAGTTTTAAGAGCTCTCCAAACACAGGCCCAGTCTCGTTTAGAAAGCAGACATTGTTTATTCTGTGCAGGGTGCAAGGTGGAGGTTTCAACAAATCAAGCACACCAACTATCAAAACTTTACTATTTATCTATTTTACCAGCCAAAGGCATTATTGTTTATTAGCTATACATGGCATGGTTCTCTTATTAATTAATATTCTATCTTCTATTGGTTAATGATTCTCTTGTCTTCTCATGCTAATTAGTCTGCATACTCAGTCTTTCTCTTGAGTCAGTGGTTTCCAGGTTTGGTGGTCTGTGAGTTGGTGGCTGCAGATTTCCCCCTGCTAGAATTATGGAATTACATTTTACTCAGTTGGAGCTGATTCAGTGCAGTTGCTGAGTTGGTTTTATTAATTTCTTCCTTATCTTGGATGTTCTGCCAAACAGAATGTCCTTGTGGCCCATAAATTATGAATTCATTGTGGTTTACCCTTCTTCCCAAATTTTGTTTAACCTCCCTTTAGGTGTGAGATCACTAGATCCTGTCAAGTCCTAAACCTCAACAAGGCGAATAAGTAATTTTTCTTTCTAACACCTGGACATCACTTAGAGCTTGCTTTTGGCTGCTATCTGTTTCACAGATTAAATCTTTGTTGTTGATTAGGCTTGAAAGTATGCAAAGATCAAACATCAAAGAACATCCTTTCTTAAGAAAATTTTTACATATTCCACCTTTTGCAAGAATAAGGCAGGACCCTATTTCATAACCCCTTCTCATTCCCTGTAACTCTCTGGGCAGATTGTTAACTTTTTTTGTGACTCTTGAGATGTCAGCATCAAGAGGAGCCCACGCTGGAGCAGTTTTCCTGTTAGGACTTGTGACCCTGTGGGGGATCCATGCTGGAGCAGACTGTTCTTGAAGGAGTGCACCCCGTGGGAGGAACCCCACGTTGGAGCAGTTCGTGAAGAACTGTAGCCTGTGGGAAGGACTCCTACTGGAAAAGTTTGTGGAGAACTGTTTCCTGTGGGAGGAACCCCATGCTGGAGCAGGGGAAGGACTCCTCTCCCTGAGCAGTGGCAGGAATTGACCGAAACCTCTATTCCTGTCTCCCTGGGCCATGGCAGGGAGTGTGGGGAGGGGAGGAGATAGAACCCTGAGTAAGGAGGGAAGGCAGGGGGCAAAGCGTTTTTAAGATTTGTTTTATTCTCATTATCCTTCTCTGCTCTGATTTGTAATAAATTCAGTATCCCCAAGTCAAGTCTGTTTCGCATGTGATGGTGTTTGTTGAGTGATCTTGCCCTATCCTTATCTCAACTCATGAACCTTTTATTATAAATTTTTTCCCTCCCTTGTGCAGTTGCAAAGGGGAGTAGTGTGAGAGAGCAGCTTTGGTGGGTACCTGGCATGCAGCCAGGAGCAACCCACAAGTGAAAAGCAAGAAGGTATTAGGGAGGTCACAACACCTACCTTTAGATGCCGCAATTAAGACTTCTGTGGGGGAAAGACCTATGCACTGCTCTTATGAAGTTCATGGATAGATGTAAGGAAAATACCAGATGAAGTAAAAACAGCCAAGGAAGCATCATTTGCTGGTGACAAATGAGTCTAAGTCCTGATTTTTGTATTTGTTACCAATGGTTTCTTTTGAATTTACACAGAAAGGAAATTTGATTATAAAGCTCTCTATTACTTCTTCTCAAGGGCTGAGGTGAGGTTAAATTCTCAGCTCTGAAATGGCTGGATGACCTGAAATCTTGATGGTTTTAATGATGATGATATATTCTGCACCTGACTTAGGCTGTGATGCACTTACATAAGCATTCTGTGTTTATTTTACTATTTCACTAGGAATTCTTCCTCTTGAGGGAGACCTGTTTTGGAGAACAGAAATAATTTAGATTAAGATGTTGTCTCATAAGTATTATCTCATTGCAGAAATTTAGAGCTGAAATTCACTACTACAATCCATGATTTTCCAGACTTCTCACATGCTGCAAATTGCCCCGAATCTGAAAATTGGCTAGACAAAAGATTAAAAATAGCAGGTGACTACTTAATTCCTGGAATGGAATACATTCTTTTACTGAATGACTGTCAAGGGAAAACAGCCTTTATTCTTTTTAAAAGTACAAACACTTACAAATAAATAATTTTATTATAAAATGGATTGTTTTTAAACTAGAGGCATGGAAAATTATTCCTATTAAAAAGTCTGCTCAGACATTTTTCTTTTCTCTAAGGTATGGTTGTAATAGGAGAAGAAGGTTCTGATATGCAGCTACAAGACCACAGTATCAGAACTGTGCACTAGGGATCATCTCTATGGTATAATTTAAAAGCAAAATAGAAAAGTGCCAATACCTGCGACTGCGATCTTTAATACATTATGTTACTTACAATTCTGCTGCATCACTGACGATGAAAAATATACTTACTGTATTTGTTTCAAGTACTGCATTTCTTTTGTTGATCTACATCCTGTGTATGGATACCAAAATATTAATCAGATGCTGTAGAGGATGTAATATATTCTAACTGACAGATCTCTTAGGCTGCAATTAGCTCTTATTAAGACCTGAAGTCACCCTGTATCTTCATTACTTGAAAATTTGAAAAGAATTTTTCCTCTAATTTTTTGTTTTGGTAATCATATGTGAGAGATAACTATTCTATGAAATTCCAGCATTTTTAAAGTGACTAGCTATGGAGTCCCTCTCAATTGTCTAGGGAATTATTTAAAGATGCTCTGCTCATCCATAGGTGTTGATAAGGATAGCATGTAAAATCCTTCTACTTTGTCCTGTCTACTTTGTTCAGTGTACTGAGCACTGAACATAATGGCTTGGGAGAACAAGTGTTAGTAGCTTAGAATTTCTTCAATCCAGTGTTTTTTTCATTAATACTCTTGTCAAAGAGGAGATGGGTTTGAGTGGGATGGGGTTTAGCTGCAGAAATTCTGTGAATCAACTGTGGTTGACTAAAACCAGCAGAGGGCAACTAAGCTTTTTTATTGACATGTACTGTTTATACTGCTTTTAGGATTGCGCTGTGCTTGCCAAGTTTACTTCCTCAAAATAATCTTGGGATAATTTCACCAGTGAATCGTTTCAACATTCAAATTTTAGCTCTGAAAGCCCATTTCACAGTAGTGTTAATTCCTCGCTCAGTGTCATAGCTCTTTTGGCTGTGCAGACTATGACTGACAAGGTAGTGTTAATCAACTCAAGCTAGAGCTGAACTCCAATCATCCTGCTTATGGAATGATGCTTATTCCTATCAGTTGTTGATATTTTCCTCATAGCTGTGGACCAGTTCAAAATTTATTGATAGCTTTCCAAATTATTAATTGGGAAGAGTGTTATGTATTTGATTTTACATAGACTAGAACAGTGACATTTTTGTTGCCCTGTTATGGAAACTCTGGATATGAATACTGTCTCCTTTCTGAGGTCCACTATATTGCTACAATTTATAAGTATTCTTGTAAAATCAGGAATAAAAATTAACTTTTTTTGATGTCCACATTTCCCCAAAGCCTCAAAACTTCACAATGTTAACATCGTTTTTTTTCTATAATTCCTTAGATTCTCATCACTATGGATTTAATTTTTCTTTCAATGACCCTGAATAAACATGTGGCTTTCCACATCTTAAACGTCTCTATCAGGCTTACATTTTAGTAGTTATACAAACAAGATTATCCAAAATTACTTCATCTGGGTCAAATGCTTTTAAAAACTTTTTGAAAAATTACAGTTTGAAAAATGTTTTTTAAAAAATGCAGTTATTGCCCTGGAGACTGGATCTGTTATATGGTTCTGTTTGTTTTGAGTTTTGTGTGTTTGTGTGTGTGTGTTGTGGGTTTTTTTATTTTCTGGAATAAGGTAGATCATCAGGGAGTTGCAGTGTAAATTTCTGCATGCCATGCTGCCACTTTGATTAAATTTTACATTATGGGGGCTGAGTAAGCAGAACATATTCTAAGGTCTGATTCTTTATATTGTCTCAGCAGCCTGCAAACATGGTTACTTGTAATGGCTAATGTGGTGGCTGCAGTGATATGCCTCCCTCCTCTAAGTTATGAAAAGGAAAAATACAACTTCATTCAATTCTTTTTTATTTCATTCAGAGTACCAGCCATCAGTAGTCTACCAGTAATCTGAGGCAAAGATATCCAAGGAGAAAAATTGCCTCTGTCATCCTGGTTCTCTGAGGGACAGCCTTGTGGCTGGGGAGGCTGAGACTCTTGTCCATATTCTGCCACTGGCCAAAATTGTCTCATTTCCCTCCATCTCAGCTTTCTAAACTATAGTGTATGAAAAATAATGTGACTTTCTTTGCAGAATATTTTGAGCACTGTTCTTGCAAGAGATGTGGGCTGATTTTCTTGATTGTTGTTTTCTGTTGTTGTTTCTTGACTTGTAACAAATTAAAATGAAGGTTTGGAATTGATTTCTCTACTGAAGAAGTTGCAAGTGAAAAATTACAGAAAATTACCACTAGATGGAGTCAATGATTTTCTAAATTATTCTTCATAGCTCAGGATAATAGAGTTGCAAAATTATTATGATCACTGAGTTAAGTGGAATATGATAATTTAAGTAGCTCACCTGTATCCTGTTGTAATTGCATTATCTTTTCTTTGAACTTTAAAATTCTATGATTTTTCACTTCATGTAAAAAGATTTTTTACAATTTGATGCTGAATAACAATATCTTAATAGAATTCTTTATCAGTCTTACAACATCCTGTATCAGTGCTTACTTTCCCCATTCATGTCACTAAGTTGTTCTTATGATTCTCCTCCATCCTGTCATTTCACAGGGTAAGTTCAATTCTAGTGGTTTCATCCTTTTTATTAATTAGAAATTGATAAGTAGGGTGAATTGCCAGACATAATTTTTAGTTCGTGTTTAACTAAAAAGACTGTTATGCATTGTTCTGAAAAGCAGCTTGGATGTCATCAACAATCATGAAATGCCAGTTGTTAAGAGTAAGCTGTGCTAAATGTACAAGCACAAAGATTATTCTGTTTGGACCTGCAAACTTCACCTTAGACCAGGATTATTGCAATGTTTTTTTCATGTTGCATTACTTAGTACAGTCTAACTTCCTTGTCATTCACTTTTATTCTGTAAAATAAAACTTGTTTTCACTAAAGAGTTGTCCAGATGTTCCAGCTTTCTTCTGATGGGACATTACTAATGTGTTATCTCTGAAACTGTGCAGGATACACAACCATTCTCAACTTCATTTTCTGATATTTGTGTCCTGCAGTCAGACTCATTGTGGTTGTCTTTTGTACAAAATAAAAAAAGGAGGTAAGATTTCCCTTCAATATTTGACTACTAGTAACAGGCAGATTTTTAGTAGTTTGTTGAAGAAACAATTTCTTGGAAAACAAATACACGATAGTACTTAATAGAAACTCTTTCAGCTCCCAGTGAATATGGTCACTAGCTCAGAACTCTTTTACCAGCACTGAATCTTATCTAATACTGCTCTTACCTTATTTTGTTTCTTCTGATAATAGCAAGGAAAAACGTAATATGAATAAAAAATTTCACATTACAATTAATGTTTCTGTTACTGGACAAATTAGTTAATGCCTTCACTGTATTACTTTTACCTGACTTCCAAGAATATTAATTTATACTAATAAAGGAAAAATTAATGATACTGAAAGAGAAGATAAAAATTTTGGATATGTATAATATATGGTGAAAACCCCACACAAACAGAAAGCTACGTGTTATTTAAATACAATAGGAAAAACAATGAGAAAAGTATGATTTTAAAATGTGTTCCTTGCTGTAAAAAATCAAAATTTTAAGTTTGAAAGTAGATAGTTTACATATTTTTAAAAAATTATCCTCATTTTAAAGTGGTACTGAAAAGAAATTAAGTGATTTATCTGAATCCCTTACTTGCTTCCTTTTCAGCATCTTGAATTTAGTGAAAAACATAGAACTGATGAGGAAGAAAAGAAAACCAGACTTTTTAATTCCAAACCTATGCTTTTTTATATTTCTAAAACCTGACAGATAGTCATATTCAAACCTATCTATAGGTAGCTTTTTCTATTCTTGTTGCTGAAAGCAGGACTGAGAATTTATCTTAATTCTGCTAATTATTTTTTATAGAATCATAGAATATCCTGAGTGGAAATGGACCTACAAGGATCATCAAGTCCAGCTCCTGGCCCTGCACAGGCCAGCCCCAATGCCATGTTCCTGAGAGCATTGTTCAAACTCTTCTTGAGCTCTGTCAGGCTGGTGCTGTGACCACTGCCCTGGGGAGCCTCTTCCAGTGCCCAACCTCCTTCTGGGTGAAGAACCTTTCCCTAATAACCAACCTCTTTTGGCGCAGCTTCAGGCCATTGCCTCATGTCCTGTCACTGTCACCACAGAGAAGAGATCAGTGGCTGCCTCCTCTTCCCCTCAGAGGAAGTTGTAACTGCAGTGGGGTCTGCCCTCAGTTTCCTTTTCTCCAGGCTGAACAGACCAAGCACCCCAGCTGCTCCTCACACGGCTTCCCCTCCAGGCCCTTCACCATCTCTTGTTGCCCTCCTTGGACAGTTTCTAACAGCTTTGCATCCTTCTTATTTTGCAGCACCCAAAACTGCCCCCAGCACTGGAGGTGAGGCTGCCCCAGTGCAGAGCAGACTGGGACAATCCCCTCCCTTGCGTGGCTGGTGATGCTGTGCCTGAGGCACCCCAGGACAGGGCTGGCCCTCCTGGCTACCAGGGCACGATTCATTTTGGTTTAAGTATTGTCGAAAACACAATTATTTTTCAGACTATATTCATGTTCTCTTAATCAACTACTGCCGCAGGGCTATAGGCTTGAAAATATAAAGTACAATTTCTTTCATACAATGTAGCAAAGACTTTAATAGTTTGTGGTATCTTTTCACATCCAAACAAGTAAATGTGTTTATAAAACTGTGTTGAATAAAGGTTACACACTAACAAATTAAACGGAATATACCATATAAGCTTAATTTTGTAAAGTTTACAAAGATTATTTTTAAACCATATGTAGGCTCAGAGTCAGCTATATTGTGCATCTGATGATATAGTCATTTCTTGGGATAATCATTATCCAATCAATTACAGAACTATACTGTATGGTTTTGACGTGTTTGTTTTACGCATTCATAGCTGCTATCAAGAACTTTAATGGCTTACTAACCCCCACTTGTGAATAAAGCTTTTTCTTTTGTAAAGGTGGCAGGATGTGGCAGAATAGAAGCAGTAAGAGTTTTTACACCTCCTCTTGTCAGTCTGAATGATTCACTAGTCATGGTAGGCTCTATGCTCTATATCAATACAATTAAATAATCAGTACCTGTAAGTTAAATCACTTCTCACACCCACTAGTAAAAATATGACAATAAAGCTATTCCCACTATAGTTTTTTCTCTTTTCATTGAAAGTACTTGCATATAGTTTAGAGACTAGCGCTACAAGACATAAAAAGATACCTAAAACTTATTCTCTGTATGTAATAAACTAAACAGAAGAAAAGATACATTTCTGTAGAAGTGCAGTATGTAATTTTTACAGAGACAAGACACTGAGAGATGGTAAAGTATCTTTTGTTTATTTAATTGTAGGCCCTGTAAATGTCATTAGGATTCTAGACAAGTGGTATTTTGGACTTGAGAATCAACTGTGTGATGCAGTAGTCATAAAATGAGCAGATAAAACTTTTTTTTTAAAAAGTGAAGTATTGGTTTAAAACTTAAACTCATTCAAGAGGAGGAAGGTGCTTATTTTTCTATGAGTTGCCTCGCTAAATCTTCTAACAGCCTGGATTGAGTCTTGACAGCTCAAAAGCTCTGCTGAATCCATACAAAACCTGTGATCCCTATATTAGATTTCCTTTAGAAACACAGGAAGCAATGAAAGTTTTTTATCTAAAATGAAGTTGTTACCAATGTAGTTGCTATAAAGTAAAAAATAACTGTGATTAATAACAGTTAGTGTCTGAACTTGTGACTTTCTCAATCTACTCCCAGCTATATTCAGCTGCCATGAGAAGTTCAGCTCACTGTCTTTTTAATTTTATTTTAATAGTACCTTAAAGAAATAGTGAGAAAACAATAAGGTTAATCTCTATGGGTTTATGTTCTACAAAGATTCACGCTCTAGTAGTGTCTCTAGCTCTCCAGCCTTGGGCTGTCTACAGGTAAAAGATAATTCTTACCTTTTGTGTGTTTGAGTAATGAGTACCTAAATAATGTAGTTGAGCCCTTTTGGCATCATCAACACTGGTTTATGAAATAAAGCATTTTCAGGGAAACTCTTAAGTAGGAAATGTAGATTTTCAATCTAAACAGATAGTACAACACAGCATTAGTATTTTAATACTGCATGTGGTATTCAACATACATGAAAGGTGATTATATATATTATATATATTATGCATTGCCTTTTGGTAATTTATATTGTAATTTTAATGGAAGGAGGATAGTGAAAGCTTTGAAGTGATGCAACTGGCCATAAGTCAGCAAAGGCTAAAAGACAAATAATTTCAAGATATCTTTTTGTAGTAAGGTTTCATTTAGTCTTGTAAACTCTTATATATAATCTCATCACCATGGAACTTTTTAGTATGTAAAAGTATTGAAAGTCTTCTTTAAGGAAAATATTAAATTTTGGCTTTTCATGCATTCTGTCCCTTTGACAGGTTTAGACTGAGCATAAATGGCTAATTAAAAGGCAGATGAGTGTCTTTCTCATTTTTCAGTTTCTTGAGCACGGAAAGTATTATATGAAGTTACAGAGAGAGAAAGAAATTTTTGAGGGATACATCTCGATAGACTCACTTTGTTGGCTTGCAGTGAAATGACTGCAGACTTCATGTACTGAAATCTGAAAATAAACATAATTTGGCATTTATCCATGAAACTTAAGAAAGTTACCTTTATTTGATAGTATAATGCAATGCCATCTTAGAATGCACAATATGTCTTCACTATGATAGAGTCATAGGAAGAGGGGTGGAAAAAAACTAGAGGTTTTTGGGAGAGACAGTGTTGTTAGTATTGCTACATTATAGGACGTACTTGGTTGCAGGAAGCTTTTATTTTTGGATGGACATGTAGAGCAAAAGCAGGATTTTGTCCTGATATTAAAACTAGCACTTTTATTACAGAGTTCACAGCTAATCTTAAGTGAATAGGGCAGAGTTAACATATCTGATAGATTACTGCTGAGGATGTCTGCAGAGTGGACAGATAGTGAAGCATGGGATACACCAAGACTGCAAAGAGCCCCTGCTGCCCTGCTCCCTCACATTTTCTGAAGCACAGTTCTGTTATGTGTTTTTTACTGAAGTATGGGAATCAACCAGCCTGCATCCATGATGCTTTCTGAGACACTTCTAGGGACCAAGCCATTCACATGTATGCTGTAGGTCTTCAACATGCCCTAAGCCCTTCAGGTCCTGTGAAATACCATGCAAATGCAGGTATGCTCAAGTGGCCTTTGTTCCTCTACAAATGGATGTATGGTATTGTTCTGTAGTAGAGTTCAGTGAAGGAATGGTAGAAAGGATAGAGAAGAGGAGAATGCTAAGAATTTTTGTTCATGTCTATCCCAAAAAGTACTTGGCGGTATTTCTGAGATGTCTCAGCTGAATTTATCTGTTGTGCTTCCAGACTGGCACAAAGATTCAGAGGTTCTTGGTGTCATCTGCTGTGACTGACCATACAAATTGGGATAAAAGGTCTTGTGGTAAGAAGACTCGTGACAAAGTGGGGGATGGCCTGGGGTGCCAGAGAGAAGGCTGATGTCTGACTTTTTCTTTTTTTGTTGGTTCTTGTCTTTGTTTTGTGTGTGTGTAGAAAATTGCTTTTCCCAAAATTGATGCTGATGGTAGGATACCCTTTGACACCCCCTGAGAGAAGTAAGGACAAAGAAATCTGCCCAGTTTGTCGGCTATTACCTTGCAAAATGGCTTAACAGATACAAATTGTACTTGAAATACGTTCAATTAACCATGACTAATAAAGTCTGTGTGGTTGGTTCGGCTATAGATATGAGAGATTGTTAAAACAGGTTATGTGGAAATGATGGCAAAATGTTCTGGAGCGGAGGCTCCAGAGGGCTGGGGCAGGGGCAGAGGCTGTGGGAGGTGTGGTGGTGGCTGTATGGTGAGCCATTCAGGCCATGCATGGACAAGTGTGGCAGGCCTGCCTGCAGTCCTGACCATACATTGTCCTTTGGTTTGTGACAATAATGAGCTCCCCCTGGCAGGTATGGTGGCACAGCTGCACCAGTCCTGCAAACATGGAAGATAATGGACTGTAACTGGTGAATTTTGTGAGTGCTGGTAAGTGGCAGTGGGTATTTGTTTTCTTTACATAGGTAGATGTCTGTAACATCCCATTTCCCAGAGTGGTTTGAATTGAATTTTGGTCTTGGGACAGTTTTTTTGAACATTTTTCATGATTTTTTCATCATTAGCATAAGCAGCATTTACATCAGAATGTGACTCATATCAATAATTAGATACTTACTCACACAGCTTAGTAAATACTCTGCTTATATTATTTAAGTCAACTATTTCCTTTCTGAGACAGAAAGAGTACTTTGAAGAGTTCTATAATGTGAATTCTAATTCTGTTTTGTAAATATTTGAAGTAATTCCTCCACTTTATTTATATATCAGGTATTTTTTCCAATGATTTTCAAACTTGAGGAATGTCCTTACATGTTTGAGACATAATTTGTCTGTATCTCTGATTTGTCTTTTTATTTAACTGAACTGTTTACTCAACACTTAATATAAATAGAAGGATACAAATAAAGTTTTAGCTGTAGTGCTGATTGATGAGTTTTCCAAGAGAAAGACATCAATGGCATTATGTGTTTTTAAGATGCACAACACTGGTGATATTTATGAACACATGGTAGGTGTGCATAAATCAGTATATTTGTGGCATTTTATTGAAGAATCTGAGGTGGGTTGTCATGGTGATTAAAAGCTTCAAAATGCTATTTATTGGTATTAGTTTGATGGGCATAAGGGCATATTCATTCTGCTACACTGAAACTTTTGTAAAAAGAGCTACACTTCTACCTGTATTGCAAGGGCTATTCTAGCAGGGTAAGTAAATAAAGATCCAATGAACACATTAGACTTTAAGAAACAATACTGTTTTACATTTTTGATCAACATAACAGTTTTTGTTTTGAAGCCATTAAGGAGGTTGTCTTTTAAATGTGTAGTGTTTCAGGCTATTTATAAGGTAGCAGAAAATTGTCAACTTCTCCTAACCTCCCTACCCCACAAAGGAAAAAAAAAGTGCTGGTAACTGACAAATGAAAGTATTTTCTTCAGATGGAAATATTATAGAAATTAAAAGCATCAAATATGTTTTGCTGGTATTTGCCTTTACAATAGCATATATTCTATGTGAAAAGCTACTAAATTTCTGGTGCTTTTTCCTTAAGTAATTAGTAAAAAACACTTATAGACCAGTTAACCTTGTTAAAAACAATGTTGTTTTCTGCATGAGGTCATTGATGTGTTGTCATTAGTATGGTTGGTTTTAACAATTAAATCAATGAAAATGCTGCAACAAATGCTGCATACATACACAACATCACACACACTCCGAATGAGTAATACAGTTTTCATAACAGACTTGAAGCGATGATTATTAACTAGAATTATATATATTTATATTTAAACTGACACTACAGAATTCTTTTGAGTCTTGACAGATCCGTGGAATATTTAAATGGAGTAATTGTAGTTACCAGACCTCCTGGGACTAACCTGCTGGAAAGAAAGTGACATTTTTCAAAGAGAAAAATGAATTTATAATGTGGAAAAAAGCTAAAAATGAGGTTATGGCGTGCCTGTTTATAACCATTCAGGAAGAAAATATGTTTATATGGAATTACTAATACACTGTAGCGATATACTTCATTTACAGTTAATTACAGAGGGGCTTTGTATATATCTTATTGGGTTCTGTGTTTCCTGAAATAGAATAAACCATGCTGAAAAGAAGCTTTTCAGATATTTTATTTTTGGTGCATTCATGTTTAGGAGTTGATTCTCTGCTATTTGTGTTTTCACCAGGAATAACTTTACTAAATTCAACATACTCTCTGGTAATAAACTAAAAAACCATCCAAAAGTGAAAAATACTAACCTCTCCCTCTGTGGCACAAACTACTTTGGATAAATCACACCCTTTCACTTATAACTGCCAGGCATATTCATATTTTCAATTAGGGAAGTCTTTTCAGTGGTAAATACTGCCTGCTGAGCTTTTCTGAACTGAATAGAATCACAGAATCATCACATAATTTAGGTTGGAAGAGAATTTTTGAGGTCATCTGGCTCCACTCAAAGCGGGATCAACTTAACTAGGTTACTCAGTACCTCGCCTGATTGAGCTTTGGGTGGTGGCAATGCCACAACTTCTCTGGGAAACCTGCTCCACTGTTTTACTACAATGAAAGCATTTTTCCTATGATCTAGCTGAAATTTCCCATGTTGCAATTCATGCTACCAACTGTAGCATGAATGGGGCTGTAACTGTGCCCCATAGAAGGAGTTTGGCTCTGTTTTTCCTCCTAGTAAGCAGTCGAAGACAGCAAGAAGATCATTAAGATCTCCCCTTCGGTTATTCTTCGTAGGGCTGAAGGAACCCACCTCTTTCAGGCCCTCCTTGTGCAATGGGTGGCCTGGTGGCTGTCTGGTACACATGACCACTGCCTGTGGAGACGGCTGCTTGCTAAGAGCAGAACTAGAAAAATTCAGGATTAAGTGGAAGGAAGTGGCATCAAAATAAGGAAGTGAATGAGACGTTAACTGTTCCCTTAGGAACATGTGGAGATCTCAATATCCTTAATATCAACGGTATGTCCAATGCAACAAATAATGCCATCCATGAGCTGGCAAGGAAAAGTAAGCCATAAGTACCTATGAAACTGAAATTCATGAGAAACATGGCATTCATGGGTATGAAGTGACTTTAACCAATATTCTGCCTATGTACTCTGATACTGCCTACAGCACAAATAAAAGTGGGGCATGGTGGGTGGCAACTATGTCTTCCTACATTAGAGCATTTTCATTTAATTATGATTTGAAATTATTTTAAACTTTAATTTTAAAATTATTTTTATATTACATACAATAAATAAAATATTTTAACTTAATTAACATATTCAATTAATATAAATAAATAAACAAAACATATTCATTAATAGTAAACATATTTATAATATTAATTAATTAAACATATTTATCATATTTTCTCACCGTCTTTTTATCAATCAGGTCACCAGGAGTAATTTTCTTCTCCTAAATGCTCCAGAATAATAAATTGATAATACATGATCAAGATGAGGTGAAACACACCTGACCTTTCTCTGTTACATGCCATTTAGCAGCTAAAATCCGAAGTTCCTACCATTGCTTTTCCTGTAGCTACGGTTATTAGTTAATTTCAACTGCTATTACTAGGAAAAAAAGAAAAAAAAAATCTGCCACTCTTTTCAGCAGAAAAATGTCTTCTTTTTTTTCTTTTTTTTTTTTTTCCACAGTAGGATCATTGAGCCTTTGCTGAAAGCTACACTGAAAGCTAATGTCCAGAAATAGTACCTGCTGCTATGCTCTTTAGACACTTTCTCCCCTTGACCAGGCAGCAAAAGAGGATTTAAAAAGATACATCTACACTAATAATTGCTGTATTGAACCATGCAACTTGTAAATAAATAAAAGTATTTCTTTGCAAGACATTTGACCAAGTATTTCTTGAAGGTAACAACATGCAGTTCCAATTACTGAATGACTCCCCTTTCCTTGAGAAGTAAGCATGGTAAAAGAAGAGTAAATAAAGGCGAAAAACCCCCACAAGCATGCAAAATTCCCTGTAAAATATTTTACTCTGTTCTTACACTATCTTGCATCTTCATCAGAGTAGTGTCACCATCTTGTAGTTGTGCATTAAGGTAAGTGTATAATGAATAGTTCATTCCCTTTCTTAGCTTCTCCTCAGGGGAAGAATTAAATGTGCACTCTTACATCCTGTTTTGGTGCAGTTTTATTTTTTAATTTTTTAGAAGATTTTTGCAGAAGGTGCCTGAATTGCAGAAAGTTGTCAGAATGAAGGACTCGGGGGACAGAAAATTATAGAGCAGAACATTATTATGTATCCTAGTAACTATTCTTTTAATCCTGTCTCAGCCTATACAACCACAGAGGTGCAGAAGGAGGAATAAAGGCCTATTACCCTTGTTCCTCAAATCTGCATGTGATTCTGCAAAGCAAGGCAAGCATTGAAAGGCTGAACTTCTGTGAGCTCTGCTGGACAGAGGCATCTTCTCGGTGTGTGGAGGAAGGTAAGTAGTCATTCCACCCACAAAGCTGTCCTAGAGGTTTTGCTCTTTAGGAGCTACACACAGCAGGGAAAAAACACTTTGGAAAGGGGTCTGGACATAAATCTTTGCTACACAAGGGATATGTACTACCTACCAAACAAGAGGTGACAGGTGTGTTTCTGAGTTCCTCCTGTTTGAGGCCACTTTGCACATATATTAATTCTTCATTACAGATGCGAAGCTGGAGTCAAAGGGTTGAAGGCTGTATAGACCTCTGCAAAATGTCTGCATGCCTAGAACCTATATAGTAGAAAATTTTAAACAAGATTTATGCCTTTTCTGTATTTTTGCTTTTGGATTGTTGCTGTGAAGGAAAGGGAAAAACTGTAGCAAAACTAAGTAGAATCTTGAGATAAAACTTAACAAATGTCTCCTTTTCCCCACCTTATTATTTTTTGTTTTGCTGAATATTGGGTGAATAAAAATACAAGTAAGAGAGGGAAATATTTCCCTAATATGCAAGAGAGAATTACAAAATGAGCATTCAGCTTGAAGAGAATGTCAGGGAACAACAGTACCTTATACTGCACTCTGAAAAATTGTAAAAAGTACAAAGGTTCATAACATATTGTAAAGAAAATTCTTTAGAACTTGCTCTGTTATCTTGGAGGTAACAGACACACCATATGCTGTGTCTGGCAGTTGCTATGGTAACTACTTTTAAAATTTAAGCATGGGGAAGCTATTGCCTAAAATCTCCACAACTTGGGGCCAAATCTTGTTTGATGCTGAGCACCAAGGGAGAATAAAAAAGATAAAAAGGAAATACGAAAATATCTTTCTTGTTGGCTACTGAAATTTTATCTTGAAATCAATGCTAAAGGAGATTTCAAATCATGTGGTCCTGAGGACACGGAAAAAGAGAAGAATGGGATGATCGCAATATCTTAAATTTAATACCATACAAACTGTTTGCAATTAAAATGACAAAACCCCTATTTGTTCATTGAGGCATTTCACATAAACATTATGATATTTGTATGACAGTAACTGTCAGTGTTTTATGCATTTGAGAATTCTTGCTTGGAAGTTAAAGATTAGTAAATTTTTGAAGGAAATAGATGGGAAGTAGTAGATTTTCATAAAATGATAGTGCTTATTAAGGCTTAGCAAATACAGATTTATGTCCTTGGAAAAATAGTTTTAAATATAAATAACGCTTGGACTATCACACCAGCAGCCTGCATAATGCACTTCTAATGCAAAGAGGCTTAAAATATTGGATAACGATGCTTCTAAGGAAAAAGCAGTACAAATGAAATTAGGATACTGTTGTTCTTCACTTAAAAAGGTCTATTAGACCATGGTACAATGAATGCTGTTATAAGCAAGATCAGCACTTCAGTAACTGGATTTCTGTGATTAAACTACCTCACAAGTTCTGTCTTGCTCACATGCATTCGAGATGGTCTCCTTGAGAGTTTGCAAAGGTGGGATATAATTCAGCCAGAAAACAATACTGGTGTACTGTAGCTCTTTACAAAACTACCCATACAAAGCCAACTTGTGGCTTGGAGTAATTCAGTAATGATCTGGCCCAATGTCACTGAAATTGGTGGTGTTCTCTCTATAGATGTCCCCAGACTGTGCTTGAAGCACTGCCCATTCTGCTTACCTTAGCAGAATGGTGGCCCTGTGCAGGGCCTCCCTGCCTTTAAGGGAGTCAACAGCTCCTCCCAGTTTTGTCATACTTGCTCTGTATCCCTGCCAGTCCTGCATCCAAGTCACTAATGAAGATGTTGAAAAGTACAGGACTGAGGATGGAGCCCTATGGAACCCCCCTAGTGACAGGTCGCCATCCTGATGCCACCCCATTCACTCTTTGTGTCTAACCTGTGAGCCAGTTTCTCACCCATCCCATGACGTGTTTATCCATCTGTGATCTGGACATTTTGTCCAGAAGGATCCTGTGAGAGGCAGTGTCAAAGCTTTACTGAAATCCAAAAGGATTACTTCAACTGGCTTCCCATGATCAACTAGGTAGGTTACCTTGTCATAAAAGGAAATCAGGTTTGATGTACAGGAACTTCTCATGAAGCTGTGATCAGTGACTGTTTTGTCTTTCAGGTGTTTTTCAAGGGCTATAGGATAATTTTTCCATAACCTTACCAGGCACTGAATGAGACTGATAGGCCTGTAGTTTCTGGGCTCCTCCTTGCCCTTCTTGAAAATTGGGATAACATTTCGAGTCAGCTAGGACCTCTCCAAGACCACTCAAAATTGAGAGAGGTTTTTTTTTCAAGATCCAACATCTTGCAACATTGCAGGACCCTTGCAAGAAAGTGTTATTCAGCTCAAGTGTCCTTTTTTCATGCTGTTATTTCTCACAGGATTGAGTCTCTAAGTCCTCCCTCCAAGATAATGAATTCTGTGAGCTGTGGCCCTCATAAGCTGCTATGAAATTATGAGTGCTATTATAGACAAGATAAAGATTTAAAACTTAAACACTGGTTTAGGCACCAGTGTACTCAGGGCTCTTGTAAGTAATTATTTACATTGTTAAGAAAAATATGTGTTTTAAATGCACACTGTTCAGCTACAAGGATCATTATTCTATCTTCCTTGCTTTGTCTGCTGCTCGTTAATCAGTGCCCCTTAATTTAACTTCTTGAAACATTTTTTGATGGACAGCAGCAGTAGAAAAGGTTGGTGACCAGCTCCTTCTCCTCTGTTCCCTGTCCTCTCACATTTGGGCCTGAAAATCATTGCCATGTCTGTGAGCAAGACAGGTCTTGCTGACTGGTTGTTCCAGTTCATGGCCTGCGGCTCTATCCCTGTAATGTCTGTCCTTCTAGAAATGTCTAATATTTGCTTGGCAGACCATTTCTCAAGGGGATGTGCATAATTTTGCCAGAGATCTGACAATTCTTCATGGCATGTTAAGATATTTGCTTGCAAAAACTGACTTGTTGCTGAATAGACACTAAGGCACTGATGTTCACAGTATAGCTGATAGCTGGTGGAAATGAAATAATCTGTATTGACACATTTGGAAGTTTCACATCTTTTTCCACTTAACATGCTAACGTGATAATTGCTAGACTGATGATTTTTCCAGTGACACGTTTCCTTTTGTCAATATTTAGACCTGTGTATAGAAAACTTATCTATCACACCTGGCTAATTTTCACTTAATTTAAAAATAAATGAAACATATTTAGTTTGCAGGGTTAGCAGAACAAAATGAGTTTTATAAACATTTTTCTTGAAACATTATTTGAAGGATAAGAAATGATAATGGCAAATATATACAAAATCTGGCTCAAATGAAAGCATATTCCAGGAAATTATTTTAATGCTTAGATAAAACTAATTGAACATTTAAGTTGAGCCTTCATTCTGCTTGCCATTTACTTCAAGGTTTCATAACCTAACTGTTTAGATTATGAAACCTAAACATAATGCCAAATAAAAATAGCAATGAATACCCAATAAAATCACTTCAATATCTATTCAGGATACAGGTGAATTTGTAGCCAAAGTGATTCTATGTTCCATTGTATATTTGTTCATAGGGTTTAAATATTGGATCCAAACAATTAATTAATCTATTCATTAGGCTTCTATCATGGCATTTCTTGGCTGTGTGTGCCATGACTCTTGCTGTTAGTGATTAGGTAACAATTTGTCAGTTTAGGATCATAGGCTGTAGCATTTTGACTATGCTGACATAACTGTAAGCATTATTAGCTTTAGCTTTCTTTAGCTTTGGTGCTTTTTGCTGGACTGATCCTCAGGAATGAGTGTGACCATACAGTTCTGCAAGAATAGCTGTCATGACCATGGAATGAATCACTTCACCGTTACTTTCAAAGGTTAAAGGCACCACTTTTCTTCTACATGTAATTATCATCCTTGCTGTAGTTCTGTTTTCACACCCATGTCTGGTAACTGTGTTCTACCTGTTGGGGTGGAAAGCTTATTCCCTTATCTTTGGTTGCAGCTATTCTGTGTAAAGATACATGTTTACTTCCTGGGAGTTCTTACTCCATAACACTTCTTGAATATTTTACTCTATTGTGGTAAACACTGATATTCTGGTCACATGATTGAGATTTCAGACATGGTCAGCTTTTACTTAGTCTGAGTGGTTATGAAATCTTACATATAATACAGGTGTTTCACAAGGTTTTCAGTATTATAGATATTCCACATATCCTAATTTTGGACGTCATTAAGCTAGTTAAGGTGTTTTTCTTTCAGATAATGAGAACCCACTTTGGGTTTTGCATTCAGAGACTTTTGTCTCACATTTGGAAGGATGGACAGTATTCTAGAAAAGTGCCACTGTGAATTTGCAACATTCATACAAAATTTGCAACTGACATATAAAAGAAACACAATTTATATCTTTTTCCACTAGATCATCATATTTCCTGAACCATCTTTGATATTAATTTGCTTACAATATCACAAATATGTGATCTGAAAAATAACTTTTGTACATTTTTATGAAACCCGATAAATAATCTTTTTCTGCACAACTGCAGTCATCACAACAGCTTTGTCTTATAGTTACATGCTTATTAATACATTCCTGCTGTTTCGTGCATTATGTGTTGCAACTTGTGCTGAAATGTGGAAGCTGACTGCTTCTATTGTGTGTCACTCAGTGCTTCTTTGCTGAAAATCTCTGGAATTGTTTCCTTGTCTTAGAAACAAACCTGATATTTGCCATTTAACTATATTCATATTCTGCCTTAATGCCCACTTATTATTTTTTAGTTAAAAGACATTATTTCACATGTCATCTCTCAATAGATGGTTTTAGTTTATCTTTCAAATAGTTGCAGTTGCTCATGAAATTTCTCAAATAGCTTGCCTTTGATCAGACATCAGGGATTCCTTGTGCAGATTTTGCTGGGTTTTAAGCTTCATATACTTCACCATTATTGTGCAGGCCTTTAAAATCAGAAATGTGGGTAAGAGGAAAGAAAATGTGCTTTTGCAATCAATACTCTTGTTAGAAATATTCTGTATTATTCTGTCTTGCAAGCCTTGCAAAGGACTCTCATGCTGCAGAAAGATTATGTCGTAGCTTTCCATAACCGGCAGACGCAGCACAGTATCTGATTTCCTGAGTGAAAGTGCTTTTTTTACCCCTACAAAAATCTGGAAACATTGCCTTCATTTCTTTTACTTCTTAAGTTCCTATCCAGACTAAGAGATTTAGAGAACTTATTTTTTTCCAGAATAAAAAGAAAATTCCCCCAATCCCAGGTAAGTGTCAGAACATTTTCAGAATGCCAGTTACTTGAAAAGTCAGTATTATAGGAGGTTTGTACCCTTTCATGTGACAATACTCATAAAATTCTGGAACAATAAAATTGAAGTGCAGCCAACGGATCTAATACTGTGATCTTCCAGCTTTTTTTGCAGTCTTTTGAGTATGTTTCAGCTGCTAAAATTATTTGGATAGAGAGGGAATCTAAGGATTTTTTAAAATAAAAAGACAAATTCATAGCCTTCGTGTTTCTAAAAAAAATATTAATTATTAATATAGGTTTTTGCAAGGTTTTCAAAATGAAAAGCAAATAAAATTCTAAAATGTGTTATTAAATGCATAATTTTAAGTCTTTTAAATTCTGATCCCAAAGCAAAGGACAGAAGGTGTTTTATAATGCTTGAATACTTCTGTCTGGTAATGTTGTGAACCAGGGCACAATTTTGCCAAATCTATGCCATTTTTGGAACTACTAATTTTCTATGTAAGTTTGTTCTTTTGTGGATATATTTCCACAGAAGGAGAACATTAAGGCTCTGGTAGGGAAATACAGAGAAACAAACCAAGACACAGAGAGACTAATTTTGCTTTAAGACTAGACAATTTTATAATCACCCTCCACAGCTTTGGGAAACAGGAGTCTTGGTTTTGCATTTAAATCTGTTTGGCAGTATGCACTATGTCTCCCAGCCACTTGGTTATTTGTAGAATTTGCTGTATTCAGGGGGTTTGAAATACTTTAAAACAAATTGAGCTGAATGGGCATCTTAAACCATTTCCTGATTGGTGTGTCTTCTAGCCCCTAATGTGCCTTTCTAGGTCTTAGTTATTTCCTTTTCATAAAAAAATAATTGCTCTTAAAAATGTCTGCTTGGGTTTCTTTTGTAAAGAGAGCCAAACTGAGGAGCTCTAGGCAGATTAGCTGGACTGCTTCGTTTAGTAGGCTCTCTGAGCTTTGAAGAATGCTTCAAAAGTATGGAATAAAGCTCTTTTTCTTCCTATTTTTGCATGGGCTAACAACTTCCCAGTCTTTTAATTTGCTGTCCTGTTGCATTAGAGTTCATTATCTTTGTGTTTCAGTTTAGTAATTCTGTCTGAGTTCCTATCCTTTCTCTCTTCTGAGTCCTTGCCGAAAATACAAGTAACACAGCAATACAAGTAACACAGCAGAAGCTTGTATACAGACAGAAGATATAATGAGAATAACACTTCTCGTGGGAATTAAATGCTGCATCACAGGGTTTCATTTGTAAATATCTGCAATGGGAAACTATGTTTAAAAGTGCATTCAGATTCACTGTTTGGAGTCTCTTCTCTTTTGCACTATGCCTGCACTGTTCATATTACAAAACTAAGCATGCAGTTCAGGCTGGATTGAGGGTTAGATATTTACATTTGGAGAAAACAAGGCCAAAAAATGGTTTTAAGGCATAGTAAAGACAAAAATGACTTTAAATGTACTGCAGAAGCACCAAAAATTCTGAAAATATTGCCTGATAATGGCTTCATAAATGAGACATTCAAAGAACAAAGACTGCAAGTGACTTATTCAGTGTTGTTTGGCCAGATGGTGGCAAAATGCAGGTCTTCAAATGACAGTTTCCATGTGCTGACTTCTCAAGGAGATCATCACATTGGCTGTGAACACACAGATTGTTTTCTGAGTGGAAAACTTGACCTGTCTTGTACCAGTCCAGAAGTCTTTTGCAACATAATACACAGTGGGGAGAATGGATATGGATAGTTCACACATGGGACTACTATTCAGTGAAAAGACTAGCTGTTTTCATAATTGACAGAAAATAAAAAAAAAAACTATTGTGTGGAAAAAAATTAGATGGCTCTTGTATGAGATTTATTCCCTTTGGCCTAGAAAAAGGTCTTCCATCAACTCCTTTGCTTTTTTAAGAAGAAATTTGGAAAAAGCTTAAAATGTCAATGTAGGTATTTTTTCTTTTAATAAGAAAGAATGCACAAAAAGGTAATCTTGATGTTCAAAGAGATCTTGTCAGTTCTGTTGATGTCAGTATCAAAAGAAGTTGATAATTATCTGAAGAAAACACATTTCTCTTAGTTACTTTCTTTTTCATGAAAATTTCTCAGGTTAATCACAGCAGCAGAGCTGCAAGGGTATGTACTGTGCACCTTCACTTCTGCAGCACATTGTCTACCAAGATTCATACAGGCAATTATAGCATTATACCTTCTCTGGCATCACTAAATTTATGTTGGATAGACTGCAAAGAGAAAAACCTAGTAGTTATCTTAAACCTCTATTTCTTGTACAGTATAATTATACCAAAGGCGTGGCTTAGCTTTTGCAGTCTATAGGTCAGCTTTGGCCATGTTGTGTTTCATGTAAGGGGGACTATGGCAGGTGCTGAAAGTGAGCAGGTAGCTCATGGAGAGTTGTGAGTGCATTTCACTTCTGCATGATTAGTATTTATTTAAGACAAATAAGCCTCTGCATTATTATTAAATGAGTTCTTCAGCCAGAATGGGCCCTATTCCATGGGGCATTTGTCCTGATTTACTCTGTACACCACTCTTCCAAGAATGTTAACTTGCGAAGACACTGGAGGACTTCTTGATGACAGTTTAATTTCTAACTGAATTGCCATCAAGATGGGTTCTGAAAATCATCACAATAATAAAAGAAATCAAAAGGCCTTACTGCAAATGAAGCAGAGAATTTTTTTTTTTTAATAAGGAAAAAAAGAAGTTCTAATACACTATTGCTTTTTGGATTCTCTTTAAAATTTCCTTCAGAACGCAATAGCATAACCCTGTCTACGTCTTCCTTTGGTTGGGATCATACAGTGTAATTCAGACAATGACATCTTCAATTCTGCTCAACAGGATTTATCCGCAGAATAGCGCACAGCAACATTTTTTCATTTATTATGTTTCATTTCACAGACTTTTTTAAGGTCTTATAGCTTAAAAAGCCATGTGTTTTGCCCATTATGTTTCCTTTAAAGCTGCATCCACTAAAAGAAAAAGGAGCTTGGAAATGCTAGAAATTCAAAATTTCTCACATACTAATTTGCTCTCCTTTGGATTTTTCATAAAGACAAATCAGGCAGAACATTTCTGTGCCTTAGTTTCCTCAGCTGGAGAAGGAGGGGGAAAAAAAGAAGCTGTGATAACTCCCACATGTGTTGGGAGGATACACGCATTTGATAGGCTTGAATGGAAAGCTTTACATGAGAATATTTCCAATAACCAATTGCTTTTATTTTGTCTGGCCTGTCATGAAAAGAAACACAGGGTTAATTCTGGAAGCTAATTCTTGGAACTATATTGTTGTATAAATCTAATGTTGGTATTATTCAGTGCTATATTCTAAAAAACACAATTTTTTTTCCCTCTTCCCCCCCCCCCCCCCCCCCCCCCCCCCCCCCCCCCCCCGCAAATAGTACTGCACCATAATTACAATTGCCATAGAGGCAGGAGCAGAGGAATTAAATTCCCCGTAGGTGTCACATGTAATTGTTCCTAGAGAATCAGAAGATTAAACATGGCAACAATGCACAGCACAAGATAGCCTAAACCTAGTTTTCCTGCAGAACTGCAAATAGTAGCAAATCAAAAGACTGTTCTCCTTAATTACCACTGTATGAGGCATCAAGCTAAAAGCAGGCTCACTCTGTAATGTTTTCTATACAATTACAGTATGTACATACAATGCAAGCCCTTATGCACCACCTAATAGACAATATTATACACACAATTATTGCTAACTTCCATTTTACAAGGAGAAATCACTGGTGAGCCTAGGACATTGGCCTCTCAGCTTCCCCAGCAAGCAATACTTGACTAAACTAAGGGAACGGTTTTACTTCCTGAAGCCAGTAGAGACTATTTATACTTAAACACATTTCTTCACAACTTACAGCCTGTTGTATTAGGTGAGAGCTTGTGAGCGGGATGGGCTGCAATCTCTGTGAGGTTTGCAAGTTGGAACTTGTGGAGTACTTCACGAACTTTACACATTTTCTCTCTCTCTGTATTCTGAAATCAGCTACCCTGCTGATCAGAAGTCCATTTGGGACTTGAATTCAAGTCAGCAAGAGTCAAAGAGCTGAAACAATAAAAACAGTGTGGGGTTTTGGGGAAGAAATTTTCATTCTTGTACACTGATCTAACATGTAGCAGTCTGATCAATATTTTCTGTTGTTCTGAGCAAAAATAAGTATTGGTACAAGCTGAAATATGTGTCATTGTCCTTGCTTACACTTTTACCAGGATTTTATTTAGTTTCTTGTTGTTATTTCTTTAATCAGATTTCAGCTGCTGTAAGGCAGCCAAGTATTCCTCCAGTAATGGATTTCTTCCTATTGTAGTTTAACTGCTCATTGAAATTTCCATTCAGTTGGAGAAACCATTTTGCTCTCTGACATGTTTTTACTGATTATCAGGGTTACTGGATACACTGTGCACTGAATTTTAATTGGCACCAAGCTATATATTTTTAGTGAGAAAAAATGGGAAGTACTTTTCATTAAGTTCTTGAAATTCAAGTGTTGTCTTTGAGGATAAAATGATTCATAAGATTTATTGATGTACACTTCTGAAGCAGATTATAGGTCAACCTTCATCTGTGTCATAAAAAAAATTATGATAGTCCTTACTTAAACAATACCTATTTATACAATTATTCATGTTGTAACAACAAGTATTATTTTACTTGCTACAGGGTCACCAGCTGACAAGTGGATTTTAACTTTCTGCATATTCACCTATTTTTATCTAGGAATTTAAATAACTCAATAGTACTAAATACTATCTGAAAACAGTTGCATTTTATAAGGGTTTCTTCTAGACATATTAGTACACCAAATGAAAATTATCTTTTTTATGTTAATAAAGTGAACTCTTGGAGATACAAAATATCAATACTTTCTCTGAAGAATGGAAAATCAACAAAGCCCAGGTAAGCAGATTTGCACTGTTTTTAGTAGGAATAACCAGAGATGCACTGTTTTTTCATAACAAGTGAATCAGAAAGAAATACATTTTAGGAAAGCATCAAGCAGTTTTTAATTATGTCATAGTGGAAAATCTCATCCACCTAGGGAGCCCAAGTGCTCTCTTTCCAGCTCCTAGTTCTGAAATTCATTACTTCATCTTGGAAAGAGAGCAAATATTACGTATACTCTCAAATCATCACAGTCCAGCCAGCTGGGGGCAAAAAAATGAACTCTCTAAAGTAGCTTGTGATTCTACATACTTGCCATCAGTTAATTAAGAGGTAATGTCCATAATCCATACTTTCATTTCAAAGGCAATAAAAGGATAAAGAGAAGCACAAAGAGAATCATTAAGGAATACTGTAGCTGAGGTAACATCATGTTTTTGTGTAATTAGATAGACACCTTTGAGACCATTTTATTGGCCTTGATTACACAAAATAAAAATTTTCATTTATATATTAGGAAAGAAGTTGCTTCTGTTTTATTCATTTAGAAGTGTTTCAAACACTGCAGAATGAAGCAGCCTAAAGATGAAATGTAGATTGTTTTCTGATTTGCAGGAGATGCTAGGCCACTGTTAAGCTACAAATAATGGAAAGAGAGGAAATGAAAAATATATTAATGAAGGTGTTGCAAAGGAACTCTCAATGACTCTCTCAATGCCTGAGTCTGTTTTCCTTCAAACATGGCCTGATTTGTAGTTGTTTGTACAGTTATTAATAGTTTAATTTTATTAGTTCGCTGTAGAAAAACCTGATTTACATCTTGTGCAATTAAATGATGAGTCAGCCTCAATCACATACTAATCCTGATTTCTTGAATGCAGCATTGAAGGTGACCTCAGTATGTTTTTGACATTGAACTTACAAAAAGTGTTCTGGAAAACAAAATTTTGCATTGCATCTAGAGAAAAGTATACCCCAAAAGACACTGCGTCTTTCAAAACTGATGGTGGTGGCTGAATTCTGATTCCATTCAGACCACAATTAATGAACTTCCGGTTTTACACCGTTGTAAATTTTAGAAACGTAACTGCTAGCCATCTGGTGAAAAAGGTAATCTTGCACATACAGAAAGAATATTTTAGGATGGGAAATAGTCTAACTTGTGTGCTGAATAGCTATGTGGGAATTTGCTGCAGTAATTACCCTCCTATCATTAGTGACAAGTAATTGCTATAGCAACCCTGCTGCCACCTGTCTCACACACTCTTTCAAACACACACACACACACACACACTCTCTCTCTCTCTCTCTCTCTCTCTCTCTCACACGCTCTCTCACTACATATTCATAGTTTTGAAACAAAGGCAGAAAAGCCAGTAGCTTAATGTCATTTATTGAATCACTGTTTTTTCTAATCATCAAAATATAACCTCTTTCTCCCCTGCCAACTCCTCATAAATATTTATTAAAAATAAAACATTTGTGTTGTAGAAAATAGTGCTGTTCAACCAAAGTATCTCTATTCAACACTAATTCTCTGAGGGAGAGAAAAGAGAACTCTCACAGCTTGATTCCTTTTTTAAATTTTATTGCATACATTGGGCCTGAGAGTGATTTTGCAGATATGGATATGATTTCCAACAAAGGCAGCCATCTAATATATGTAACTGGTTTGGTTTTCACAACTAGGGCAGCTGAGATTTGTTCTCTTTGATTTAGACGCATTCCAAACCACCATGCGACTCAGTCAGCAGCAGGTATTTCTTTGTTGCAGGAAAACACTTCCAATTTGCATGCAATATTTTTAACTTGTTGGCAGTGGGCAGAGACTAAAGAACAGGCTGGCTATCAAGGCTTCACTATGGCATCATCTAACACCGGTTCTAGTTTTGTATTTTGCTACAGCTTTTGACAATATTAGCGGAACCTGACTTTGAAATTCTAGAATAATCTACAAGAATAACAAAAAATCCTTTGTATTTGAAAGTACCAGAAGTTCACAATTCTCTGTGATTAGGCAGTGAAAGAAGGGAATGGTTGCTCAGCATTTTCTTTTTCAGTTTATGAAATGCCAGCTTTAAACCCTCAGTTACAAGCATTCCTCATAAAGCCATGATCCTGCTACATCAGCACAGGACAGAAATCTGGCTAACAGTTTTGTCACCACTAGATGTCAGCAAAATACCAATAACCGGGACTTAGACGTGCAAATTTAGAACTACTAGGTCTCTCTAACCCTATCACTCAGTATGTTCTAATGTGAAGATGAAATAAAACAGCGTTTGAAATATGAAAGAACAGTGAGGAAATTCGGGAACAGCATGCCTCAACATCCGACATTTGTGCCCCACATGCTTATTCCAACTCTTCTGATGAAAAGAGACCATTCACATTTAATTCTTAATATATGTATTTTTTTCTGAAATAAGACAGATTTTCTCATGCTGCTCAGTCCATCTAAAAATAATTCTGTGCCACAGCTTTTCATGTTGCTGAGGAAGGGAAGGGATATATCTAATGAAGAGGTATTAAATTTTTTCAGATGAAAAGATAGTATGGAATACTATTTCAGATAAAAGCTTGCACACAAAAAGTGAGTCTTGTAATACTTTTACAGAAGTGAAACCTATCCTTTTCATTGTTTTTTTGAATTAAAAAAAACTCTTAAATTTTTTTCAAATGAGCTGGGTAATATTTTTAATTTTAAAATTACCTTACGGACTTCTGTTGAGAGTGTTAAAAGCTATGTGCCTCCTTAACATCTCCCTGCAACTGCCAGCAATCTGAATGTTTTATTTATTTGGTTTAAAAACTAGCAGGAAGAAACCTGCTTCTGATCAGCTCACTGTTTAGTGCGGAATGGTTGTCCAGTCATGTGAAGCATGGGTAGACTTCAGCTTTCTAGAAGGAAATCCATGTACTGTCCGTTATACAATTTGTCTCATTTATTTCTGATTAAATTATTCATTCTTTTTCTGATGTTCTATCTCAAGACAATATGGCCTGTCAAAATACAGGGTTTGCAAGCAGAAAGTAGTACTCATTTCCCAGACATATGTAGTCCTTCTGTGCTAAATCTTTAAGCAGTATGCATTAATCAGAGGGATTTGTTGGTAAATTATGCTGTATTTTGTCACCTGTTTGACTTGAATTGTTTCACATATTTGAAGATTAAAGAACTGTATATTTTGTTAACGGGAATTTTCTGCTTCATACCAGCTGGAATAACTAAAAGACAAATAAGAACAAACCCCAAAACATACAAACATATATATATGCAAACATATAAAACATGAAACGCTGTCTCAAAAACATTATAGAAAGAGCAATCTGATAGTTTATGATGAGGAGGAAACAGGGGGTTTTTAATGTCCACCAGAAATAAATCAGTGCTATAAATGAGTCGCAGGACTTGTGGTGCTTTCTTCAAAACTGCCAGGGGTGCATTCAGCCAGTGCCCAATATTGTGATGTAACTCTGCTCCACTGTACATTGAAACTATTTCATGTTTTACTGAAAATACTGGTCTTATGGATTTGGGTATCTATTTTGAGTACTTCAGAAAAAAAGAATTCCAGAGATTTTCCTGAAGCTTACTCTTAGAAATGAACTCCATTACTCCAGTATTCAGTTCAGCAAACAAATAAATAAACTTTGCTTTCAGCATTGAAAAGGCATTTGTACAATTTATCCTCTGAACATGAGTACACTACTAAAGAGAAAAACCTGTGATGGTGAATATCAAAATTCAGTAACTACTTAAGACTCCAATTTTTAACAGCACCTGAGCTTCTTATTTCATCTCTTCCTACCAATTTAGCAACTCTGCCCAGAGGAGGGCGCAGAGCTTCCTGGGGGCAGTTCTGGGAGATTATAGGTTGATTAATGCTTGCAATAAAACCCACAACAGTGCATTCATAATTGCTGATGGAAATAGTAGGGACAGCTCTTGAGTCCATGGGCAGCAGGACTGGTTATTTCTCTAATGTAAGGGAAATAACAGAAGAAAATATCCAGTTCACACCTGACTGTGGGTTCTGCAGACCTAAGGATCATTCTATTAAAGTCAAAGCCCATTAGCAGTGTGTAAACAACCTCTTAGACACTGACTGTTCATGTTGAATATATTTTTACATGTTTTCAGTTCTCATTCAAGGCAGAAATGTCAACACTTTTGCCAGACAGTAAAGGGCAGACATTAAAGGGTGCTACAATCTTGAGGCTGCCATCTGTTATTCTTGAGTGCCAGTCCTGATGGAAAGGAGAGGTGATACTTAAGGAGGATGACAACGGAGAAGCAGTGGGAGGGATTCAAGGGGAGGAGGCTTTGTCAGGAATTTCTGTTGCTCTTTCATATTGACTTTTCACTAAAATATTGCACATACATGATTTTTTTTTTAATTATAAAGATGAAAACTGCTGTCCTCTCAAAATCTGCTTGATATCTTATGAAATCTCAGTGCCTTATGCATGTGATTCAAATATAAATAAAGGATTGATGGCATTTGTAACATCTTCTACAGAAGGCATATTGATGGGGATTCATGAGTCACAAACAAATTGCACATATGAAAGCAAACTGTATCAGAACACATTGCACTTCCATCCAGAGGCTGTTTAACAAAGCTAAATACTATGGCTTACTCATTATGGAGGAAAATTGCATTTCAAATGGTAGTGGAATATACTGTCTGACACATAAAAAGAAACTCCTTTTCCTTTTCCTCTGTTGCCCAAATAGTGAAAAACACCATCGTCTTGGTAGGACGGCAAAGGTTTGAGGATCCAAGAGGATGTAGATTGTGTTTTTTTTCCCACTAGACTTATCTTCAAAAGGAATTTCCAACTCACTCCTAGGTAACTAGGGATGAGGAAATCAGAATCTACTTCATATTTTCTGTCAAAGATCAATGGTTTTATTTCCCTTTCTGACCATCTGCTTCTATCCTTAAAACATCAAATCTACATTTACATCCAGAGACTTTTGGTGAGATTCTAGATTTCTAGCTGTGATGATAGATCTTTGGAATAATTTTTTTTTCTGAAAATCAGTGGTTATCTGTCAGAGAGATGTAATAAGTATTCATTTAGCTAATGAAGGTGGATGATTACCAAAAGACTAACCACATTCTAGAAATTTGGTGTGTACTTTGTACCTTTCTTGTCCTTCATGATACAGTATTCAGAATAAATTGTGTGTCAGTAGACTGAGACACAACAATACAAGTATATTTACATTGGTGTACCTGGAAGCAAAGATGGAAAATATGAAAAGCATCAGACCAAGATGTTACTCAGATCACAATTATGAGACTGTCTGGTGCTGTAAAATCAACCATTAAACATCGAGGTTTCAATTCGGAAGCATCACTCAGAATGTGAGTTAAAGTATCTCCCAAGATAGGTCATGTGGAAAATGATGCCAAACTAACTCATAAGTCAGAAGCAATCTGCAGATTCTATCTTCTTGCAGACTGATCATATTTTTAAAGTGAAAAACTGGGGTGTTGTGTTCAGGGGTTCTCAGGGAAACATTCTGGCACAGGAAAAAGAAAAGTTGGCCAAAAATTCAAAAAAAAAAAAAAAAAAAAAGTAAAAGAAAAAAAAGGGGCACTCTTCATCTTACTTTCAGTGCTAGAATAGAAAACTGGGACATCTTGTAGTAAGACAGGTTGGATAAATTTTTATCACTGTGTCACCTCTTCCCTGTCTTCACTCAAATTCATTCATTCACATCTAGCTCGAGCCTTGTCCTCTTACGTCAACAAGCACACCATCAATTTTGCATGTGATTTATTTTACATTTTTTTCTACTCTGAGTTTTGACAACATAATTGAACCATTTTTGCTCATGATTAAGGTCTCCAAGAGAAATTAAGCTCTGTGTTCAGAAATGTTATCCCATTCATATTATGATTTCCCTTTCTTCTGTTTGATCATTTTACACTCAGGAGTAACACTTAAACACTGAAACTTCCAACTTTGAAGCTTAGGGTATTACTCTTTTCTCTTTCCTTTTCTATATTATCTTTCAAGACCAAAGCCTTTCATTTGGTTGAAAACTCGCTTTCCTTTATAATAAAGGTCAAACCTCCTCACAGCCCTAAACCTCATACGTGCATATTCCATTCCTCACTGCCACTTACTGACTGAGGACTCCGAGCCTATAGTTTTAAAGCCAATGATGAATTTTGCATGCAGGAAGATTGCCCGTGTTAGCTACAAACAACAAAAAAGAGGCTTTTCTACCTCTTCATTCTCCCCAAGAGAATAGTCTGCTGAACTACAACAATATCTTTCACAATATTTAATCAGAACCAATAATTATCAGTTTTATAAGAAGAACATACACTTTATTACCATATTCCAATATGTTGTTAGCAAAAGATAGTGGTCACAAAACAATTCAGAAACCTGCCTAGAGCAATGATGGCAGAGGAATGCCTAACAGTTACCCAGCAATAACTTGCAAAATATGTAAGACTTTGAAAAGAAAGTGGTTATCAACCATCACAGTAAGATTTTTACTATCAATTTATAAATGGTCATAATTTTAAGTGCTCAAAGTTCAATTTTCAGGAAGAACAGATGTTATTCAACAAAACTGCTCAAAACATTGTTTCTCAGACCACAAACACCAGCTCTTCTACTATGGCAGAACAAGCATGTGAAACATGGAAACTTTGCAACGTGGAAAACTTTAATGCTTTGGGATTCAATGGAGAGAAAATCCATTAATTTTAAGCATGCATTTACCTTTACAGCCCTGGCACCTGAGTAGAAAATGCAGACTATATAATTTAAATCTGTACAGTAAATATAATATAAAATACAGAATTATATAATATTATATAATATAAAATACAGAATTAAATTCAGTCAAACTCATTGTGCCTTTAATTCTATAATGTCTCAATCTGCTTCTGTCAGACTTGGAAGGTACTGTGTTTAATTTGTATTTGTTTTAATAAAGTAGTTGTACTAGAAGTAGGTTAGAGGTTGATGAAAACTTAGGAGTATTCATTCCCAAGAGGTTTTAATAGTACAACCATTTAGTAGGGAGGACTTTAAACAATTTAAGAAGGGGGAAAAAACATGGAAGCAAATATAAGCCAACTTGTATACAAATATGTTAAGATGGTGAAGTTGTGGAGTCTTCATCTGTGGAGATAATCTTAACACCTGGCTGGACATGGACCTGAAAAACCTGCTTTAGCTCACCCTGCCTGAGTAAGGTCTGGGGATAATGACCTGTCAGCCTCAACCATTGTGTGATTCTGTGATCCTCCCAGGCTTTTTTCTTTCATTATCTAGAAACAGCCAAATTTTTCTACTAAAACTCTGTTGCTGCAAAGTAGGATATACAGAATATATCCTGTTTATAAATATGATCTTGTTACCACCAGGAAATAAACTGTCAGTTAATTTAATTAATTAAAAAAACCAAAAAAACATATCTCAGATGAAAGCTAGCTTGGAAGTAGCCCAGAGGTCAGAAACTGAAATCTTTGATGTATGCTTGATTATCTCAGTCTTCAACATATGTCCTTACATGATGCTGTCTGTAAGTTTCTGAAAATGGTGAAGACACTCCACATTTCCAGTGGGTGTAGGAACAGTGAAAACAAGCAAGAAAATGAACTTCCTGGATAATGCAATAGAAATAGCATCCCTATGCCCATCTGAAACTTCATTTAACCAGCTAAGGTTTACAGCCAGTCTAACATTACAGTGCTAAATTCATTCAAGAGGCTCAATTGGCTTACTGCAAGTGAAAACAGTATTGCAAGCATTGATGTAATTTCTGAATTTGACAATAGGCACAGATATTTGGTGGGTTATAGGTCTTTTGAGTCTGAACATTCAAGTCTGCCTATGTAAGCTACATCAAAACAAGAAACATTTGTTCTAAAATCATAACTGATTAAAACTTGTAAAATAATTGTGTCAGAAATGAGGAATCTCTGCAAGAAATTAAAGAGTTGATAGAGGTTAAAATGATCAAATTTTCACTAATATTTTGCTAATTGAATGCATTTGGGCCCAAATTTTCAGAGCATTTTTAAAAAACAAGCATAGATCCAATTCATTTCAGTCACAGCTGTGATCACTTGGCACTTGCATGGATCTGCCAAGGATGACTCAAATAGATACCTAGAAAATGTGGCCATTTTTAGCAGCCATTAGCAGCCATATGAAAATTTTAATTTAAGTGTCTCAATTACCATCACATTATAACTTTGTGGTAGATTCAGTTCTCACTGTCACAATTCGAATCCATTACCCTTCACCTGCCATTTCCAGACACACTGTGGTCCTACAGACTCTCCTAGTTACATGATGGATGAATCAGTTTTCTTTTGATCTTTATTCTCCATTGCAGTTTATCCTTGATATGTTTCCAGAACAGAGTGTAGTCTATTTCATTAAGCAAAAGGTGAAAATCTTTCACGAACAAATAAATAAGGATCTACCACCTAAAACATACATGTAAGGCCTGAATTAATATTGCTGAATGAACCTTAATTCTTGGGTTTCCTAAATTTTGAATGTATAAAATTAATATTCTTGCACTGCAATACATATAGTTTCTGAGATTTTTTTTTCCCCCCTTGGAAAATAAATAGCAAAAATTAGCTGCGAAGAAACCATGTTGCATCTTGCATGTAATCAACAGCACAGAACTTTAGTAGCCTATCTGGAAAAACAGGTGGTAAGCAATAGGCTATTGTTTTTAATCTGATGTGACAGACCTATTCCCAGCATACTTCACAGGTATTTTTCTCACAACAGAAAAATTCTGGAGAAATTAAGCTGGAAATAGTATAGTTATGTTGGCAGATTGAAGCTCTGGAGCTAATGAGCCTGTGGCCTTAGCACAGGCTAAGTGATTAAGAACTTACATATTAGAATGGATGCAGCTTGGAGCTGACATTCCTAAACCACTTCTGGACTATTTAAATTGGAGTACAATGGACTGTATGGGGGTCATGGCTGCAGCTGAAGCATGTCTAGTGTACAGTGTCATGGACTATTGAGTTAAGCATGCTTATTGTTCAGGAAATTATGTTGCTCAATTCTAAAAGCTTCTTACTAAGATTTAGTATGATTCATTACTACAAGATGAACCACAGTATCTAAAAGTTCAAAACCAGGCTGTATTTGGCTGGACAAAATCAAGGTTTTGCTTCAAAGCAGACATAAGCTGAGAACTCCTTATGAAAGGCTTTTATAGTATGAGGAAATATTTGAAAAATATTTAGCAGCCAACACCTGACATGAGAGTTTCAGTCCAGAGTCTGAAATTTTAGAAAATTTAAATGCAAACCAAATTTGAATACTAAAATAGTAAAGTGTTAGACAACCTTAGGTCTGGATAATATCTAAAATTAGTGTCTTTTATGTGTAGGAGCATGTGTAAAAATGATAATATAAAACTGTTACTTTTTTGTTAGCCTACTGCTTATCTGCTTTCACACAAACTAGAAAGCACATTATGGCTTCTATGATCCTATATTCTTTTCTTGCCCATTCCTTGAAACACGTATAATTAATGTTTTTTAAGGTCTCTTCAGAAGAAAACTGGATGTGTGCTTCTCTTTACTGTGGTGGCAAGTATGTGACTAAATATTTTCAAGGATGCATAAGCTTGTATAAGAAAATTCAATAAGGAATTAACAGGAAAATAATACAGATAAATCTCAGTGTTTCAGATAGAACAGATATATATTTTCCATCAGAAAAATACAAACTCCCATGTTACTAACCACATTATTGTGACTTTCTCAAATGATGAGTAAACCAAAGAATGGGAAGAAGTTTGGTATGGTTGTCTTTCATGATATTAATAATATTTTATAATGTCTGACAGTGATGAATAACCTTTCATGTATGTTTACAAAGTAATGGCATAATTGTTCATGCTTGCATGATAATTAAATGTGTTTATGTTTACAATTAGATGTAATAACATAAAGATGGTCTGAACATTTGCCAATGTATCTTCTATCTGAATCTTTTAAAAGATAATATACAGTGGCAACTAATTAGGTGACTAATCTTTATGACAATTTAGGAGTGTTCTTCATGAAACACACACACAGACACACATACACACATTTACATTCTTATCTACCTTCACAGAATGAGGTGGATAAAGTCAGTACATTTTTAGCGTAATGCCTTACTTCAATCTGAGGCACATTATCCTTACAGAACACTTGACTGGGTTTGAATTGCAATAAAATATATGTAGTAGTGAAGTATTTTATAATAAAGTTTACACTATCTGATATAAAAAAAAATCTTAGTGCTCTGATTTGTATGTATATTTTAAACTAGTAGTATGAATCAATCAGCTCCTGTGGAAGAATGACAAAAGGGATCTTTTAGATGTCTGACATGAATTTGCATAAGAATAGATGGTTTTTGTATTTTGATAAAGGTGTTTCTTGTTCACTGAAACTGAAAACTTTGAATGATTTTTTATCTTGCAGTGACATTATAAAGGACAAAAAGCTATAAGTATTAACAATTCAGAAATATGCACAACACAATATTTAACCATTGCAATTAACCACAATTTCCTTACAGAAAACTGATGAATCATAGGCTAATAAAATATCTCTAAATAAATGCTAATATATTTCTATTTTCAAATGTTCTTTGGGAAACCTTGGATTATCTTTTAAGGTTCCAAGGACTGGGGATTAATGTGGCCCCATTTCTGAAGAAACAAACGTTTTATTAAAACTAACCTGTAGGAAACTTAAACACAGCAGGAGCTTAATAACCTTAGTCCATCGCAGCTTTACAGAACCTTAAGAAGGGGACAGTGCATAAGTTCTGCTTAACACATATGATATGTTACAGTTGTAAAACTGTAACCATGAGCAGATAATCTAATTTAAAAAATAATCTGAATTGATTATTAAGCTTCAAGGGAGCTGTGAACAAGGGTTAGTGATTGAAAAATACAGGGACGTCCATTTAAACAGTCAGATTAAGTGTTCAGCCCCTATTTAGGAGCCTTTTCAATATATTTTATACCCTGGGTAACCTAGATCCAACTAAGAGCCATGGCCTGTGGTTGTTCTGCCTACATTTGCAACAGCTTGAGGTATGCCATCTCACATGGTTTAGGGAAATTGCTGCCAGCATAAGACAAATAATTCCCTCCCTCTGATCCTCAAGAATAGCTGGAAAGTGTAATCTCTCATTATCAAACCTTCTGCTTTATTCTGTCCTGCTGTAGCTCTGTGTTACTGGCCTTGTTCACAGTCATCTCATCTTTGTCACAGATACATTTTTTTAATGTGACAGAACTGCATTTAGTAATCATGAGCTTGACAGATATGTATTTGTAAAACAAAAAATTATAGAGGGTAAATTTGAAAGTTTCCATCCGTTTAATGCAAAAATATATACATTTTTTCCCCATGTAGGTTCACACATTTCAGTTGAACACATAAAACCTTGATTATGATGTAATCCTATATGTTTTGCATTTAAATAATAAAGATGTTGTCCTACTTGAAGAATCCTTGTATTCAGTGTTTTTTCTCTCCATTCCAACAATTCTTTCAAATTTATATATTTCAATAACTTCAAATTTAAACTGTAAAATCAAACCTTGAATTTTGCATTTATCAGGACCATTACTTTATTCCTTCCTTTTATGTAGGTGAGTCTATCCAGCGTAAACAGATTTCACTAAGGGTAAAATAGTGCTCGTTTGCCACTGTCAGAAATCAAAGGTAGAACATTACCATTCATACATTCAATCTTGATTTTTACAGCCAATAACTTTCAGATGTAATTACTTTGACTTATTAAAATTATTTCACCTGACTCTAATCAGCAACAGGGATGACCCTTCTCATAACATCTGAGCAATCTGAAAGCATTAGGCTTTATGGCTCTCTGTACTGAATGAGAGTATTGCTATTGCTCAAATTGGCAAGTCAAGCTACAAGCAACTGGAAGCCTCATGGTCTTTTGGTGACTGTAAAAGCTCTCAAGCAGATCTCATCTCCTTCTGGTCAGTGGAAATACATTACAAGAGTGTAATCAGTAGAAACAGGATCTTGATTTCTGAGTAGTAGAGAAAATGGCAGAGGAACTGCTGCAACATCTCAAAAGAGCCTTGTTAGAAAGGACAGAAACTGTTACTGGAAAATCTGTGAAGAACATTGAGTTTGATATTTTATATCAAATCAGAGGCAGAATCAAGACTGGCATAAACATTTATGAAGAGCAGTTCTATATCTAAGCCCTGAAAATTCCGCATAAGACAATTCACACACATTTTTTTTCTCAGCAACTTTTGTCTTCAGAGAGGTTTTTTTGGATATTAGAGTGTAATGTAGGTATAATGCATAATGATAAGGAAAAGCAGGAGGAAAAAAGTACCTGAATTTATATACCTAAAAATATACACTGAGAGTTGCCCCAAAGGGCACTACAAGAAATTGTCTCACTTATACAAACTCAGTGCTGTTTTCTTTGAAGTGTGATACAAAATTTTTCTCTTCCAAAAAGATATCTTATGGAGAGGAAACAGCAAAGGCTTTACTAAGAAAGTGTATTAGGCTCTTTCCCAACCACATTCTGAAACCTGATTTTACTTATCCCATCACAGTTAACTTCCAACTAATTCTTCTCAACCAGCACTTTTAATAACAATTGGTGAAAATCTTCCCTCTTCTCTAACTGATTTAAAACACAGCCTGGGTTACTTTCCTCAAAAGAACAAAAAGCACCAGTGCAGCTAGAAACAGTTTAAGATGAATAGGGGGAAAATAATGGCTGGACAAGATTGTCTCTCCCAATGCAATCATTGCACATTAACTCACTTATACTATGTATATCTGTTTTCTCTACAGGTTGATGGCCACCTAGCCTTACACATTTTAGTTCTTGGAATAAAATTCAATTTAGTAGATAATGGTTTTATATTCTCCAAGTTAATTTCCTGGACTTATTCCACTCTTCACTTGTTTTACTGCAGGAAGAGATTAAAGCATGGGAATGTTTATATGATTGTCACATGTTTATGTTGGGAATTCTTGAGAATACTGCCTATACACTTTCCTGGGAATTCAGTGATCCATCACTATCAAAATTCCATCCTCTCATCTTTATTCTTTCCCTAAATTGCACACACATATACAAATGTCATAAAAACCTGCCACCTATACAGGCAACATAATTAACACACTGTGCCCAGTATTGCAGATGCCACCCATGGTCAAATCTTCCTTATTATGCCAGTCATTTCAAAGCTGCTATTGCAGAAATTTAAATATTTTGTATCAGAAGTCATTTGACCAACACATTCACTTTCCTCAGCAACTTTGCATAAATGTTTTGTGATATTTCATTAGTAATAAAACTTTGTTCAGCATCAAAAAAGGAGAAAAATTCCAATTAATGAAGACGACCATACAAGTTATTTTAGTATTTGGATTTGACATTATACATGATTAAGCTGAAGTTTACTGATCCCTATAGCCTTTGAACATCATATATCCCTGGGCGAAGATATTTATAATTCAGAAATGAAGTCAAAGTTATGTCTGTTATTTCAAAGTAAGAATAACCTGGTTTCCATCCTGAAAAGAGGGCATGGTACTGTCTGTCCCTTTTTCTGTGTTTGAACATCTCAGTAGATGAACTGTGCAGATGTCCAGAGCACAAATCTGGCACTTGCAATATCTTTATATAATGCAATATTTTGCAGTGACCCCCACTACATTCCTCAGATGGATAAGTTTCTCTGAGAAAATTTTAATTTCTATCATGAGCTAAATTTTGCATTGTGGAAATGAGGTTTGTGAACAACCAAAACTGTAGGCAAGAGATTATATGGACACTTGCAAATTCAGCTTTTATATCCATTTCTTTCCACTTGAAGATGTTTGATTTTTTTTGTTTTTAACTCTTTTTTGAACTTACATTTTTTGCATGTGTCTTTCAATGCAGGTATTAGAAAGGAGAAGCTGAAGCAACCAAAACCCCATCTAGTCTTGGGTTAACCCCATCCAATACACCTACTTACACTGACATTGTTTTAAATTTATACCTTACTGAAATTTAATCTGAATAGATGATTTTCTTAAAAGGCTCATTTTGACTAAGAATGAGAAAATAATTTTAAAGTTAAAAAAACCCCATCTTTTTATTTCAGTATTTGTTGTGAACCATATTTAAGAAGAAACTGGGATCAGTATTTAATTTTTTTTTTTGGTGCTGTTTTTATGTTATGATCTAAGTGGTTATTATAAGCACCTTATTATCAATTGTTAAGTATTCTTGAATATTTTCTTTTGAGGAAGGGTAAAAGGTACATAATGTCTAGGAGAAAATGAAAGGCAACTGTTTTTTCAGTGTTTCAAGTGATTAGAATGGTATAAGCTAGGCCTTTACCCTGCCTGATATTGTGAAACAAAAGGAAACTGACATATAAAACCCATCAAGAAGGAATTCTGATGGGAAGGTCAGCCAGTTTTGTTAGAGTCAGTGGTGGAAGCAGAAAAGAGAGACTGGTACAAAAACGCTGACAAGTATTTTTCAGAGGTTAAAAATAGCAGGAAGTTATCTGACTCTTAGTAACTTGTCATGTGAGAAAAACAGGTGGGAATACAGAGATTCTTCACCCCTTGGGAAAAACAGTGTTACTAAGCATGCTGATCATTGTTTCAAAGCCTAGAAGTGCAGGATTTTTTTTTTTCCAAATCACATAGTCCAGTTATTTTAACTTGACTTTGGGATAGGGAATATGAGTTTGTGTGTTCAGACAATGTTTCCCTTACTGAGATTCTAATTTCATTATAAGGAAACTTGAGTAGATGGCAACTTTTCCTTGTTTTACACTAAACCAGTCTTGTGATAGGTACACACTAAGTGGTGATTACCACCTTCAGTGACCATTACAATGTAAATTTTAACCTCTTATCCAGTTTTATTGCTATTTTTAAAATCAAACAAGACAAACCTGTTCCAGTTGGGTTCTGGTTTCCTAAATTACCATTTGCCTTTTTTGCAACTTGTCAGTAATGACACTGTCCCAGGCAAATGATGAGCAGGTATTTTGACTTGGCTCTTAACAGTGCCCCTTTTCATATTTCATAGTAAGCTGAACAGAGGAACTCTAAAGAAATTGGTCTGAAACAGAAATTTTTCTACAAACTCATTCTATAATGAGAGGAAAGTAATGTTCCCACAGCTATACAGTTACCACATAATTCAATTAAAAACACATTTAAAAAGATCATACCTATGCTCCATCTTTCTTTTTTTTGCTCTCAGTTATGATATGTGGGCTAAATTTACATCAAAATACACATGTACGTTGCTCAGTCTTTACTAAACTTCGTATTTCTTAGGCAAGTGACTTTTCAAACTTTTATTCTTACTGTTTCAAAGCAGCTCTCTTTTAAATGACTGCTTTTCTCTCTTGCACATTTGAATGTCAGAAAGCTGCACCCACTATCACATGACCTAAATATTCACTTAGAGTGAAATATTTTCAAAGCAGTGACCTTCCACAGCAGGCTACAAAATTGATAGTAAAAGCCATTCTATTGATGCTTCTCTTTTCCTTTGTTCCTTTCTCCTACGGAAAGTAGATTGGAAATACAGCAATTATTCTGCCTGGATATTGAAAGGGATTTCTGAGCAACCTTGCACAATTGAGCTGGCACATGTAAAAACTGTTTCTGACTCACTGAGCTGGCATATACTGCTAAATCAGCATTGGCAGGACTCCAGGCAGCCTGTCACCAACACTGGATATTGCAGTAAGTACCAGTTCTGAGTATTGTATCCAAATTGGTTTTATCGAATTGTTTCATTCAGTGCTGCAAGGTCTGGCTTAAGAAACTAAAGCCTTGGACTAAAAATAAAAAGACCACAGTGGAACTAAATGTGTGCCAGCTGAGCTATGGTAACTGAGTATGCTATTAATAAAAAAGACTTTGCTTAAATTCCTTTCAATGCCCATATTTTCTTACTCACAGGGACTTTTCAATATTTTACAAAAGTATTAATTAGTTTACAAATTATCTTTATGAAAGATTTCAGAAAATAAAAACATTGACCAAAACATATGAAGAGTGATTATTAAGTGAAATACCCATGTTCTTTACCACACCTTTTTTTTTTTCCCTGGAGGGGATACCTTAGAAACTGTGCTCTTTTGCAGGTAAGTAGGTAAATCTTGATATGTAGTACATTAATAGTTTTCTCACTTCAGTTTTAGCAGTCCCATATTTTCCTTAATTTTCTGCAGACTAGGAACATCCTTAGAGACAGCAATCACAGTTGAGCCATTCATACAGATTTACTAGTGTGTGATAATTCAGTTGAATCTGGCCTGTATCCTTGGTGTTTAAAAAGTGACACCCACTGTGGACAAGATTAGTCCCACATGAACTTAGGCACACATCAAGGACCTTCTAATAAACTTGATGAAAAGTAACATAACTAGGTCTCCAGGAAGGTTCATTTACTAAATGGTGTTAACTTTAGAGAGAGAGAGAACATAGTAGAGGTAAAAAAAAATAAAATCAGGAAATAGGACATTAGAACAATAGAGCCTGAGATCATGCATCCTGGATGCCAGAAAGCCTGTAGAGCTCTAAAAAGTCTGGGAGATTTTGTTGCTCTTCCTGTTTGTGTACATTGGATTAAAGACAATCTCTGTCACCTACCTAGGCTTTAACAGTCTTTGACTGCATAGCAGGCTTACTCATGGGCTTTTGGAAAATAGGAAAAGATCATAAGTCTGTGGTGGATAGTGCTGAAAGCCCTGTGAGGGCAATATAAATTAACTCTCTTATTTTATTTGCATACAAACAAGTTTACACATTTTAAATATGCATTGGCATGGATATATTCAAGCAACATATTTTTTTCTGTCACAGAAGATACAGAATGTAAAGGAATGCAACTATTTCAGTCTAATGAGCATTACTTTGCTCAAAAAATACAGTTAAATTCATGTGTATCTCTTGATACTAGAAAGGTTTCTCAGAAAAAAAAAAAAAAGACTATATGAAAATCTACATTGAAATCAACTTCAGTGCCTTAACAGTCCATAGATAACCAAACAGACCTCAAGGTTTCTGACAGAAAATGCCAAGTCTTTCTACCTCTCCAGCTGTAGTCAGCTGGTTTTCTCTATGGCATTGCTATTTTTTTGCACCTTCAGCTCATGAAGATATGAATGCTAAAATCCCTTGAGTCTGTTATTCTTCTAGAACTGACCAACCCAAAGGAATTTAGTTAGAAGGGCAGCAGAATTTCAATCCTGGATATAAGGAATCAACTTTGGTTATGGCTTTAGCAAAAATGATTTCTGTCCTTAATGATTGTGTGATGTATTATGTAGAGTCATCCATTCTAAAAGGTTTGCTAAAAAGTTCTATGGGTAGATAATCATCAAAACTGAAATATTTGAATTGCTTTGAACAGATAGATAAAGGACATCTTCCTATGTCTGTGAAAGAGCACTGATGATGATAATACATAGCAGACTAAATACCTTTGTAAATCACTCTGTCAGGGATTATTCAGTGATTTTGCTTTTGAAATCTTTGCAATTCCTATGACCTATGCAGTTAAAAACCCCCACCAATTCACAGTTATAGTTTTCCAAAAGCAGAACAAAGAGAAGAAATTACATACTTTTCACAAGGGACTTGGTATTATCTGAAACCCTATAATAAAAATCTCATTCTGTTTCTTCAATTAGTTGATTGATTTCAGTAGGCGTGCCTGCAACCCAATCAATTTTAAAACAGCTGTAAAAATATATTTCATTCTTTGAAGGATAACCTACTCGTGGATCAACAGCAAAGTTAGTAAACAGAAAAGAGAATGTGATGAATTACAAATCTTCTGGTAGTACCATGCAATTTACCCCAAGACTGTGATTTGTCAGTGGTATTTGGGGTAACTGCTCCTTTGGAAACCACCAGTATAGCTGAGGAATAATATATATTAAAAATCTTGCTTCATCTAGCAGCAGAGAGAGGTTTCTTTGCAAAAAGATCTTGTGAAACACCATAATAACTGGTTAACAGTCCTCTGTAAGTTTTAAAAGGGTGTTTACATAAATAAAATATAATAATTTTAGACATACAGAATGTTATAGTTGAGATCAGCTATGGTAGCCTTGCTAATACTTTAACCTACATACGCGTTCCTGGGAATAAAGGATGTTTTTGTTGAAACTAGTTCTCAAAACATGAGAGACAACTGAATGGCAACAGCAGTCATTCATGGTGCCATATTAATAATAAGAAGAATGTTGCCATAAGAATGTTGTTTCTGATGACAATAAATTACATTTCTCTCCTTTAAAGCATGTCTATTATGAAAGGGTTGAGAGTGGGGGAGGCCTAACATGAAACACCCAAAGAGAAACACTGAAGTGTTTTGCAACACAATTCCACTTTCAATAACAAAATATTTGTATTTATCTCTGTGTTACAATGAACACAGAAAAAGTAGTATCTAAACAGGAAAAAAATTTGCCAAGCAGGAAAATTCAGCAGATTTCTTGATGTCATGTTTCCAAAGGCAGTGAGATCAGAAACAGACATGATGCAACAAGACTTCCACTTTGCAAGCAAATTCCCTGGGACTGTTCTCTCCTTCTTCCTTAATCTAAATATGCACTAAGAGGTTACCTATAAATCCTCAGGCAATTATAAGAAACTTCTGCTTCTATTTGTGATAGTAGGTAACAGTTTTAGGAACCACTTATTGCAACTGATGATATCCTAATCCCAAGTACTGCAAGATATGGGGGGAATTGTCTTATATCTGCTACAGGGTTAGTTACTCTTACTACTCAAACCCATACTGAAAGTCCAGCAACTTCTTGTGTGCACTGCTCTGAGAATGATCTGTTCTGAGGATACTTGCAGAATCCTTTCTAATATAGCCTACTTGTAGAATGTATTGTGTTATTCTCCTCTGCATATTCAAATGAGCACAGAGAAATGATGGCTGTTGGGGGATGCTTGTTTCAGGCCCATCACAAAAGCCATCATCCACTTAAAGGTCCCTTTCCTGTTGACCAGAGGAGCACAGGGGCACAAAACCAGGTGAGAAATGCAAATCGAGGATGGAAAGGAAGAAGCATCCTATCAAACCTGTTCAGGGACAGTCTGAGCCTCATTTTCCAGGTGTGAGACCCATCAAGAAGAGTCAGTGCTGGAGCACCTCATATTTACCGCCTAAAGGTAGGGGACATATTATGAGATGAAGGAGAAGAACATTTCAGGATTGCACAGGATTTCCTATGGGATGTTTAGGGGAGGAACTAACAGCAGGAAAAGGGAAGAATTTTGGTTATTTGAGAAAGTGTGGGAAAAAAGAATGAATAAGGGGACGTGTGTGTGTACGGGGCTCTGGGTGCACCAAGGAGGCAGAGGGTTGGAGGCCTGTGTGTCTGTGGTGCCAGTAACTGGGGGACCTGCAGCCACCGGGTGAGTGTGTGAGAGGTACCAAAGGCCAGCCCAGACTGAGCTGCAGGGGGTAGCCAGTAGTAGCCAGAGAGCCATGTGTGTGCATGTCTGCCTGTTTGTCTGTCTGAGGGGGAGACCACAGGAGGAGGGAGCAGGGGACTTTAACCCGATCCAGAGAACAACCAGAAAGACTGAGGGGTCTGCTGGGCTCCAGAAGTGAGAGCTGATGTTTGTGTAACACAAGGGGGGCTGTGAACAGTGTCATTACTCATGGAGACTCTGCTAAAGTATTCCACTGCCCCTCTTCTGACTTCCCCCCTAAAAAAGACAATGAACATTTCACTTAAAAGGCCACTTCATGTCTTTCCAGTACATAAGCTGATGAAATAAAGTATTTTGCATCAGTATAATTTCAAATCCCAGGCTAATTAAGGAAAAAATATTACCAGATATATGCACAAGCATGCCTCTGTCTTGTAAATGGAAACCAGATGCAATTCTACTGAAAATAAGCATATCATAAATAACAGACATATGTTATTAATTATATCCTATATATAATCTACAGTTGCCTTACAATTCAGAGAATGATTTTTTTCTTCACAATTGTTTCTGCAGAGTTACAGCAGAGTGGAGATACAGGGAACTGTCAGTAGAATGACTATTGCTTTGACAGACACTGAAGACCTTCTTGTGTGAGGGTGATGGAAAAGCTAAACCTGTAGCCAATTACAGGATCACCTTTACATTCAAGGCTGTCTACAAACAAACAGCTTTTCCTTTATGCACTCTCTACATTGAGGCACTGTTAGAGTGAGGGTAATTAAAGTGATTAAAAATAACTTTAAAAACTATTTATTAATTTCCAATACTTTTATGGGTCATTTTCAAAGTGTTTGACACAGACAGTCTGAGATTTCATTCAAGTTTTGAAATTAGAGACTTTCCTAGCAACAACAAAATATCAGTGCTTTTTTGGCAATGCTGAGATCAGAGCTTTAATGTTGTTTTAAGACTCTGCCTGTAAGTATAGCATATAGTTTATATTTAGAAAGAAAATCCTACAGGGATTCCATAAATCTGCAAAATGGTTAGACTGTCATGCTCTTAACAGTCCACTGCACAGCAACATTTTTTGTGTATGACTCAGGAATAAAAAATGCTAGGTCAGCTTCACATTAACAAGCCAGACATTCACTTTAAATGTGGGCTTTTTTCTTTATTATCAACGAAGTTTTAATTTTTCATACTGCTTATTGATCTATCCTCATTTGTTCTTTTTTATGCTAGTGACTTTTACATAGTAACAAAGGAAAATCACTCAGCTTTTCTTTTAATGAAAAAATTGTTCACAGACACTCAGAATGAAGCAGCTTCTTTTTAAGATTTATAGAAAGGTGAGCTTTTGTATGATTTAATGATAAAGCATCAGTGGTTGCAGCTTTAAAACCAATATTTATTTTTGTGTAAGTATCATGAAGTAATAGTAGAAAAGAATTAATCATTCCAGATGTGGAGAAAAGCATAACTATGTTGCTACATATCTTTGCAGTCAAGTAACATTTTGTATGTACTTTCATGGCCAAAGGTTCACACTACTGCATTTCATTAAAAAATGAAATATTGTTTTTAAGTGTTCAAATGGAGCATACATTAAGAGTCATTACTAATCAAATCTTTCTCAAGATGCACCTACTTGTGCTTGGCAGAAAAATTGCAATAAAACTTTTTAACAACCAATATAGATAGAGTGAGAACCCACATACTAGAATGTGTTTCCAGGTTTTGTACAACCAATATTGAAAAAACAAACACCTGTGATCCTCTGGGTCTCTCCAAACAGGCACATAAGTACATGCACAGAGCCAGAGAGGAGAATCTTGATCTTGGTTGAAAGGCATCTTGATGATTTGGGTAGATTTTGTTATAATTATTTATGCTATTCTGCAACACCAGCCTGCTAACCACAAAGGAGTTCAGGTGCATGCATAGCAAGCATGTGTAAACAACCTGCTGCTGCCATCTAGAATGTGCAGAACTTGCACTATTTTGAAACAGCACACCAGCATTCTGTTCTCTTACTGTGTTCTTGAACACATTCTGGGGTTTTAGAAACCAAGAAAAGAGCTGTCCTGTCCTTAGATAAGACCCATCTTCCTTTTTGCAGTCTTCAAGTGTTAAATGAAATTTTTTTCAAAGTATTAGATTCATTAATAGATGCATATATACTTATTTTATTCATACTGCATATGTCTGTTATTTGTGGTTTCAGTTAGAAACAACATTTTGAAAAACTGCATCAGAAAAATCTATATGCTTGGATTTGGTACTCCTTACTTTAAAAAAAAATCCAATTTAAATTTATTTACTGACTGACTAAGCTGAATGGAAAATGCAAACTGGGCTGCTTCAGGATGACACAATTCTCAATGTGTTTCATGTTCCAGTATCACATTTAGAGAGTTTGTATTCATCTAACTGATGAATAAAACTGATTTACAAAGTCTACAAATGACACAGAGCAGTATGAGCACAAAAATTATTTACTGTATTTCTTTGAAATTTGCAGAATCTGAAAACTAGATTGCAACTTTTAAAATTTTATTTCATGACACTAGTTGTAGTATCTGTATCTGAGTTTTGGTTTTGGCTTTTTATTATAGGTATACAAAAAATGGAAAGGCCATTCATGAAAATGCAGTTTAATTTTAGGTAAAGAGGAAATTTACAAATTGCAAAAAAATAAGGCCTGCAGAGATAAATTAAGGACCATTTTTGGCAAAATGGTAGTCTTACTTTCATATAGGCAATTTCCCCTGTATTAAAACATTCTTAGATATTGGATGCTAAATGATGAGAAACAAAAAACATCTCATACACTTAATAGAATGTGCTTGAGGTTTGTGCCAAAGCTTGCTTTAATTTAAAAGTCTCAGCTCATTTCTATGTACATGGAGCAAGCTGGGACATAAACAGTAGGAATGAGGATGTTCATTTTGCTTTATTGCAGTTCTGTGACTCTAAGCTAAACTTCCATAGGAAGAATCAAGACACTGTTCATGCTGTCAATGTCACTTGCTCTGATTTACATGTATGATGAGATATAGAGAATGCACCTTCACTGCTAATACCCTGTCTAGAAATGTTGTATTATTCACACTCTTATATATTTAATTTCAAATAAATATATTTAAATGAGAGTAAAAGCATATGAAAAGACTAGGACGTCAAAGTAGTTAGAGTTTCACCTGAGTCTCATTAAAAGCACTGCTTACCAACATCTCCATTCATGGGCCTGCAAAATTTTAATGACACAAGTGGTACAAAAGAAATGTATATAACAAAGGAAACCCTGTGTTCCACAGAAGTTGAACACAGCCTGAACAAGGTTATCCTCTTCAGATGGTTTGCTTATTCCAGCAGCAGTCAAATTCATATTGGGCTCTGGGGAGAAGGAGCAGCAGCAGGATGCTCTTCTCAGGTGTGGTGAGACAGGCCAAGGGCAGCAGGGCAATGGCCTGACAGACAAGTCCTGCAGTACCTGAACAAGGAGGGCAGAGCAGGCCTGGGGACTGTCAGCCAAGCTGGACAGCAGCAAGTACAGAAACACTAATCTGATGTAAGGTCAAGCCAGGCAGTGCTGGCCAGCAGGTCAGGTTCAGACCAGCGAGCTATGTGGCTGGGCCCCTGCATGGATGCAGTGAGCCCCAGAGAGGGGACAAGGGCAATTGCCCGGATTAAATGCAGCTCCTGAGTACAAGGGAATGGCCTCTGCTAAGGCTTCCCACAGCTCCTCCTCAAACAGCTCTCTGAATCCAGGCTGCACAGCTGCGCTGCTGTCAGTGCTGGCCCTGAGTCCAAGCAGCCAAAAGCCCACGAAGGGGCTCTGGCACCAGCTTCCTCCAGTTCATCCTGTCTCATTCCCTGATTGCAGCCAGGAAGTGGGAAACCACAGATCTTGCAGATTTGGGCACTGTTCAGAGAGTGACTTGTTGCCCCATTGAAGCGAGCATTCACACTGTGTCGTTATTTCCCTTAGTGACCTCACATACCTATCAAATAGGATGCAACACTTTATGCGGTCTGTGCATGTGCATCACACAGCGTGAGAATATATTTTAAAGTCTCCTTATTATCTCTCTATGAATGTCTAGCTGTTGTGCTGGTTTTGGCTGACATAGAGTTAATTTTCCTCATGATGGAAATATTTTGGATTTGTGCTGAACACTGTGAAGATAATATAGAAATGTATTTGTTATTGCTGTGCAGAGCTTACACAGAGCCACTTTTCTGCTTTTTGTACTGCCAGGCTGGAGAGGAAGTTGGGGGTGCCTGGAAGGTTGGGAGGAGCTATAGCAGGGACAGGTGATCCTAACTGACCACAGGGATATTCCAAACCATGTGACATCTGCTCAGTATATAAGGTGAGGGGAAGAAGCAGGAAAGGGGGGACATTTGGAGTGACAGTGTTTGTCTTCCCAAGTCACCATTACACGTGATGGGGCCCTGTGCTCCCAAAGATGGCTGAACACCTGCCTGCCCATGGGAACTGGGGAATTAATTCCTTGTTCTGCTTTTGCTTTTTGTGTGTACAGCTTTTGCTTCCCCTGTTAATCGGTCTTTAACTCAACCTATGAGTTTTCTAGGTTTTACCCTTCCGATTTGCTCCCCAATACCACTGGTGGGGGAGTAAATGAGCAGCTGCCTGGGGCTTGGTTCCTGGCAGGGTTAAACCACAACACTATTGAACTAGCTATCTCTAGACCAAAGATTCAACTTCATTTCAAGCTGAGAGATGGCATTAGCTGCATACAAATCCTGTGTTCACTTTTGTCAATCTTATGTACCTCCTAAAGTGTACATAAATTAAAAAAAAAAAGGTAAATATGTTTAATACCCACCTATTTCTTTAGTGCTGAGAATTTTTTAAGAATAGAGGTGTAGTCTTTGCAACCTAAGAGCTCTTATTTTAAATGAGGTGTGCATTGGTAAAATGTTATGATAAATTTGTATATAGCCTGTTCTGTAAAATCTACACCGTCTCTAAAATTCAAGAGGTCCTTTATAAATATTTCAATCATTACAAAGTTACTACAGCCAGTCTGTTAATTTCTGTATGAGATACTGAAACTCTGGAGTAATTATGATTTTATTTTACATTTTCCTACATAAGTAATTTCACTCCTCTCTGCAGCCTATTAATAGTCCCTAGATTCTATGAACCAGTATAACACTAAGTGTACTAGGGTCAAATTCACCTGAAAAAGGCAGATATAAGAATCACATAAATCTTGGCAATTTGAAGTGACACCCATAGCTCAGGGCATTAGCACTGGATTAGAGTTACTATACAATATAAATGTTTATGCTGTTTTGCAGTGTAATGCAGACAAGAGAACACAATCAAAGCTTTCACAGACATAAACAGACATCACACACTGTAATTATATTTGTCTGCAAGATTATAATAATCATAGATGGCAGGTATTATAAGGCAGTTCTTTCTTTGGGTTAACCCATTCAGTATACTCATCCTACTCCAAAAGAAATTTCCATAAATGAAATATTGTGTATATTTATATTTATAATTATATTTATGTATTGGAAGTTTTGGGGTGGGGAAGCCATTGTCTATTTGTCCCCATTTCCAACCTCCCTGCAAAAGACAAGATGGTGAAAAGAATCACAAGGCATTTGTGCAACAGTCAGTGTGTGTTTGTGTCCTTGCCAGCCCAGACTGCTTCCATCATGCTGCCAAATATGGGGCAGAGCCTCATCGCCTGAATCGCTGTGAGAGGACTGTCTCTAGCAGAGGACATGATACATGGAAGAGCTTGTTTCCCCTTCCAGATTAATCATCTCTCCAAACTTAATGTCAAAGGTTGGCTATTTTGCTAGAACAGCAAATTAGTCAGGAGACTGATTAAAGCCTCTGTTGTGAATGAATTGTTAAAAGGCAAATCAGTCCCTTTTAAAGGCCATTTCCTGCCCTGAGTCATTCACATAGGACTCACATTGAATTCAAGAAGAATTCAACACCCTCCTCCAAGGGCAGAATTCATCCTGCAGCTTAAAGTCTGTGAACTTTGTATATCCTTAAAAACAGCTTATATGCAGAAGGAACTGTACTCACCTCCATATAATGCCTATAGTCTTAAACATTAGAGTCTATGAGTCACATGTTGAATTTTGATTGAAAACACAGAAAAAAGAAATTTACATTTTAAGTTTTACTGATGTATAAATACAGAGCATTAAAATAAACTGTTTTCAAAAAAGGAATTCTTAACAGTAGTCAAGTGCTAATACTAAAAATCTTTTGAATGTAGTGAAAGGCACTTGCTTTCGTCACTGATAAAGTATGCAGAAAGTTTCAACAGGAAAGGTGTGTGTTATTAGTTATCAGGTTGAACAAGAGGTATACACAATATTATTTTATTTTGGATATGCAAGACTGGTTGTCATCCTGAAAAGGAAAAGAAAACATTTTCCTGAGCATAACAGCCAAGGTCCAGTTCATATTTTTAAAACAAAAAAGACTGCTTACTCCATGTACATGAAGCAGAGAACATAATTATCATTGCAAGTATTAATGTGGCTTCATATTTTAAAAAGTGGGTAATAAATAACTTCAAAAGTGTTTCATCACTCAGTGATTTAACAGAGTGCTATTATTAAGGAATTTCAGTTTTATGTATTTTCCAATTAATCTGTTTCTTTTCTTGTCCTGAGTTCACACTGAAGCATAACTTGTCTACAGACATGTCTGTAGACATACTCTTTTCAACTGATTATTTTTAGGGGTTTCAGGTGAAAAGGGATTCCACATATCAAGAAACATATGTATCAAGAAACGACTGGAAAACAGCAGAAGTGGCTTTTAAGGTTAGGAAGTCGAGGTTAAGATTTCTTAGTCAGTCTTTCTCTTAGAACCAAGTCCGATTGTGTGCCAGTATGAAAGGCTTCTTAGAGATCACTCATGTTAAAATCCCTTTCAGAGCAAGTAACTTGCCATCTGAGCCAAGCTGTATTTCTTTCTTGCACTGCTGGCCTCCCTGGCAGTCCTTACATTGAGGGCAGGCAGCTGCTATAATCTGTTCAACTCTTGGAGGACAAGTTAACCCTATCCTCATCAGGCATTTATGAATTATCACAGGATGAAAAGAAAGACTGTATCTCAGCTATTGCTCCATTGTGAGGTTCTGAGATCACCACCCAAAGTGAATATCCCATGCTTTTCTGAAAACTCAGTATTATGTAACTCATTACTCCCTGGTAAAAAATATGTGGATGATTCATATCCATACATAACTGAAATTCATCTGAGTTCCAAATATATGATCCTGTGTTTCAGACCTACTGCAAGGATAGAGATCAGCTGCGCTGAAACTCTGAATCTGAAATTTTCACAAATCTAGCTTTGAGTTGTTATTCTGCTGTCACTCACTTTTCTGTACTCTCCACCCTAGTGGCTGAATGTCAGCCCTCTTTCGGCTTGTGCTCTGTACAGAAGTAAAGTGGTGCTTCTGGTTTTCTTCTACAGTTATGGTATAGAAAACTATAAGAAACACACTGCGAGGAAAAAGGATAGAATTTTCATTCTATTACGTTTCTATTCCAGCTCTATCATTTTGCTCATGGAATTTCACTGATTACCACTGCTGTAATGCTTCGTTTACACCCAAAATGTGCAGATCTTGTATGCACTAACATTTGCCAAACTTATATTTCATCCATGTTGTTTATTTGCATAATCATAGTATTTTACAGCACATGAACTACCTAACTGTATTTTAATGGAAGTACATAACTGTACAGAAGAGTTTCTCGTAACTATGCCTGAACATAAGTTGATATTGAAAAATGACAAGAATGTTTCAAAATAGCAGAGAAAATTTCACTTCTTTCAGCTAAAATACAAGATACCAGCTGCTTAAATTAATATTTGTCCTTCTGCTTAATTATCTCTTATATTACGACAGTTTGTGATAAGTAATACAAACATTTTCTGTCAAGCCTAAAGCTTTGATCCTTAAAGAAATAAAGTACTGTCAGGTACAAAGATTATAAAAACAGAGTACCGTTTTCTGCTCTTGAGAAATACCTGCATACCAAGAATAAATATCTATACAGTAGAAATTGGAGCAGACAATAAAAAAGCGCAGTGACCCTGAAAAATATTTAGCAAACTGCAGCTCTAAGTAAAACATGCCACACATTCATCAAGACAGTAAATTCAAAACAAGCTTTTATAATTCAGCCTTATTTCACTGCAAAAGAGACTGATAAGAATGAATTGACTTTGAGAAAACTAAGAAGAATCTTATGAAGTTCAACAAGGACAAATGTAAGTTCTTGCACCTGGTGAAACATAATCCAGGGGTGCAGCACAGCCTGGGATCTACTGGCCTGTGAAGCAGTTCAGTGAAAATGTTCAGTGTTCTGGAGGACAACAAATTCAATATGAGCGAACAGTGAGCTGCTGTGTAAAAGAAAGCCAACAGGATGCTGGGTTGAATCAACAAGGACACCATCATCAGAAATAAGGAAGTAGTTATGCCCCTCTGCTCAGTGATTTTCAGGTCACATTTGGAATACTGTGTCCAGTTTTGGTCCTTGCTATACAAAAAAGGTGTGGACTGGCTGGAGATGGTCAAGTGAAAGACCACAAAGACGGGGAACCTGTCATATGACAAAAAGGCTGAGAGAAGTGGGATTGTTCAGCCTTGAGAAGGGGCACAGGAAACTTTATCACCATGTTTCAGTATTTAAGAGATGGCTAAAAAGAAGACAGAGACTCCTTTTTTTTATAAGTAGTCATATGGAAAAATCAAGGCAAGTTACTCCTAGGAAGATTTCAATTTGACACGAGTAAAATTTTTCACTATGAGAAATTTCAGTCATTGGAATAATCTCCCCAGGGAAGTGATGGCTTCCCTGGCACTGGAGAGTTTTAAAATTTACCTGGGCAAGATGTTGGGCCATCTTGTTTACACTGCAGTTTCGTCAAGAAAGGTTGGACCACATGATCCTCGATGTTCCTTCCAACCTGGTATTCTATGATTCTATTAATGAGTTACGGATGTGTATGGAAAAGCTGCATAATATTTCTTTCTTGGTAATTCCAAGAGCAACTGCTGAAATACCCTTTCAAATGAAAAAGCCTGGATGGAGATTGTGGAAGAAGCAACTGGATTTCTGAACAGTAAATTATGAGTTTTCTCAGAAAAACATAAAGGCCTGAACACTAAAACTCTGGTTGGTATACAACACTGTGCAACTTATTTCTGAAAATGAAAGTAGCATGTTTGATTTATTTTTCAAGGTATTAAAGGAGACATTCTCACAACACTCAGTAATGTATTTCCTGGTTCATCATATTTTTGGCTATAATCCTAACTTGCATCTGTTTAACCTAGATCATGGGTTTAGTCTTCCAAGTCCTGAAAAATGCAACATGACACGAATAGGAGAGACTCCAAATTGAATGTAATATCAATGTTTGTCATAACCATATGTAATTTGATGAAAACATCTTGTTATTATTAAATATATTATTTCATTGCTAATAAAAATGTATTTCTGACTTGTTTATAAAAAATAAAAATTAATACAAGTGCAATGGAAGGCACTGTGAGCTCCACCTAAATTAATGAAAAATAGAACACAAGGCTATTATTGTGTTTGTCTTGGATGTTGCTACATGACTGCTGATTAAGTTACACTACTCAAAACAAGGTAAAACATCAAAACATGTAAATGCTTGACTATATCCAATGACATTTAATAAGGTTTTCAAGGATGCAGCTAATTTTAGCACAGTACACAAAGCCAAGAAGACTGGAGTTGCAAAACAAGACCGGCTAGACAACACTTGAGGGATTCAATGGAATCTGAGAATAATAGTCTTGAGTGTGAATAATAGGAGAATAATACTTTCAGGTGTGTTTTTGTATCCCTCCTATCTTACTTCAGATATTAGTCAGATATTCAGATATTAGTCTTTCATGAAAAATGTTTTTGTCCTGTCATTACAAATTCTAACAATCCCTCTGAAGCAGACCCCAATGGAGACATACAAATTTAAAGTCTATCACTCTCCCTGCTGATGCATTTAGGGAGAAAGAATGTCTATGGGGCAAAATATGAAGATGTGGTGGTAGCACACCTTGATGGATCAAGAAATGGGGGAAATGATCATTGAAAAGATCTAGAACCATCCTCTATTTTCTGCTTATATAAGAACAGTATTAACAAATTCCTGTTAAAAAGTTGCAGACTCTTAGGCAGGAAAGGACACATATAACCAGTATTTTGATATCTGGCTTCATGCTGAAAGGACATTCCCTGAAGTTTCTGGTCAGTAGAAATCTGTTGACCATGGTGTCATGTCTCCAGTGACAAAGGATGCATGGCTTGTATAGCTGAACTTCAAATGTAACCCAATTAAAAACCAACCTTAATAAAACATTCCTTGTTTTATTAGAACTGGTGGTCCCAATTTTGAGGTGTCTGTACCAGAATCCCTTCCACCATCAACCATTATGTGAACAGCTGTTTACTCCACTGTGGCCTGAGTATTTGTCCTGCATGTTCTGTCCTGACTGAAGTGTCAGTTCCAGAAAGAAGTTTCTGCAAAACCTAAAAGGAGATGCAGTTAAAATACATTGGAATATTTTCCATCCTATCATCTTTCTAGCTAGCAAAACAAATTCTTACCAAGAGCAAACAAACAAATTAAATTGCAAAATGGAGGCATACAATTGCAAACAGAAAATACATTAAAAAAAAAAGAATTTAAAATCCGCAGAAACAGAAATATAGTGAAGAAAGAGAAATGGTACTTTGTGTGAGTGCCTCTGAGAAGCAGCAGTGAAAATTTAAATCCATGGATGTTCTGACTGCAGCAAAAGCAAATCCCAACACACAAAGCAAAAATCTCCATAAACTGGTGATTTCCCAACAGACTAGATGAAAGTAGGATGTAACCTTAGGAGTCATTCTTGAAATGGAGATACCCAACATACAAACATGTAGTTGATCCATACAATATAATAATTTTTGTAGCTTTAGTACACTAGATTTACAAAAAAAACCCAATGGTTTTAGAGCCCCATTTGAAAACTTAATTCCCTGAAACATTAGGAAATATGTTTGTTTTCTGTTTGTGAAGAACAGAGATAGTCTTTTTGCCTGCCAGATCCTAGCTTTCCTTCTCATCCCTTCACCAGTGTCTTTTAAGCAGTACAAATGCCGAAGTCAGAGCTGACACTTAAGATTTGCCCCTAAATTATGAAGACAGCATTGCAACTGAACTGTACAGCTACAGTATTTTTGAGGTGATCACTGTGTTTAAATTTATCTTTGCTAATGAATAAAGACAATAGCATGGCAGATGGAACAAATCCACTTCATAGTTTAATGAGACAATGCACATATATATATACATAACCTGATGTTAAAAATGCTGAAATGCATCCACATGTGTATTATTAAAGTATGTCTAGGAGAAGCTGGTCAAATACTTCAAAAGACTCTCTATAAGCCTTTGTTTAATTTTTGAACAGCTATTCGGATAAACTGTGCCTATGCACCTCATTATGTGTTGTTTATGAGCGCTCATGTTCCTATCAACATCCTGGAAGTTCTATTCTTGAGAAAAAAATAAAGAAAAGAATGGTGAATAGATAGTGGTTTAAAGTACTTTCTTTTAAGTTATTTCTGTTAAAAATGTAGATATTCAATAATAGTCTAGAAACGAGCTATTTTTACAGTATTTTTGCCACACACCTCAAAGTACAAACAATTCATTAGTAGCCTTAGCCTGAACTTTGCTGGAATAAGTTGTTTTTTCAAGTCTTTTTAATGGCAAATAAACTTGAACACCTTAACATGCAGTCTTAAGAACTGTCTAGGCTGTGCTCAGTTGAGCAACAAGAAAAAAATAGCAAGAATAATTATGCCACTATTGTGCTAACAAAGCCCTTGGGTTAATAGAGACTATTTTGACCTTATGGCACAAATTAACACTACCTCAGGGTTCCTTTAATTTAGGCCACCCTGCAATAGCCTCTGGCAGTCAGGGATTATTGGATGAAAGCAAACCGGTTTGTTGTGAACAGAGGTTCAGGGGACCTTCATTCAATTCTTGATGACACCATAGAGTCTTTGGGTGATATTAGAAAGTATGAAACTTTCTGTGTCTCCAGCAGCTGTATGATGAAGCAGCAGTAGCATTTACATACTTTATAAATGTGCTATTTAATTAATTTAACATGTTTTTGGAAACTTTGTGCACAAACCCCTACAAACCCCCAAGAGCTTTGTCAATCTTTGGTTGTCTGTGGTAGAACAGTCCCTAAATCACATCTGACTGCTTGGGCTTCAATACATTAAGGGTTTTTTTTTGTCTTTTTAGCATGCAAAATATAAGAAGACACCCACAACCACCCATAAAACCCAGGTTTGTTAAAAATCCCTGGAGCATATGCTTCCTTGAAATAATACATATACCTGAATAATAGTAATAAAAAATATTCTGTGAATGGATTTGCATGTATGCATGGATTTTTGTGGAATGACACATCTTCAAAGTTCAGCTTTTCGGATGTGTTGTAATCAATATACTGTTCAGGAAAAACTTCTGTATGAAAGAACTTTGATGTAATGGGTTGTGTGCAAATTCTGAAATCTGTATTTCAAACAGTTTTGTCATTCAGATGTTTATTTGGCTAAAAAAATGTCAGTTTTAGTATACTGAATTTTGTGTTACTCTGTAGAGAACTAATTGCTTTACTTCTAGTAATACAATAACTAATTACAAAGTTTCAAATGTCATTGTTTTTCATTGAGTTTCAAAGCAAATCCTCACTGATATTTCATCACACTTTGCATACATGAATTCCATAAAAATTGAAAAATTTGTTAACTGCTGTTTTTTTTCTATAGATTGACAAGTTATCCTTACCTAATTAGCACATATACTATTTAATATTCTGAAGGTAATATAAATTAGCAATTTTCTTACTACTTATATTATCTGAATAAAGTAGCACATCATATTATGTAGAGAGAGAAAAAGTAATATCTGAGTTCTAAATAAATTAGAGAGGATACATTGTGTACTTAATGCAAAGGAAACAGAAGAGGTGGTGTTCTCAGGTATATCAAATATTTATGGACTGATTGTAACATTGGCAATAGTGACAGGTTGCACTCAAAATGCTTTAGACTTCCTTTGATTATTTAGTTGACAAATGTCCAAAATTCTGTGCACTGGTACTAGTGTGGAAATTTTCACTTTAACATAACATTGGGAATCCTGTTGTATTTTTATTTTGGTAAGAAATACATAACTAATTTGCTGGGGCTGTTTCCACACTGTGTCTCTCTCATGGTTAAGAAGTAGGAGAATGGATGCCAAAGGAAAAATCTTTCTAAGTCTTGAAATACTATTTTTAGAGTTTGATTTGCAGATTTTGAGCCTGTTATCAGTTTATGAATACTTATGCAAATAATTACGCAAAATAATGACCTTATTTATCATCCGAAGTCATGTTTGCCTGATTTCACCAAAAATAGTCTAACCTCCAGTACAAATAGGAAGGGTATATATGTGCATACCTGCATTCACATGAAAGTTGCTTTCAGTTTTATGTTTCAAATCACAGATGTTGCTTTGTAGCAACCACCCCTTCTTTCTTCAGTTACTAAAGCTCAGCAATATTATTTATGAACTGTCACAGATTTTACACTGGAATGACATATATTTTATGAAAATAGCTTAAAACAAACCTCAAACTGTTATATATACCTAGGCAGAGCAACAAAACAAATGAAAAAGCATGATAGCACAGTTACATGAATGATGTTTTATAAGCAGCCATATATGCTCTATATCAAGAATAATAACTTCTTTATTATTTATATGTTGCCATAAGTGTACATGGGCATCAAAGTCAAGGCTTGTAGAATAACTAATGAACCAAACAATAAATATTTTCAAAATGCTCAGAAGACCTAGGCTAACTCAAGTCCCAGCTGAGGAGGAAGGCAAGATCAGAGCAACTGGGGAGCGATGAGAAATCAAACATGCTATGAATGGGGCAGATATAGCCCAAGTGCACAGCTGTTCCATGTGCTCACAAAAAGCTAATGCATGAAATAGTTAATCTTTCATTAAGAGTGTGTAATCAGTTGGCATGATTTGCTCAACACACAAGAAAACTGGTGACTGTTCCCTTGGGAGTATAATTCCAAGCTTCAGCACTATCAGATTTTGAGGAAACCTCACCTCTCAGTTTTAGATATAAAATATGGCAACTGCAATTTTTTTCAAAAGTGTAAAGTAAAAGATGGAGAAAAAAAGACAGAAAAAAAAGAACAATATCAAGACAAACTCTTCACCTTTGTTGGGACTGAGTGAGGATCAATACTGAGTTATGAAAAGACTTTGCAGATTAATCTGTAGATTAATACACTCCATCAGCAGCACCTGCCATTTCTTAGGAGCAATAAAGGTTAAGGGAACAAGATCAAGCAAGATTATTCTTCAGCTGTGATTCTTCCTTTAGAAAGATGCCTTTATTTGCTCACTAAAGGAGTGGAGTCCAGCTCCTGGTGTTGGTGTTGATGGTATAAGGAGGAACAAGGAGGAGTGAGGTGGGGGATGGGACTCCAGGAAGGCTCTTCCACTAGTTACAGCCACTGGGGTTTAATGCGATCTATAAACTCATCTGTCTGTTTACATACCAGCAAATGATACGTCTCTCTGATCCACTTACATTTTCAAGCCTAATGTATACACAGGGCACTGACGCTGTGTATACAAGACACAGAGATAGCTGGGGGCTGTGTGCTATCCCTGCTTTCACAGCACACTGTCACTCTTACAAATAAAGCATTCGCTCGGGAAAAGAGTCTGAGAGCTGGAGAGCCACATTGCGTGCAAATCCAGCTCACTGCCTGAGCTTCCTCGAGGTTGAAGCTAATCCTAACTGACATGTTACAGTAAAAGTACTTTATAAAATCAATATTAAATTCACAGCCTTTGACATCCTGGGACATCAAAGATAAAGGGGAAATAAGCTGTGGAGTAAACAGTCCTGCAGCTATGCCAGTTGCTCAAGGAGAGAGGCAAAGGAAGACACAGGAGACCATGGGGTAAATTAGTACAGTGCTAGTCTTGTTTTTATACCAAGGTCTTGACATCAATGAAAACATTATAAAAACAGCACGCGAACCCTTACAAACAAGAAAAAAAAATATTAGGAAAGACTCACTCAGTTACAAATTCATACAACCTTTTCAGGATAAAGGGATATTATGCTCCCTATGCAAGCCACATTTTTAGCTTTCTCTTTCAACAAATTATACCCGAGAGTGATAGGATAATAAAAATCTAATAATAGAACAATGTACCACTAAACTAAAGAACTGGGCTAGAACTTGACTGCACAATCCTAACATGATATGACCATTCCAGTTTTCTGTGATGTACACCCGTGTATATTCTACAGTCATCCAGGCTGACATACAGTCAGCCATCATAGTGTTTGTACTATGGGTATGAATATTCAAATTCTATTGAGTCAAGAGGAGAAGAGCTTGAATGATGGTGAGCTACTTGCCTGCTTAATCCCAAATTCTGTCTTTCATAGGTAGAATGGCAGTCACAATTTAAACTGTAAAGTGTACTGGTCTTGATCAAGGGTAAAAGGAAGAACAGAATCAGCTCAAAAGTGGAAAAAATCTCCCTTCTTCACCCCCCACTATCCTCCTCAAGCCATTTCCTGTTGATGAATAAAAACAGCATGTACTTTTGATGCAAGGTAGTGTAAGTCAAGGTGGTGAGTTGACAAGTCCTTACTGCAGATTTGTATTGTGTGAATTAAAAATATTCCTTGACATTTTGTGGTTGTTGTGTAGTAAAGTTTGTAGTTCTAATGGCTCTTGGTGGTACCTGCATCAGTGTTAAGAACAGGCATTTGATATACAAACACTTCTACTAAGAATAGGCGTTGAAAGAGTTGAAAAATTAAATCTTTTGCACAATTAAATTTGCTAAAATTGTAATTAAAAAACAACAATATTTGATTTTTCACAGGAAATCACTAATGAATTTCTACTCATAATAAACTGACATACTAGCTTGCTGTACCACATAATATTGCTACTAACCATTACCCTTGGGTTGGTATTTAAGACGAGACAACTGTTATGGTTTAGGAAAGAAAGAGAAAATTAATATGCTTGCTAAAATTGAATATGGAAGAGAAGGCACAGTAACAACTGTTTTTATTTAGTTAGTGTGTCTTCAAGAAAGAAATTTCTCTCCTGATGCTTAGGAAAATGTAATTTCAACAGTGTTCCACCCTAAAGTTAGCAAGGACTAGATACTTAAAATTATTTTGAATAGCCTGATTGCAAATATTTGAGGGCAACAGACTAAACTTAAGGGGAAAGGACTGAAGGAGTGACACAGGGAAAGTGATAGATCTGATAGGACTGATAAAGGAAGAAGGCACCTCACCTCTCTACAGAACACACACATTTTCAGATATGCAAATATATACGAATAAAAGTTTTTCTAGCCTTTAGACTGATGCCAACATTTAGGAAATTATAATTAGGGGGTGAGGTGTGATGTAGTGTGGGAATCCTATCAGAACTAAAAGAAAAAAAAAGAAAAAAAAAAAAGAAAAAAATATCCAAACAAAACCCAATCCAAAACAAAAACACCCATAGCAAAAAAAATACCAGAAAGGTCAATTCTAACATCTTTTTTTTTATAGCACATGGCTGTGATGCACAACTGATTTTACTAGGGTGAATAAAATCTTTGTCAGCAAACAGGATGGAACCATTTTAACAGCCATTACAAAGACCAAACCAACATTTAGCCTAAGGCTAGTGTCTTCATTTGGGAAATAAAGAAACCCTCACTGCCTCTTCTAAATATAGTACTGGGTTTCAGTGACCAACAACTGGTAATGGCATCTATGGCTGCCCTTTTGGAGCTTTCATGTGCTTGGCAGTGTGCCACTTTTAGAGTTACATGAGCCAAAAGCTGAGTTAAACAATTCCTTTATGCATTATTTTATCCTTGTAGAATAAAAAAGCAAATATGCTGATTGCCAGAAACCAATGGTTTTCACCTTGCTTTATTCAAGGGCATAGAGGATTTGGTTCAAAGCAATCTGATACTTCAGAAGGCAGTGAATACATCTAGCCCTGTGGAAGACCCATGATGAGAGATTTGAGGATGACACATAACTTGAAAAGTGCTCCTCACATCAAACGGAAACTCAAGCAAAAAAAGACATTTTTGAGAAAAGAAAGGAAAGTAGGTATTCATTAAACCAATTCAAGATTCAAGGAAGTAAATTGAGTTTTTGGGAAAGATTTCCTTCATGTTTCTTAATGTAACTACTCCCTACAAGAAAAAGCATTCCTACTGTTGTATTAAGGACTTACATTTTTTTGAATTCTATGTGACGTTTTGTGTGTTGTTATAGAAATGTTTTGTGTGTTGCTATAGAAATGAAAAACCCACTTATTTTCATGTACAAAAATAATATAAAATGTATGAGACATTTTTCTTGACATGTCAGCATTGTTTATCTTACTGAATACTATAGCTCATATAAAATATTTTTATCATGTTCTGTATATATTTGCACACTGCACTTATAATCACATCTTAACAGCTCAGAGCAATGTACTAAGCAACAAGAATAACATACATTACAGATTATTTGCATTTTCATTCCCCCAAAAGAAGCAGCATATACAGTCAGTGCCTCATTTTTGTAAGGCTGATTGGATACTTTTTCGTGGGTTTTTTGCTAGGATATTTTTCGTTGAATCTTTTTTGTTGGATATATTTGCTTTCTTTTACAAATTTCCATGGTGCTGTATACTTAGGTTAGCGATGGAAGTGCAAAGTCATAGATCTTCTCTTTGGATGGAAGTTTTCTACAGCTACTGCTTTTTTTTTTTCCTTTTGCAATCATTCCATGACAGATCAATTCTTTAGGATATTTTGGTAGTTTTGATGAAGATACATTGATGGTCATTCAATAGACTGCAGCGTGCTCAAGAGGTTCAAGGTTAAATATTCCTCATAGTGAAGAATAATTCATATAAGGTAAGCTAAATTACTCTAAATAGCCCTGTTTTACAGTCCTTCTGAGGCAAATGTGATGTAGAAGTCTATTCTTTAGGTCTAGGGTCAGATTTGACCACTATACAATCATACTCCCTACCTGCACTTTGAAGACTGTAAAACGATGATTGTGTGTCACAGGAAACATTTTAAATACATAGTAAGTACTTACACCACCACTAGCTGGACTTACTACATTCATGCCTGATAACAGTTTGATTTTAATTGGACAAAAGGTTGTCTAGAAAACATCTTTGACTATGTAGCAGAGAGGGCTACCATTACATGTTGAAGTGATAGAGTAGAATTATACTTCTGCTTGTTCCTTCAGGAAATAACACTTCAAATTAAATATCTTGCAAAATGTCCTGGAGGGTATAACAATATGCTCAACATAAAATAGATATGCAATAAATATTCAAAACATTACACAACATTACGAATTCATATCATCACAAATGCTTAATTGAATGGTTCACAAATAATTTATTATGGCTTCTGAAACTGTTTTTGTTAGACTTAGGTAGAACTCTAAGACAGTAAATCCGTAAAATAAAGACTTTAGCAGAAAATGCTAAAAGTACTTAATATTATATTTCATTATTCCTTCTGTAATATTCAAATGTACTGGGCTCTGTATCTTATCTTACAAACGAATTTTGAAATAATATCTTAAAATAATCCCTTCACCAGCAGGAAATTATCAAATTTAAAATTCCTGTAGCATGCAGAAAAATTATATCTGCTTCTGCTTTACATGCCCACTTCCTTGTCAGTACTAGTAATGAGAGAGGAGACAAGAGATGCAAATAAAGGATTTTGTTTTATATTGCATATTGCTGTTTTTAGCTCACCAAGCCATGGTTATTTATGGTTCATTTCCAGGTAGTCATGCATAAGAATCTCAGCTATAAAGTCTATGAACTGCAGTGGGCTATTGTGCTAACATAATACTTCAAATACTAATAAGAACACAGATGGAACCAAAGTGGAATTTTTCATTACTACAAATTGGTACACAGAAGTGGCCCAAATTAGGTGACACATTATGAGAGCAGTTATTAAAAAGTCAAAATTTGCATATCATCATTACATATTTGTTATTTAAAAATATGTAAGATAGCGAGGCTATACATAGGGCATCACAACTGTACTCCACTATCACTGAGTTCCAATTAAATAACGGGGATTTGAACTGAAAATCTTTGGTTGAGCTGTGTGTAGAAAGCCCATATTAACAATTATATTATTAAATAACAGTTATCTACTTCTACTGATACAAAAGCTTGTTTCTTCCTGCAAGAGATGAAGTAAATACAAATAAAAAAAAAACATTTTTCTTTTTGACTGAAATAGCCTCTGTCTTTATCATGTTATTTTTTTAAATAGCACTTCTTCAGACTGTGAAGGAAATATTATCGCTTCATCACTGATGACCGGTTAAGTCATAAGTCTCTACTCTGCAGACTGTTCATTGATGAAATATTAATGTGACCTCAAATATACTGGACAATTTAAACTATTTGTGAATTGCTAACAGTGAGTCTCATTCTAAATAACATAGTCTCTATGGTATCTGTACTTCTATAAACCAAAAATTATCTAACAGTCAACTTTTGTGGTATAATAATCATAATCAAATCTGTCAAATGCAGCTATGCCATAGCATCTCGCCTATTTCAGTCTGATATTCAATTAATAAAATAAATAAATCAAACATATATGCAGATGACTCACTCTGTGTTTAAAAAGTGTTCACAACTTTAGATCACAAAGTCACCGTTTAATCCATTTTCCTCTCCATGTTTCCTTTTTCATTCCAGGATCCCTTCTGCATAACCAAAGAATATGAAGTGCAGAAGGCTAGAAAGGTCCTTTCATGATGCACATGATTGTGAGCATATTGTAGCAGTGAATGCTATTCAACCGCATGGGTATCATGACCAAGAACATTTGCTGGAGCAAGTGCTGTTGAATTTGCATGAAGGCTGTAAATTCCTTCCAAAAAATTAATGCTTTTGAAACAGTACAAAGATGAAGGGTTTTTTAAAGAGAAAAACTCAAAAGTATTACAGAAGTATTAAGTCTAAATTATAAAGGTCTAAACTTGCTCCATGCAAGTAATACAGTTTTTTGCTTTCATTTGCTTTCAAAAAAACCACAAAACCACAACACAACAAGCAAAACAATCTGCCCTCCCATAATTATCTCAAAAGCAAAATAAATATAAACACTTTTAAGGAGGCAATATCTAAGAAACCTAGGCATGGATTGCTGCTTCCAGAATTAGCAAATGCCAGTCTTGGGTTGAAATCCAGTCTGCGTCAGCAGATGAAGAGATCTACTGCTTTACCTCTGTCTAGTGAAGATGGTTTCCATGCAGTTTGTTAGAAAATGATGGTCACAAAGAATACTGATTAGGCCACATATTTGCTTAACACCTTCCCCCCTCCACCCCCCAGTTTTTCTTAAATGTTTTGTTAAGTACTACTGTGCAAACTGTACTGGAGAAAGATGCAACCCTCTCAAACTCTCCAAATTTGAATAACCCAGGGTCATGTTGAAACCTGTACTGACATTTCCTTTGCTTTCACTGTTACATGTACAAACCTCGCTGGTTTTAGATGCTTTTAGAGCTGTCTGTATGATGTTCTCATACATATCAATCCCTAACTGGACTGAAGTCTCATATGGGTATATACACCTGCAGTCAGCCTGGTCTTTTGTACCAGATCCTCCTGATTATGAATATTTAACTTTGTTATATTGATTTTGCTTGAAATAGATTGCTACACTTTTCAGTGGTAACCAACTTTACTCATTTTAGTGCAATAAAAATGCGGAGAATATAGTTTTAAGGAGTAGAATTAGTTCTGTTGTATTCATGAACCACCAGAAAACATCATGTAAAGCTCCTTGTCTGAACTTTGGACCAGACTTCCCCACTCAGACTACCACTGTGCCAGTTTCACACAGGAGCTTTCTCATTTTGTTTCTTAGTCACTGTCTTAAGGACAAAGGGAGATCAAAGCTCTTCCTCAGAAGAAGCTTCCTGCATAAGTATTTCAAGGTCTTTATAATTTTTCCAGAAAAAAAGTTTGGTATAGCTGACCTCTAGTAAAATATTTGTCTGGAAGCACTACTGAGTACCAGAGTTTGAGTTAGAGTGAATAGTCTTGAAGTAAATCAATACCAAATAGTTCTGAATCCCGAAGAATTTTTACACAGGAGTCTTAATCAACAGAAAAATTAAGTGTTGGGAAGCTTGGGTCTTACTTCTGTCTCTGCCATTTATCTGCTCAGTTTGATTCCAAGTCACTTTGCGTCTCTTGTGAATTCTCACATGTGTGGCCTACCTTGTCTGTTTAAATGGAAAGACCTTTGGGAAGAGATCTTGCTAAATTTCAATTCTGTGCCTAAGCCAGCAAAGCTTTATGCTCAACTGTGATTTCTAATCTCTCTTGACATAAGAAAATGTAAAAATGTAACGCTTGCCAGAATGAGGAAGTTGAATGTTAGCCTCAGATTTATTCCTTAAAGAACTCTACTGCAAAGAGCAATTACTTTAATTAAATTTCAATCTTAATATTATTATTTTTCACACATAGACTTAAATCAGCTATTAACTGGTGGAAATATTTTGTGAGGAGTCAAGTGCATTACTGCCAAAGAATCTTTTAGGTTAAAAAAGAACTCTGAGATAACTAAGTCCAACCTTAGACCATGTAAACTAGACCATGGAACTAAGCGCTATGTCCAGTCATTTCTTGAACGCCTCCAGGGATGGTGGCTCCACCATCTTCCTTTGGCAGTCCATTCCTGAGTTTAACAACCCTTTCCATGATGAAATTCCTCATGATGGCCAATCTACATCTCCCTTGGCACACCTTGTGGCTATGCCTTCTTGTCCTGTTGCCAATTGCTGGGAGAAGAGGCCGACCCTCACATCTCATTTCAGGCAGCTGTAGGGAGTGCTAAGGTCACCCCTCAGCCTCCTCTTCTCCAGGCTAAACAACCCCAGCTCCCTCAGCCACTCCTCCTATGACTTACCCCCTAAAGCTTCATCTTATAATTTCATCTGTAACATTCATATAATGTCATCTTCATTTGTAATATTTCTGTAATTCTCATCTGTTTTTTCTTGTGGTAACTTACAGTAAACTCTTCTGCCATCAACTTTTAAAATACAGTAAATACAGAAAATCATTAGAATTACTGCCATTCCAGGTAATTAACTAAAGAACGACTTATTAGTATTATTTGGTTTAAAACCATATCAATAACATAATAATTTAGAATTTGGACATTAAGAAAGGCAGTTATGCATATAAAAAGGACAAAATCTCTTCTATTCATAATATGTGATAGGATCTCTCTTCACATATGCAGGTGTAGATTATTTATGTAGGTAATTAACAACAGGTGTTATTAAATAGCTGTGTCTGTAGGAAACAGACCTACAGATTTAACCCTATCTATAGACTGATGCAATTTTGATTTAAAGCTATTAATATTTTGATATAATAGTAGTTTGTAGTCCTCAGAAACAGAAAAAAAAGCCTGCCAAGGTACTTCAGGGTATTTTAGCACAAGACAGACATTCCTTTTTGAGAATTACTTGTGGCAATTTAATTTAGAATGTGTTGATATTATGCTTAAAATCATCTTTGCTATTTGAAGAACAACTTCCAAGTATTTCAGTCCACTACAAAAGGAGAGTCCATTGTAATTCCTTGGGTCCATCAGAAAGAGCATTGCCGGCAGATCAAGGGTGGGGTGATCCTGCCCTGCTACTCAGCCTTCCTGAGGCCTCACCTGGAGTGCTGTGTCCAGCTCTCCTCAGGAAAAGAGAGACATGAAGTTCATGGAGCAGGTCCAGTGGAGGGCAACAAAGGTGATTAAGGGATGCATCTCTGCTGTGTGTAAAGGCTGAGGGAGCTGGGCCTGTTCAGCCTCAAGAAGAGACACTGAGAGCAGACCTCATCAGTGTCTGTGAGGTGCCAGGAGGATGGATCCAGGCTCTTCTCAATGCTGCCAAGCAGTAAGACAAGAGGCAACTGGCAGAAATTGATGCACAGGCAGTTCCACCTGCATGTGAGGAAAAGCTTTATTGGGTGGGTGACCATGCACTGGAAAAGGTTGCCCAGAGAGGTTGTCGAATCTCCCTCCCTGGAGATATTCAGGAACTGTCTCGACACAAACCTGTGCCATGTGCTCTAGGATGACCCTGATTGAGCAGGGAGATTTGACCAGATGACCCAATGTGGTCCATTCCAGTCCCACCCACTCTGTGATTATGTATAGACTTTAGTGTTCTTTCTAATCTTTATTGATAATATAATTTAGTTTCTGAGTTTTTCAATTATTTTTCAGATCTCAGGTATATTAAAGTTTTCTATGAATTAGTGTAGCATTGAATTATAAGTGGCAGGCTTACCTATTGGGTAAATTCCCAGAAACGTCATATTATAATACAATTTCTCAATGGCTAATCACTCTGAAACTGTATTTGTCTTTGAGCTACATTTTTTATATGAATGGAGTTTGTTTTGTGATATTTTGTTTAATTTTATTTTAAAATTTAATCACTAGATGAAATTATAATGATGATGAATAGAACACTAAAACTTCTTGTAAGAAAGAGACTATCTGTTACATGTAGCTGTTGTATTTTAAAGCTTCTCATTTAGGCAATGCCATTTGTTGAATAATACTCCTTCTGCTACCCCTACATATATCTGCCCAAATGTGACACTGTTATAAAAGACTCAAATAAACTTGCCTGTTGTCTGTAATATTAGTAGAACTAAACTTCTACTATTTTACAATTGACGTTCACTGAACATGCAGCATGTTAGGAACATGCTGTATAATGCTTGCTGCAACTGCTATTACTAATTGCTTAAGGGAGGAATGGGGTTAAGTTCTGGTAAAATATAGACATTACTTTTTTTGTGTTCCACTGAATTACCTAACCACATGGATGAGAAAGAGGTAGAGCTAAAGGTCAGACAAAGTACTAAATAAGAAACCTGGGGAGCTGGTGCTAAAGAGGTTTAAAGCTGCTAAGGGAAGTGAAAGTGACTATAGGAAAACCGAGGTTAGAAACTGAGGTTAGAAATGATAAAGAGATCTAAGAATTAAGCTATTCAGACAGCAAAGAAAAACTGACAAGAAAAATATAATAATGTGCAGCATACAAAGCCCAGTCCCTCAAGCCTCTGTCTTGGAAATGGTGCTCTTCTAGACGTTCGACAGCATAGACAGTGGAATCAAGTACACCCTCAGCAACTTTGCAGATGACACGAAGCTCAGCGGGGCAGTTGTGGATACCCCATCAAGGCCAGGTAGTATGAGGCCCTGAGCAAACTGGTCTAGAGGTGGCATTCCTGCTCATGGCAAGGAGGCTGGAATTAGATGATCTTCAAGGTCATTTCCAACATAAAACATTCTATGATTCTATGAGATAAGATCATTATAATAGCATATTATAATGGCTAGAAACTGGAGAGCAGGGGAGGAGTAAGGTCTGGAGGATATGGGGAGAAATATAGAACAAATATAATTTTCAGAGTGTGCAATTAAATTAATTGTTAGTCTGCATACTGTATAGTCTGCTGATAAGCATGTCTTGTGTGCTGTCAGTCTTTGGAGTAGTTCAGTTACTTCAATGGCTTAAGTAGCCAACAAATTTTCAGGGGATTAAAAATAAGAGATTCATCTTGATCCTGGGAGACTGATCTGCTTCAATTGCGAGTATTTGGGCTATAAAATATAAATTATACTATAAATAATTGATAAATAATTTAAAATATAAATTTATAAATAATTCTATACAACAAATTGTATATATTGTAATAAATATAAATTATTTTACAGATGAGAATTGAATACGAGTTCCTCTGATTTGGGACTTTTATTTTAAAAGACGCATTTCCCTTTTCTCTCTGCCCCTGTCAATTTCCCACCTGTAAAATGCGGAGTTGACCCCCAGGGTCAAAATGACCAAATTAATATAAATTAACTGTTGCTGAAATAGCCAAACAGCACAGTAAAAAATGCTACAGAAAAGACATTAATGAATTCTGTCTTCTAAGTAAAGTTTAAATAATGAAGAGTAAGAAAGTCATAAGGCCATATTGACCAATGAACAGAAAACAAAACCCTAAATAAATGCTCATTAAGAAAATATTGTCCATCTTCTGCAGGGAATGTGACAAGAGTCCTGTGAAAACCAGTGTCTGTAATGCTTTAATTAAGCAAAATATTACCATGAGATGCAAGGGGAATAATGGTCAAGAATTAGGTTTCTGCAGGCACCTTTACACCAGCCATATTAAAAGTTTTGACTGCCTGAGTTTGAATCTCCATGCATTTTGAAATATTTTTTATAGTTTAACATTACAGGGTATCAACTTAAAAGAAAATAGATGATGGAAAATTGCCCTAAATAGCACAGTTCCATTTCAACTTAAATTACATGTTTTGATAATTGTAAACATACTCTGTTGTTTGTATACTGTTATATTAAGTAAACTTGGCGAGCATCAGTACTAAAAGGTCTGTTTTTTTCCAAAAATGTCTGTGTTAGAGAGTTTTAGAGTGCCAAGAAGACTACATCCTCTGCGGCGTCTTCCAGCTCAATTTCCTGAACATCTATTGGAACTCATCTTTGGGCCCTTTTTTTAAGCTATCAATGCATGTGATAGCTGACCTACTTTTGGGAAGTTTCCAAGACATGGAGCCCTTCAAGACACACAAAATACTTAAAAGCTCTAATTCTAATATAATCACAAATCTCAAAGAAATGCCAGTAAAAGGATTCAGCTCAGTTCTCACTTTGAAACTGCAGACAGGGGCAAGAAGCAGCAGTGATCTGCGCATATCATCTGTTCAGCATTCGCATTGCTTGGCATTTAAAATGTGTAGACTACTGCAGACGCACTGACCTGGAGGTTTGTGTATAGCAAAGGGATGTGGAAAGAAAGAAAAATCCCTATATAGAATCTATTATAAGGCAACAGGAATTCTATATGCAATACTAGCTGCTTGCTTGTGCTGTTAACACAATGGCTAAAATATGATAATTTAGCAGTATCTAAATGTAATGATGAAGAAAATTACTCATCTACATATTTCAGAGTTATTTTTATTACTGGTTCTATGTAGAGGAAAGATATTACAAAAAATTTCTGAATAGCAGATCTTTGATTTCAATAAATTCCAGGTGCTCCAGATGTTAATTATTGTTTAATTTGCACAATTAGCCTTGCTTAAGCTTGAATGTATTTTCTGACAGTTTGTATTATTTATTCTTTTTAAAAAATATACCATGAACATTTAATCTACTAATGCTCTGGACAAATAATTTGAATTTCAGAAGTTTGAATATTTTCCCTTTTAATTTTGACTGGAGAAAACTATTGTGTTTTGTGATTTATGTGAGGATAGATCACTTAATATGATTCATAAAAGAACTGATCACATTTGAAAGGATTGAAGATATACTTGAAAAAGAATAATCACTGTTATGTGGTAAAAATAAAAGCATATTTACTCCACAATGTCCACCTTTAACTCAGAAAATAATACCCTAATGAATAAATGTATCAAAATTGGGCTCTATGGGATTTCTTGCAATCTCCTGTCAAGCATCTGTTACTAGCCATTACAGGAAACAGGATACTGAACCAGATGGACCATCAGTCTGTTTTGAGGGAATGGGTTTCTGATGCAATACCAACATTTAAAGTAAGTACACCAGCAAAAATTTTGCTCAGCAGGCCTGGTAAAAAAAAAAAAAATTAAATACATAAGTATATACTTATTAGGAAAACAAGGCAGGAAGATAATTACACAGACAATCAGAAAATGAGAAAAGAAACTGTAAAAAATTTCTTAAAATTAACAAAAAGTGCAGAGAGTAGTATTTTTTTCCCATTATTCTGCTGCTTGGCAGAGTAATTATACCTCTTCTACAAAAGGACCACAAAAAATTCCATTATCAGACGCCTTTTCCTCAGAAATAACAACCCAGATTAAAATGTTACTTCTGTTTTCATAATTTTGTAATGTTTCTGAGAAAACTTAGTGGAAGTGGGCTTTACTCATGTTAGCTATGGTCTCCATGCAATCTTAAAGTGGGATCTTGCTTATTTGAGATCCATGTTATTGAGCTGATTGCAAAACTGCTATCTTAAAACATGGGATTTATTAAGAAAAGAAGAAGAAAACTGAGGATGAATTGCAGTGTCTTATAAAAATTGAACTGTTAGCATCCTAATTGCAAGCCTTCCCTTTGAGTTAATCTTTCTGTACTCAAGGCCAGCTTGCTGATAAAACACAATATGAGGAAACAGATGGAAGGGAGCCTCTATCAAAGGGCTCTCCAAAAGACTTCTAAAGAGTTTCAGCAGGGCTCCTTGCTGAGTTTCTCACTTTTGGTCATGCTTAGGTTACCCTGGAGTGGGGCAGAAGTCATGCCCATGTCTATACCCAGAGTTACCCCATCAAGCCAAACCTTAATCCTGACCTGTGGTCTGACTTTCTGGCTTGACCTGTGAGTTCTGCAGACTTGGCTGGAGGCACTGACCTGCATCTAACTGAGCACAATGTATATGGACCTTATCACCTCCCCAGACTGACCTTGGACCTGCTTCATCATCAAGAACTTGATTAGCAATTTGGATCCTTCGTTGCAACTGATTAATCTTGCCAGAGCTTCTCTACTTATCTTGTTTTGGTGCTGTGAGACTCTTGTCTGTGAAACCTCTGCCTGCCCTGTTGTTATGCTCAGCATCTGACTTCCCTGTCCTTGCAGGGTAGGGCAGCCTCCTCTTGCTGCTCCCTGATATGGAGCTTCTGAGAATTTCTTGCATGAAATATGTTAACAGAATCTGGAAAAAAGAGAGCAATGCTAAATACAACGGAAGTCTGACCAACATTTATCTGGAATGGACACAATCTCCTTGACAACTGGATACAGAAGAAAGTCTAATATATTAGCAATATCTGTTTATTTACATATGGGGGAACCAGAGCTTATTCCATCAACACTGCTCTAGCCAGATGTGAGCCAGTTGCTAGGAAAAGTGGCAATAGCTCCAGCTTTTTAACCCATTAAGCTCAGATTGAAAGCAAAATGTATTTTCTTCAGCACTGTACTATGCTAAGCCATCCAGGACCATAACAGACCAAGCTTTAGTCTGTCCACAAAGCATATGTAAACATAACTAATAAAAAGTCTTGACCTGTGGGCTTAAATCTGATGAAGTAGACAAAAGTACAGTTACAAATTCTACTCTATTCTACTCTAGAGAGACTCTATTCTCTGCCCATAGCATTAGCCTTGTCTTGCTTGCATTCAGATCCATCTACATGCTCTGTTTAGTCTAAACATTGGATCACAGTGGGGACAAGGAGTATGCATGATGTGGTTGTAGGCAAGTAGATCTGTATATTATTTTCACATCAGTCTTGTACCGACTGCCTACAACACTGTGTTGACAAGAATTGGTGAAAGTATTGATCCCAGTGAGACCTGACATTGAGATATCATTGAGATAAAATTATCAGTGAAACAAGGATGCTTCCCCTGGGGGCAAACCATGCCTTACCAACCTGGTGGTTTTCTACGATAGAGTGACTCCAGTGGTTGACCAGGGAAGATTGAGCAAAGTCACCTAGACAGCCCACAGTCAGGCTGTCCAGAGAAATTGTGGATACCCCATCCTCGAAAAGTGTTCAAGGCCAGGTTAGATGGGGTGCTGAGCAACTGATCTAGTGGGTGGTATCTCTATCCATAGGAAATGGATTGGAACTAGATGATCTTTAAGGTCCCTTCCAAACCATTCTGCGATTCTATGATTTTATGTTACTGATCCAAATATGGAAGGTATAAAGTACTTCAGAAAAGTAGTAGTAGTGCTTTTATACCTGTAAATTTTAGTAAAAGGAAGGTTAAATAGGATGTGAAAACTACCATGAAACTTTTCAGTAACAAGTTTCTGCTGATGAACACCATTAATATCGGTTTGCATTACAGGTTCCCCATGCCTTATAACTAATTGAATTTCAAAATGGTATTAAAAAGCCCCAGTAGTCAAAAGGAGTTTTGGAGATGCTGATCTATAAGCATCTGTGTCTGCAAATATTCTGTTTTCTTGTGACACTCATCCTGGCATCTTTAATGGATTCAGCTAAGGTATTATACACCTGCTAATGAATCCTTTGCCCATCTTTCATTGTTATAACCATGTTCGTCAATGTTTCTAATTCACTTTACTGATTATTGGCATCAAGTTAATTTTTACGGACAAATCTTGAAATGGTATGTTTCCCTAGAAATATAAGTTATGATTAAGTTCATTTGCCTGAGATTCGCTATTTCCCCATAAATTGTAGATATGACATTACTGTACAACATTCTTATTGCAACAGTGCAGCATTAATACAAAATAAGACCTCAGCTTTCAAGATTAAATAAACTTTCCATGGTAATATCAGTCCTGTGCATGCAACAAGTGTTCATAAAATTCCTGTGAACTTTTATTCTATACTCGTATTTAACACAATAAAACTTTTACATCTGTTTTTACATTTATAATTAATACACAGAAATGTTTAAGATGTGAAATGAGAAGAAATAATATATGAGAACATCCACGAGCTGATGGAATTCCCTGTCTTATGTGCTGGTGTTAACACCAGCAGTTAACTAAACTCCAAATAAACCACTCCCCTTCCTCAGTCCCTTCCATTAAGGGACCCTCATGGGTTGAAATAACAACTTTCTAAAAGCACAAAGCAATGGAATAAGACATACATGATAGCAACACCAGTATTTACAGCAAACGTATGTAAAAAGAAAAGGTGTTTTACCCACAAAAAAGAATGAAGATGGAATGAAGATGATTATATCATCTTAGAGGAGCTTATTCCTGGATTGTAGATGCTAAGGGAAGTAGAAGTCATAAACCCCATTTTTTCAGGTCAGGAAACATCAGGAGTGGGGTGCTCTGCAAGGAAAGGTGAGCTAAGATTGGCAGCAGGTACAGGGCTGGGACTTCACTCACAGGGGCTGCAGTTAGCCCTGTAGCTGATCCAAAACAGCAGAGCAGATCTGGTGATGTTATCCAGAGTCAGTCAACTGCTGAGTGACTGTCAAACCCTGTTATGATGAAGAGGGTTTGATGTCAAGCCAAAAATTAAATTTTTTCTATTTGCAGGCTTACCTGCAATGTAGTGCTGCAAAATCTAAGTGGGAACTCCTCACTTAAATGTAGCTCTTAAGCAAAGTGGGAGGATGAGGCTTCTGACAACTCTTTCTCACATTGCACTTTTCCCAGCAGGTTGATCCAAGGCCATACAGCTGCATTGCATTAAAGATGTTGAATATAGGCAATTAAACCTCTGAGCTGGGCACAGGAGAGGGGTAAGTTATTGCAGTTTTTTGGTGCACATAGGACCCTGACATTTCGGGACCAAATTTCTTTGTCTCACCAGTACTCTGCACATTGGTCAGTGATTCTGGTAGCTTTCTTTCTCTGTCAGTCTCTTTATACTGTCTTGGCCCTAGTCAATTGTATGACCTTAAGATGAGAAAGAAAGCAGAACCACGGTAATACTGGGGGTCTAATCCTGCCTGATCTTTTTCTCTCCCAATCTTCATTACACGTTGAGTACGAAAATTTTCTGCATGTTAAGAAAAGTTCAAAGGTAGAAAAGCAAACTGTTTAGAAAGAAACATTTTCCAGGCTATACATTAGTAAATTGGCATGATAATAAATGGTGTGGAATATTGATTTTGAAATGTTTATATGTGCTCTTTAAGACTATTCAGATCTATTTAGTTCTCAACAGTGAGTGTCTAATGTACTTTGTAGTCTCCTTTTATTACTTTATTCTGTTGCCAGTCTGACACCTCAGATAGTCTTTCTATCTTGAAACTACTCCTGAGGGTTTCAAGAGGTCACAAATTATGGGTATAATTACCATGGATATGGGCACAACTAGCTTTGTTTGAGCGACTTAATAATTTTTTCCATATATTTGCTTTTTTTCCCTATATTTTTCCCTATATAATATTTTTAAAGCTACTTTATTATTTTTATGAAGTTAGGGGGTTAACAGTGCTATCGACCAACACTGATTTCTTTTATTCATACAGAATTATTATTTTTCAACTAAATGCAGCCTTGTGAATTAGAATTCACTGCACATGAGGTAGATCTTAAGTATACTAAGCAAATTTCATATTTAAAGAACATCCTCCTTAGTTTTTGGAGGAAAACTGAAATTCTACATCAGAGAAAAGCAAGTTTTTATTTTTATAAATCCACTAAATCTTCCTGCTGCGCCTTCAAGTTTGTAATTGGAACAATTACACCATAACAGAACACGGGAAAGTCAAGAACTCAACACCAGACAAACTAATGTCCAGCTGGTGTCAGAGCAATGGCCTCCTTGGAAGTCAAAATGTGTCTTCTTTTTCTACCTTCAGTTTTCATTGCTGAGTGCAAAGTTGTATTGTAAGAGATAGATTTCTTTGGCCAATTTGTGTCAGCTGTCCCAGCCGTGTCTCCTTCTAACTTCTTGCCCATTCCTATCTGTAGACAAGCAGAATGCTGAACTATTCAGCCAAAACATTGATGTGTTACTAACACTGTTTTATCCACAAATCCAAAAAGCAACACCAAAAGAGCTGCTCTGAAGAAAGCTAACTCTATCTCAACCAGACACAGTACAGATAGGAGTTAAAATAAAGTTTATTTAAAAATTTTTAAAAAGATATTTTACGCAGTAAGGCCCACGTCAACATTAAGCTACAGGTTATATTTCAACCATAAATATTCCTCCACTGCCACAATGCATACTAGAATGGGGTAAGAAATTATCAGCGAGCAATGTAGTGAGACAGAGCAAAATAGTTTGAGGAATGAGAGCCCTTAGAAAAGATATGCTGAAACTGGTTTGGAGCAGCAGCTGCAACAATGTGGGAGGTAATAACTTTCCTATTTAAATGATATTTTGTGCTTAATGAGATATCCATTCATGGAATTTGATAAATTTTAAAAGCTGTCCTTTTTTTAGGATGAGCCTTAATTTAACAAACTGAACAATTTGTCTATTTTAAAATATTGATGTTGTCATTATTACCACAAAATACTGAGTAATAATTCACACATAGAAAGTGATATTTGAATGTGCCAGTTTACTACCAATTACCATAAGAAGTATCTCAGTTTGATAGGTTAAAGAAAAAGATGCAAAAAAAAAGTGGCATCATGGTCTGAATATAGGCCTTAGAGCAAGAAATTGCATCTCAGTTCAAAATACAGGCTCCTTCAATTACATCAGGGAGACCACAACTTTGTTTCCCTACACCTGACAGAGGATAATGTTGCCTACTAATCTGTATAGATGTGCACTTATTTTTTGAATAATACTGATCCTGATGGTGACTCTCTCTGGGACTATTACTTGCAAAGCAACAAACAGAGCAGCAGCAGATCCTCTAGGAGCCAGCCAAAAACTATGTTAAAGAGATTTCTGAACAGCAGTAAAGGAAACTCATGAAGATTCATTAGCATGGCTACCTCCTTAGAAAATGTAAATTTCTAAGTCAAGGTCAAGACAAAGTTCTAAAGCAAGGATTGAATCTGAAATTACTAGAATGTTGAACAGATTTTAATATTCAAGGTAAATAAAGCATGAGTATTTCTATAGAATTGCTTCTGTAACCTCCATTCTTCTTTTTTCCTGTTGCTTGCTGTATAACAGCCAATCCCACTTCATTCTTTGAGTGTAATTTTAATTATGTGCTTTGGAGTCCCCAGATCAGTCTGAAAACAGGAATTCTTATGACATCACTCTCTTACCCCATCACTCACTGCTCTATTATATCTTGAAGCCCTACCACCAGATAGTGCAAAATAGAGAAAAGCAAAGCACTACTTTTGGACCATGTAGTTGGCCTGAAAACAATTTGGGTGGGTCTATTCCTGTTGTAGAAGGCAATGAAGGTTGTGCCCTAGGAATAGTTTTCAATGACAAAAACAGTACTCAGTTTCTCAGTTCCCATGTCAAAAGTACTTCCATGAATAATGTAAATGAGTTGTGAATAATATGAGTTAGATGGTAAAAAGCATTTAGATAAATGCCCATCAGTTATCTGCCATAATGGCAACCAGTTAAATAAGTACATTCCTCTTATCTAGTCTTTCCTTTCTTATTAACCCATCACCCAACTAACTCTGCTCTAAATATAGACTCGATACCTGCACAGAATGTACTCTATAATCTGCCTTGTGTTATTACTGATTTTAGCTCCTTAGTGCTATTGCCTCCTAGGTTCTGCATGTACCAGGTAAAATAGTATTAACTGAAAATTCATACTAGACTTTCTGTTAAAATAATTTGATCTTTAAATTCAACATTTAAAAAAATGATCCCTCCAGGAATAAGTTGCTTAATACATACTAGATTGCTCTTTTTTTTTTTTTTTTTTTTCATTTCCTGTTTTATTTCCATGCTTTTAGAAATTATAATGCCATCTGTGTATATATTGACATGCTGTAAATTCTTCATTTGGGAGTATCACTAGGTAATTTAAGACCTAAACCTATTTCTTTTCCTGTGTTTGGGATGCAGAATTCTAACAAGGATCATTACATACTTAATAAGGTTTCATGCAGAGTTTTACCTTAAATAAATTGTTTAATGACAGTAAAAACATATAGATTCAACTGAAATATCTTTGTTGATTTCATTATTTGGTTAAAAAAGCAGTTAAGTTGGAAATAATTTGCTTTGAGAAAATGAATTTTGTATATTGCTTATAATTCAATTAGCAGTTGAAATATATTTTTTAAATACTTGATTTTTATTATAAATTAGCATCATACTTGATTATTTCTGGCAATTACTGCCAGGATTACTGTGTTTCCAACAAACCCACTTGAAAGCAGAGGTCACAAAAAGGGGTTAACAGAGACCAAAAGCTACATTCTTTTCCATGCATTTGGAAGACAATTTTTTGGTAACAGCTCTGGTCTGTGAAATCTAGTCACTTCTCTGAAAGTATGTAGATCATGAAGCCTTCAGAATCTGTGAAAAATAACTGACTGAATTCACTTAGCTACTTCAGATCTCTCCATTTTCCTAGACAGCCCAGTTTTCCCATCTCTTGCATTTTTCCAGCATCCTAATGACTTGTTGACTCTTTTTGGTGACACTGATCTTGTAAACAAATCCAGTAGAACACTTAAGGGCCCAGAAACTTTCAAGCCCACCCTAATTTATTAGTAGATTTACTTCTGTAATACATCTTTCTCTGTGATATATTTGCAGTAACATTTTTTATCCTTTAAAGCTCAATTAATTCCACTTTGAGGTATGATAGGAGAAAATGAAGCAGATATTTACAGAAATAAAGCAAGCTTCATAATTCTCATTCTGCTTTGAATAATGCCCTTAAGGGAAAAACTGAAATGAGAAGGGAATGAGAAGGGGAAGTGAAAGGGAGAAAAGGAAGGGTAAAGGAGAACAGAGCAGAGAAAGGAGAGAAAGCAAATAAAGAAGAGCAGGGATTAGAAGAGAAACACAGAATTTTACAATTCTAGCAAATGTTCTTCTTTTTATGCCATCAGTTAAAGTGACATCATCATCGCTTGTTCCTATACCATCAAATAAAGTGAAATTTGTGGCAATACTGTGATCAGCCACATTACTAAAGCATTAAACCTTGTTTTGGACAGAGTTTGGGCCATACAAGAGCAACTACAGAAAAAAATGCACCTGTAAGGTAGCATGGATTGAGCCAACTACTTTCACTTTATGCTAGCTAGGATGGGTAACAGTAGTGAAAATCAGGTACACCAGGGAAAACCCCTCAGCAGGATCTAACTTCAGAAAAGAACTCTGGAAATCTACAGTGCATACTACAATACCCTCTCTGCTCTTTATTGCCTATTCTGATTACATGAAACAAGCATGAAACCATATGTTAACTACTTCTACTTTTTGTGCATTCATGTGTACAAGGCCATGGCTTTCATACTGCAATCCACAACACTTTTCTACTACTACAGCAGAGATAAACTTTTGCTATTGAATCAGTTTTACTCATCTTACGGGAGAGTGACCAGCAGGAAAAATGAATTGTGACAAGCTTTCAGACCTCATAACTATGAAATGTGAAAGAGAAAATTCATACAATCAACATTGCAAAGAGGCATCACAGGATTTTGGAGTACCTACAGGATTTTAAGTACCTACATAGCTTGTTCTGTAAGGGCAGGTTAGTCTGTTTTCTCTGTTCTGTTGCTCAGGTTACATGCAAGAACATTCTCAGAACTGGAATGGAACAAGTGCTAGAAATAGAATGGTCTAATATTACTTTTCATTTTAGAACATTCCCAAAAGAACTGCATACTGACATGTTAAGTATGGGAAACTTAAGGAAATTATTCCACTGAGTCATCAGTACTGTACTGCTTACCATATGAGCTCCTCTTGTCTGTTAAGCCTACTTGCTAGATAGCTTTAGAAACCAAATTAGATAGTTCATTCCACTTGTATTACTGCAAGGTTTAATCTTGAACCCTGTTTTCCAAATGCTGTGCCTCAATTTTTTAATTTCCTGACTTTTCTTCATTGTCTATACACATTCTGTAGCTGCACCTACTTTCTTAAACTTTTCAATCTCAACAAAATTGCATGTAGTCTGCTGAAAAGGCCACACCCAATAGTCCAATGGGCAGGGCATCTGACAGTCTCTTCGACTTCAGGATTTAATTTTCCACAGTACTAAAGACTGCCTGTGTGCCAGACTTGTGCTCGATAGACACCTTTGGGGTCCCACACCACTCTGCAGAATTCAGTTGCCAGTTCTAATTAATTCCATCTGGGTGATGAAATCTTCATTAGGAGAAAACATAGTTTGGCAATTATGTGAGAAACTTCAGCTTTCTCCTCAATTTTAGACAGACTTGTAAGAAAATTCTTTCTGAGTGTCTTCTTGCCATGCTTGTTTTTCTATGGGACTTTAATGATGGAGACTTTGAGTATGATGTGAGAATTCTAGGAACTTAAATGTTTAGTTGCCTAAAGACTCCTTGTGACTAATACTTTACCTGCCTGTCCATCATGTACTTTGTCTGAAAAATAATATTTTTCAAAATAATTTTGTTTTATTTTTATGAAGTGTCCTGTGAGTTATAATTAAAGCAAAAAGAAAAGGTAGAGTAATCATACATATGATTGTTTCAATACAGAGACTCTTAGAACCCCTTTCATGTCACTGGATCCCAAAACCTTGAGTATAGAAAGTGTCTGTACAGAATGAATGTCTGTGGAAGCTAGGCTGAAGTCTATGTCACTATTTAATAGACTGTTATTATTGTAACATATGGCAGCTAGAACAACATATTTGAAATGAAAATACTAAAGGGGGGGGATGCTCCTTATTTGAAAATATTAGTGCCTTTATGTTGTATTTCTAAAGCTGAGCAAATGTTATATTTAGACCTAAGAAGCAACAGGGCATGTATTATTGCACACTAATTCACAACTAATGTGTTGCTGCGAATGAAGCTAAAGGCTGAGTGCAATCAACTCCATTCCATCAGTACAACATTAATTCGCACACTAGAAGATCTTACTGCACTTATAAAAATATTATTCCAAAAGGTCACAGAATCTAAAAATAAATGGTAATGTAACCAGGGTCAAGTTCCAAGAATTATTATCAAGCACCAGTTTGATCTATATATTTTAGAAATAAACACATGTATCACAGAGAACTTGTGTGTGCATTAGCCAACCTAAGCATATTCCTGATTTCAGCAATAAAGTTGCATATAAAATCATTGAATATGGAGTTCATGGCCATACATGGAAAATAAAACAAAATATGTCTGCTGCATCTGCTCAGACAAACTGGTACAAATCAAATGGATACAACACAACACTTTATTCAGATGTGATATTTGTGAAGGACACATCTGGGTGTACTTCCAAATGTTATGGACTACCCAACTTCCACATGTCTAGGCCTAAGGAAAATTCTGGTTTTGTTTGGTATTCCATCTACAGTTTTGGAGTTTAAATACTGAGGACTTTCTTGGGGAAGTGTTTTGTTGTATTTTATATAATTATGCATTTTATGTATTTTTTGTTTACGCTGTATTAATTAGGCTTCACAAACTAAATATTTCATGGGGATTAAGTGTGGTTTTAGGGAACACAATGTAACTTTCTTCTAATGTTGAAATATAAAGTATGCATTGATTATGGCATCTTCTTGTCTTTACATATTTTTAAATAGGTTTGACGAATATTTTCAGGTTTTTATTTAACCATATAATGGTTTCCGTTATGGAATAGACCAGGAATAGGCTAAAAACAAGCTGTGACGGACCTTTTACCAAAGGATAACTGGGGTTATGACTTTCCTGCGGCTGGAGAGGCTGTCTTGTCTTCCTTCTTTTATTGGGACTGACAAGAAACAGAGCAACAGAGAAAGGCTGTGCATTTGTTCCATTTGGAGGTCTGTCCTAAGAAATGGTAGCTCTAAAAAACAGCCTATAGGGAGAGAAAAGTTTTGAATAAGCTTAGGATCTTCAGGTTAGTGCTGAGGAAAACAAAGATTTGAAAAAGTACAATTCAGCAATCAAAAGGAGATTTCAGACTCTAAAATTTAGCTTTGCCCAGGAAAGAAAATTAGTTAATCCAGAACTCTTGTTAATATTTCTTTACATTCCACTTCAATATATTTACACTTCAATATGTTTTCAGTGCACATTAATGTGAATCTCAATACTAACCCAAAGATTAATCCAATTTTTAATATTTCATTCTAAGGCCAAATGCCTCCCAATGATAATTTCATTAAGAATATTGGGATAATTACACTGATTTAAAATTAATCAGATTTATTCTATCAGAGGAAAATATTAAATTTTAAGCAGTTCTTAAAAGGAATTTTGATTTATCAAAATAAAGTTTATACCCTACATCCTCACCACCAAGATTCACATGATGTAGAAAGAAAAATACTTTTCTATGGACATTGGATTTACACTGAAATTAATCTACACAAAATTTGATTTATTTAATCACATTTCTTTAACGAGATTAAACAAATTAATGCCAAACATAAATAATTTAAGAAATTTATGTACTCTTAAAAGAGTGAGATGTGGTAGTAGGAAATAACATCATATTCTTGTGGTAATTCAGCTATTGTACTAATATTTCTGAAAGGTTTCTTATGAGTCAATTAGTGTGATAGAGAAACCAACTGTCCTACTCAGTTAAAACACATCTCTCAGGTAGAGACTAACTATATCTATTCTCCATTAAAAATGTTTTGTGGTATATTAAATAGGTAAGAAATTCCTAAAGAAAAAATATAGACAAAATATTATTGGTATTACACTAAAGAAAATGACTGTATTCCTGACAAGAGAAAGATATGTCAGAAGATGGCAGAGCTGTGCCATGTGAGTCAATGGGCTGAAATGTTGTCTAGGGCCCTCAGGGAGCTAATATCAGGTCACTTCAGAGATGAAAAATAATAATTAAACACTGCTTATCAATTAATGCAAACTTATAGGAAGGTCCTACACTTAGATTAAGTGAGGAGATTGGGTTGCTTGAAAACAGCAAGAAAGTAGAAAGAAAAGGACTATGGAATAATGAAAGATGCAAGGAGAAAGCAAAAATAATTAAACAGATATGCACTTACACAGAGTTGGAGCACTCATATTTCTAATTAGAATTTCTGTGCAGGAGCCCAATTTAACCTTAGGGAGCCTTATAGTGATGCATGTCACTCAATCTAATACTGATACACCAGCCTGAATTTTCATATTACATTTAGCAGGATACTGTTATTTATACACATAATATATTTCAATTTTAGGGGCATTGTAGTGGCTGTCTATAATATCTGCTTGTGAGAAGGGTTTTTTAATTGAAAACCTCTAAATTGACAGTTAATTGCTTTTTTCTCGCTCTTACATCATCATGAATGCATGTGTTCAGATCCCTTATCTCTTGAATTGACAAAGTTCATATTTTTGAGGTATTATACACTATTTTCATTATTTCAGGGGCAAGTTTTTTTCAATATATAACGTATCCAGAGAAAGCACAAAACCACTAAAGCATTTAACAGGTGAAGAATGTGCCCCAGTGAAGTGGCCATAGTGATATTACAAAACCTGCATCCTCTACCAGTTTCCAACCTGTGATGAAGCCTGTAAATTGGATGATTGAAAGAGCAGTCAGTAGATCAGGAAGACAATTAGACAAACTAAAAAGTTCTGGAAAATATTCTATTCCACAGAATATTTCCTTAGATATTGTAGCTAAAACTAGGAGCTGAAACATTTTAAATATAGCTGAAAATGTAAATGTCACAAAAAATATTTGGGTTTTATCTCAATTTAGATTGATGGCATCTTTACTTCCTCTTGTATTGTTTAAACTATTATGTACATATCATTCCCTTTGAGCAAAATTCCTCCTAGTTACTTCACTACTTAGGCAAATTGTAGTCAAGTTTCATGGATGGCAAGTAGGGTTGTGCTGGAAGGGTTAATTTTCCATTTCCCCACCAACAATGCTCAATGGGGCATATGTGCTGCTGGTCATGTGATGCAATTACAGCTGACAGCCTGTCCTGTCCCCTGAACAGCTGGGTCTGATCCTCAGATTAATGTACTTAAAACCGTAAAATCTCGGTAACTTGTAATGATCAAGAATGACAACACTTTTTAGAGTATATCCCATATTCCTACTGGCCAATACTTTACATGGGAAATTACTGGCTTATGCTCAAACAAAGCAGAGAAAAGTAACTAATGAATTAGTTAATACCTGTGAATTTTATAAAAATATTTGGTTTGCAATTTCATGTGTCTTTATTCCTATTGATGAATTTTTAAAATTACCCTTCTTTAAGCCCCCAGAATGTTTACACGGTCCTTGCACACTAACATCTGCTAAGCTTTTTTTTTGTTCAAGAGGAATAATTCATGCCTCTTGAGTTTGCACACGTTTCCCATATGTCTAGAAAATCATATGCTATCACTCCTTTCTTGTCAAAGGTTTTAATTCTCCATACATTTATCAAGGAAGAAAAACTGCAAGCGCACTTTATTTTCACAAGTTTTTCACCAACCACTTTACATTTTGAATCCCTATACATTTACAAAATTGTTCCCATGGAAACCAGAAGGAAATTTTCTCTACAATATTCTTGATGGATGAAATGCAAGTAAAATGTATTTAATAATTTTAGTGAAAACTTTCAGTGTTTCAGTTCTAGCTCAGATTTTTAAGAATTTATTTTGAGTGTGGTGTGGGAGGATTAATAGTAGGGACCTCTTTCAACATCCATGAAAAGATTCAGATGCTAGCATATTTCTGTGGGCTCAACACAGCCTCACGATGACTTTTCTGCCAGTGGTATGGTGGTGACAATAAAACTTCAGAAGTTCTGGTTTGGATCACAGACCTTACATTTTTGAAACAAGAGTTACCTTCTGCATTACTAGCTTGGATCAGAGGAAAATTCATACAGTTTGCTTTGCAGGAGAAGCTCTAGTGACATAATGTAGGCCCTTACTGATGAGAAAGAAGTGGCATCCTATCACTTTTGATTTTTTTCAACTTTCAAGTTCCACATACTCATGAAGTTACATATGACTAGAGTCTAGGTGAGGTGAGAGCAACAGAGGTTTTACATAGACTTCAGTAATACTTTTGGCACTATGTCCCACAAGATTCTCCTTGAAACACTGGTGAAGCATGGGCTGAAAAAGCAGACAGTGAAGTGGATTAAAAACTGACTGAACGAGTTCAGAGACACAACATCTTGTGTGAGACCAGTATCTAGTGGTGTACCCCATGCATCTATACTAGGCCTGATTCGTTTCAGTGTCTTTGTCAAAAAGCTGGATGATGGGGTAGAGTCTATCCTTAGAAAGTGTGCTGATGAAGAATGGCTGATACACCAGAGGCGTGCTGCTATTCAGAGGGACCTTCACAGGTTGGAGAAGTGGGCTGACAGGAAGTCACTGACCTTGTGCACTTCAACAAAGAGAAATGCAGTGAGGAACAACCCCATGCACCAGTATAATGCTGGGGACCAACTAACTGAAAAGCAGCTTTGTGGAAAATGACATCCAGGACCCAGTGAATACAACACTGAATGTGAGGCAGCAATGCACCCTTGAGGCAAAGATGGTATCATGGTTAATGGTATTATGGACTGCATGAGGACAACTGTCACTACCAGGTTGAGGCAGATAATCCTTCCCCTTAATTCAATACTGTTGAGGCCTTCTCTGAAGTATTGTATGCATTTCTGGGCTACTCAGTACAACACAGACCTGGAGCTACTATAGAGACATCAGTGCAGAGCCACTCAGATGGTTAAGGCATTGGAGCATAGCTTCTAAGAGGAGAGGCTGAGCAAGATGAGACTCTTTAGCCTGGAGAAGAGGTGGCTTGGGGGGATCTTATCAATATATTTAAATACCTGAAGAAGGGTTCAAATAGAGACAGATCCAGGCTCTATTCAGTAGTGCCTGGTGATAGGAAAGTGAGCACAAACTGAAACAGAGGATGTTCCATATAAGCACAACAGTACATGTTTGCTTGTTTGATTGTTTGTTTGTTTGTTTGTTTTTTTACTGTGGGACTGTGGGGGTGACTGAGCAATGGGACAGGTTGCCCATGGACATTGTGGAATCTCCATTCCTGAACATGGTCAAAACCAAAAAAAAACACAAAAAAAACCCCCCCCAAAAAAACCAAAACCAAAAACAAAACAAAAAAACAACAACAACAAAAACCAAACAAAAACAAAAACAAAAAAACTCCCAAGAAAATCAAAAAGCGTTTTGGGCATGGTCCTGCACATCCTGCTCTTGTTAGCCTTTCTCGAGCAGGGTAGTTAGACCAGATGACCTCTAGAGATCCCTTCCAAAATAAACTGTCCTCTGATTCCATAAATGTGATCTGTTAACTTAATTACTAAAACCTGCCTTTTGGCTTTTGTGAGTGTACATACAACTTGGTCCAGAAATAGCTATAACAAAAAATTTCTATTAAGAATTCAACTATACCTAACTTTTGTTCCTAAGATCACATTCTGCAAAATAGGTCAACCTAGATACATGACAGAAAGGTACTGGTATGACATGATACAAGAACGTGTAGTCAAGAGAAGATGCTCATTTTATATGTATTTTACATTTGTAAAGTATAACTAAGTCTGATCTCAATGTAGATGTTTTAAAGCTACAAACCACAAATAACTTCTGTTAATAAAAAGGCAAGAGTAGGGGATCAGAATGAAGTGTAAGATATGTAAAAGAGTACTAATTTATAAGAGAAAAAAAGCAATGCCAATAACATAGTCTATCAAAAAGGCTTTTGAAAAGCTTCATCCTCTATAGTAACGTTTCTTTTTTCCCAGCAAATCTATGACTTCTCAGGTTGCAATGAGTCATGTCATGTAACTGAATGTGTCACATCCAACTGCGATATGATGAGAAACAACATAACAAAAAGTGACAAGATTTAACATGACAAGTAAGAATGAAATGCTACAGTGGTAAACACCAGTTTTCAGCAATTTGGTACGTCATGTTTTTTAAAAAGGACACCTAACAGTATGGTTCTCATATAATAATCACAGCCCCTGACAAACAGAATTACTCAGTTTTCAATGATTCATGTTTCCAGACATCCCAATGGTGATTATATTTTGATATGCAGTTGAAAGATGGATTTTTTGGCTCAATTAACACTGATATACCCAAGAAAATTAACCATCATTGTGAGTTAAAAACAAAGGTGTTTACTGTAATCAGCTAAAATGGGACAAACTTGTTTAACCAATAATTGGAATTTAGAGAACTGCTTAGAAGAATAATGTCACTGCTCATTTTGCAGTAGCTTGTAACAGCATACAATTTATTTGTGATATTAGGTGTAAGCTATCATCTGCTAGGCAAATTTCCAGGTAAAGAAAAAGTAAAAATAATTTCAAATTCATCAGTGCAGAAACTGAAAGTTTTTACTGATCACTGCTGACATGTTGTAGCATGAAACTGCAGTTGAAATAAAGAAGGAAGTTTGTTAGTGGTCTGAATTAAACCTTTTCTGGATCACAGTGTCCTTGTTTTAATGAGACAGTTTCTTTTATGACATTGAAAATGTAAAACAAAGAATTTGTTATTGGAAACAGAGATCTCAGTAGTTCCCTCAAAATGGTTGCATAGATTTCTGTATCATTAACTAGATGACTGCAAATATTTCCAAATACTGTCTATCCCAAGCTTGCTCTACTGAATTTTTTTCATTCTTAAGGATTTGATATTTTAACAAAATAAACTATGATTTTCACTATAGGGTACTTTGTAGATTGTAAGAAGCAAATTGATCTTAATATGTGAGTAGGTCTAGTTCTCCTCTGAGATCAAGCTTTCAACCTCTCTGGTGTTTCACAAAGTTTGTCATAAATAGAAGTAGGAGGTTCAAGGATTTCTGATTTTCAAAATCCTAAAATATTCTTTCTTTCTTGATTTTTAAATTTTATTTAATAGCAAACTCACTTGGAACTACCAAAAGTCTTGTATTCTGTAAACTTTATTTGTTACCAAGTGGTAAAGACAAAGAAGCTAGAAAAATACCCAAGAATCACTACTGCAATTTAATTGAATGCTTGGTGTCTCTGAGGATGATGCATGTACTGCCCTCAGTGACCTGTCTGGTTTTTTCCCCATTTTACAATTACAGTCAATGATATGGAAGTCCTACAAAAGTTTTCATTGCAGTAGAATAACTTACTTGAGTATGGTCACTGATGAAATGTGCAAAAGCAAATTCATAAATAAAAAAGGAATTGATTCAACCTTCGGATCATAATAGTGAAGTTTACATTCACTACCAGAAAGGAGCTAATTAAGCCTTTGAACAACAAGAATTATTAAGACACAGTTTTCACTTAGATCCTGACTATGATTTTTCCCTTAGATGATCACTAAATGCTGCAACTGTGCACCTAATTTACAACAAACCAACATTACACAAGCCATAGGGTTAGGAACTTGGCCAAAGTGCCTAACTGACAATCTTAGTAGAGAAATGTGAGCAGGTGTTCTTTGGGAATCTAAACATTAGTAAATTGAGACAATAATTTCCATTGTGTGTGGCTTTAAAAGTTCTGGCATTACACCCTTTGTCTGGAAAGAAAATAAATGCAGACTAGAAGTTTGCCAGACTTAAGACAGAGGTAAATATAAACTATATTCCTTTCTTCTGTTATAGGCTTACTGAAGGTGAAACATGTCAGAATTATCAACCAGAGCTCTCACATTTTGAGAAATGCCTGTGTTTTACAGCTAGGCAGTCACACTTGCAGGCAACAGTATTACCGCTGTGATTACAATACACTGCAGTGTTACAGGTCACTAAAGCATAAGGTCTTCAAGCTTTTTTCCCTTCAGTTTGATTGTATATATCTAGGAGAGACACATGCTGGAATTAAAATCTAACTCTGATCCACCAGTCTGTGAGCAATGTTTAGGTCTAAAAAAGATGTTCCATTTAGGTGCCATAATTGTCAAGTACTGATAGCGCCTACCACAGATGGGGAGCTGGTATGGCCATAGCTCCTATCAGCTGCAGCTTTCGGGCTGCTTCCCCATGCTCATTGCCAGGATTTCCTCTGCTGACACACCACAGTTGTGTTGTTACTGCTGCTTTTCAGACTCTGAGTTTGGAGCAAGAGCTCACATCAGAACACTTCTCTGGTTCTCTTCTTGAGAAAAGGTCTAGCATGTGTTGTCAGTATCTGTTCATTTCTTAGAGGTTTTCCAAAGAATTATGGTTAAGTTCCTCTATCTATCCATAATTTCCTTGAGCTGCCAGAAAGTTTTTGGCACTCCCCCAGAAATATGCTTCCACAAGTTCTGCTAGGATTCTCAGAGCAGATTTGCCTACCTAGAGCAGAATATCAGAAGATGAGCTGAAGCTGTACAGCTAATGTGGAAACAGTGTACCACTGGCTCCTAAATATGCAAGCACACCAATGTTAAAGGCTCTGCAACACAAGTTCAAGACAGCTTAGCTTTTGATCATATCCTTCAGGGAATATTTCCCAACTTTTCCTAAAGCCATGCTGCCATACAGGAAAGAATACAAGATTCAATGTATCTCGAAGAACATGAAAATAAGAATGGGGTTCTCTGCCCCAGGAATTTGCTCGTGTGGGAAGAAGGACTTTTGGACTCTGTCATCTCTAGTTAGGCTCTTGTATTTTCCATGGGCTTGTCATAAATTAAAATGTAGAGAGGAAAGGGGAGGTAGCAGACTATTTAAATGAATTTTTAAATGTGAATTGAAGTTTCCACATTAGTGTTCTCATCATGAAAAAAAAAAAATTTGATACTCAGTAGCAAATGAATAACAGAGTTAAAAAAATTATATGTATTTTAACTTTTGCATCTCCAGTCATGTTTTACTGTCTTGGAATTTGAAATTTGACATATACTACAGAAATATAAGGTCAGTTCTTTGATGGGATTTTTGCTTGGAGTTTTAGCATACTTTTAATAGTTCTCAAAAAAAACCCCAAAAAACAAAAAAGCACTTTCAAGGGGCTTAGAAGGACACGTCATAGTAGGCTTCATTTGTCATTATCCTTTTCTGTCTTGCACTTTCCATGCAGACAGGAAAATAATGCAGAATGTAGATGAGATCATAATACTGTATTGCCTAAAAATAATACCGTATTGCATAAAAAGATTTTATTGCCTGTATTTGCTTAATTCAGACAGTAAAAGTAAAGCAGTGATCAATAGAATTTCTAAGCTTAACCCAGCCATATGAGATTCAGAAAGAGTTCCTCAGGCAAGTCTGTTCTACATGAAAGTTCTGTGCAGACACGGGTAGCATAATTAGCATGCTGCATATGTACCTATAAAATAATTTAATACTTAGGATTGATGAATTAGAATTCTTAATCATAAATTTCTCAGCAATATTTTTAAATGTGATGCTTTATTAGAAGAAGGTATGCTGATTTTTTTTCTGATGTGGGTGTTAATTTGGAATTGAAATGCTGTAAAACATGAAAACTATGATCTCAGAAGGATTACCAAAAGAGTGGCAATTCAGAACACTCCCAAATGACTAAAGAAAATGAAAGTGAACCTTGTTAACTGTGCACGCTTTTGATCCCTTTATTTATCCTTCAGCAGCAAATCTGCAAAATGAGGATACAAAGTAATGTTCATTACAGGTTAAACTATTCTTATTTCTATGTAGGCTGATTTTGAGTCCCGCATTTTATATGCATACTATCACACCAAAAGGAAAAACAATTTTAATGACTCAAATTCAATATTGATTTTTTGAAATGCCAATTATAATGCATGAGATATGGGCATAATTTCTAGTTGTTTGAATAGTATTCTGAGTTTTTCTAGATCACTCATTCTACTGTCCTATATACTTGAATAGTGTTTAGAAAAATATGAATCTGTGAGGATTTATTTTTATTTTTTTTTTCAGTTTATAACCTCTGCTGACAAGAATGCTTTTAAATAATACACAAAATTCTTAATTGTTTTTATTTTGATTTCTCATTAAGTGATTTAAAGAACTGCGCTATTTTCAAACAAATATTTTAAGTGGCTAAAGCTCTATGACATGTAATACATTTTTTCCCCAAGATGTTTCTTCTAATCTCTATTTCATGAGGGTTTTGTTTTTTTTTTAGTTTTATACTGGTGATCTGAATACATTCACACTGTTGTTGGGTAACTTGTGTCTGATTCACAGGCAGGGAGTAAACTAGAAAATTGCAAGTTATAATTCTGGCTTAAAACAAAAATATATCTGTATTTTTTGTCTTTTTATATATTATAATAACTATTAAAATGTATTTTATATTTTTTATTAATCTTTATTGTTTATATGTCAAGTCTGCAGGACATGTTTCCACATACTTAACAAGAACGAATATAAATACAATTTTGTTCAGTCCTTTAATTATGACAACGCTTTCATATTTTATGTCTCAACTGGACTGCCTAAGCATTTTTTATGATTATTTAAAACTTGAACTTTTCTTTTTGAGTCACGCACATAATTTTTAATCGCTAACTGTAGCTCATGCAAAAAAAGTAACAGCTTGCTACTTGTATGAGTCAGAATCTAAACAGAGCTATTTAAAAATCATTTGGAAAATGTGTTATTAGCTAATTAGCATAATGTAGTTATAGAGAAGATATACAATCTAACATGTTTCACTGAATCAGTTCATAAACAAAAACTGCAATTAGCTACTATTTCCTTTGCATTATTATTTTCCTTGAGATCCTATCATATGGCCAAGCGAACCTAACAGTGTTGTCAAACAGATTTCAGATGTGAAATGCTGTGCTGCAGTTAGAGCACACCTTTCATTTTTCATGTATTACATTCCAACACTTTCTACTGAAACATTTGCACCAAATTCATGCTTAGTGTCTTAATAACTTTATAATTACTTATATGCATAAGAAAAGATATCTTATTCTAGCTTACTGTTTCCACATAAATTGCCTAGGTTAAAAATCTGAAACTGTAATACTGAGTAAGAAAGAATGGCATGTTTTTTCTAGACTCAATGTTGAGTTGAATTGGTGTTGAGTTAAAAAACACATTGAAACAGGAAAATCAACTGACTTTTAATGGCTATTTTAATTAGTTGCTAGAATTATGCTCCAAAACTGATTAGTTGTAACCATTTGATCATCATATGGATTCCATGTGAAGTAATAACAGATAATAGTCCATTACTCAGGCCTGACTGGTCTCTGAAATTTTCATTCATCTGTGAACTTTAGCATATCTTACAAAGCTTGGCCACATTCTCCTCGAAGTCAGCAGAGACACTGCAAGGTATGCACCTTCCTCTAGAATCCCTAAGCTCACCTGTAAAACAGTAAGGCCTGAGAGATTTCAGGGATCATTTATTGACATTCATAGACTATCCCTACATCCTAGTTATGTTTCCTAGGCCTCTAGAGAAAAAGAATGAAAGGCTTTTAGCCACCAGCTAAAATTTCCCTGATCTACGCAGACTTCTGATATAGTCACACAAGAACCAGCACAGAAACTAGGATAGGGGAGGAAAATGAAAGAAAAGACAGTTACATTATAAATGTAAAATAATTTTGGATTTTGAAAAGAAAGTTTATAACAGTGTAAAAAAGTGATACCATCTGTGTTCAGGGTGAATATCGTATTTATTTCCAAGAAAAAGGACAAATTTATATTTAAAAAAATCTTGAGGGCACACTGACTGATGTGTTAGTGATACTTAATATGCAACTGGTGAGGCCAAAGTTTAACTGATTTTAGACTAGAGAAGCATCAGGAACATCAAATAACATTTGTCTGAAGCTTTGTAAAGCACAAAGCAGTATTTTTCAAAAAATGTTGTATAATTGTAAAGCTATTTTAGAGGAGAATACTACCTGTCACTGGGCATCTGTGGTGTCATCTTTTGCAACTCTGGCTTATGAAGACAGAAAATAATTAGGGGTTTTTTATCAGAGTTCCCAAGTATTTCATCATGCAAATATCTAGATTTCCTGGTCTTGTGCCTTGTGTTCAGTGACAGTGCTACAGATGGTCTGGGTAACCTCACAGACAATCTTCTAACTGAGATCTTATCCTGATTCTTCAGATTCCTTCCCAAGGCACATGCTAATTGTTTTTTATGACTGCCTTTCAATATTTTCTAGTAGACAGACAACATCCTGCATTAAGTTGATTGCAGTAAAAATGAAACTGAAGATTCATTTTCCTTATTTTTTAGGTTAAGTTTTAAGATGAAATGATAAAAACTTAGACATCAGTAGAAATGGACATTATAAACGAGAAGAAAAATGCTGAATGTACATCCAATTAAAAGAAACAAATGCTTTTAATTAAAAAAAAATAAAAAAACCCAACAAGGCATATAGGCAAAGGAAAATACCAACAGCTGTTGAGGAGGACTCATAATTGTAAACTGAACTGAGAGGGAAGGATTGAGGGAATATTAGGGTAAACTCCAAGACTAGCGTTTAATGCTCATCATCATCAGGGATTTGCTTCCTTTTGCAATATTGAAATAAATTAACTTAATTGTGAAGAAGGAAGATCTCATTAGTCAGTAGATATTCTACTCTTGTCAGTACAAGACCTTCAAATTTGGTCTGCATAGTCATGCACTAGCCCAGACAGCTGCACAGGATTTTGGTTTGCTGGTATGAAAGACCAATTGGACAGTTCCTTGACAAAATCATGGACATTATGTTGCTCCTAACAGTACTCCCTCAAGGGGAGCTACAGAACTCTCACTGATAAAACACTAGTACTGTCAAAACCATCCTTAAACTTTTTGTCATCCAAAAGGCCATCTTCCTCCGAGACAAAAAAGACTGGATCTGAGGAGATGAATACGTAAATCACCTTATTAGTAACGTACTAGTTATAGTGAACATCCCCAAACTATGTACAAGTAGTTAATAAAAAGGTTACTATAGTTTTTCTGGGATATCCAGAGTTTCAGCTTGGACATACCATCAGTTTTACATCTTTCATAGCACAGAAACTTTATCTCCAACAGGAATCACCTTCTAGGTTTAGTCTGCCAACCTAGCCACACAATGTATTTTTTTCATAGTCTCTTTGTGAGGAACAGATTTTAAATGATTCAATGAGTAGGCCTATGTTGTGCAGATGACTGGAAACATAGATTCCCTCAGCAATTTCCATCAAAATGCAAAGAATCACTGCTTTCTCACCCAGTTCCTGTGTATTTAACAATTCATCTGGCATCATTGTAATAATTATCATAGTAATTAAAAAACTGGAATTTGTATGAAGACCACAAATACATGCACCTAATCCTATAAAATTATCAACAGTCCAAATGAAACATACCAAACAAACTAGTTTCCAGGTAATACTGTGTTTTGAAGATTCTCATGATACCGTAACAATATAAATACGTTTTCCAAGAGAAGGAGGTATCACTTTTTAAAATACCACTTGAATACTATGTAAAAATGAATATAAAAGAAACACTAAACTCTGCTTGGTGTCTAGAAGCTCTTGCTTATGTCCTAGAAAAGCATTAAAATTATTAATTATATTCTGATAGATGAACAGAAGGTCACACTTTGCACCTCAAGCCATCAAAATTAGGAAGCCAGTCTACATTAATTTCCTTGTGTGGGCAATGGAGAGAGTTTGTCCCCTGTGAGAATTCCTAACAGTTCTCTGAAATATAATCTGAAAGAATCTCTCCTACATTTGCAGTTGCACAGAACATATGGATACTGTCCTACTAAAGCAGGAACTATAAGTAGTAATTTTGTCATCAGATAGAATAGCCCACTTGCCTGTTTCCAGATAAGTAAATCCCTCTGCAGTATGTTATGGAGAAATCACTGGCAGCAATGATTTTTAATTATTGGCTTATTTCACTTTTATCTGCAACCATGTTGCACAATTATATTTCATTGAGAGGGCGTAGATGGGACACCACTGCTATTACTGTAACTGCTCTTCAGGAGCTCATTACCTCCAGGTGCAAGGAAAACCAATCTCAAAGCCTAATTTGTGACCCATGCAAGACTGGTATTATCCGGACCCATGGCTGCAAGTCTGCTTCAGAAAAAGTTAATTTCAGTGTGATCCCTCCAGCCCTTCAGATGCTGTGCTCCACTGGACCTGAGAATCAGGACTTTTATATAAAACTGAAGATGAACTTGCAGAGGTGTTGGGGTTTAGGATTCTTCCTTTTGTTTCTTTCTCTCAGGAAATTTTCTCCCGTATGTGTTGCGAGGAGACAGTAATGACTGGGCACTTAAGAGAGACACAAGCTGCCAAGCTCAGGGGTGGAAGGCAATTAGCTGCACCCCTCTTATCTGAGGGCTTCTCTCACAGGGCAGGGATGCTGCAGGAATTGGGCTGGGAAAAAAGGGGCTGGGCAGCTGCTAGCTCCTTCTTGCTCACTAGGCATTTGGAAGGGAAGGAGGCTGTAGTCGCTGCGGAAAGAATTCACCACAACGGTGGGGTTCTGTCTCCTGCTGCCTTCTACGGTGAGTGGAGCTCTGCTCATAAGAGCGGCCGTTGCAACTGGGACCTTATTAACACTCTACCTCACCAAAAAAAGGACTCTTCACCATCTGCTACAGCCGTGGAGTTTCTGCTACCTCTTGCTTGCTGCCTCAGTGAGCCCGCCCTGCTGTTCCAGCCGCTGCTGCGGGGCTCCTGCTGCAGCCCATTGCCGCCATTCAGCCCGGCCGCCATGACCGTGCGCTCCCTCAGCCCCCGCGCCACAGCGGCCCCTGCAGGCGCGGGGGAATCACCGCTCCTGCCCCGCCCACCGGGAGCCAGCAGCGCCCCTGCTGGCCGCGCCCGGAACCGCACCAGAGGGAAAGCGCCGTGGCCGAGAAGGCTGGGCTGGGTTTGGGTTCTGTTTGGTGTTAGTGCCAGAGCTGTTGTTCGTTTACTTTACCATACATGCTAGTAAAGAACTGTCATTCCTATTCTTTTTTTGCCTCAGAGCCCCTTAATTTCAAATTTATTATGACTTGGAGGGAAGGGGGTTATATTTTCCATCCCAAGGGAGGTTCCTGCTATCCTTAGCAGACATCTATCTTTCAGACCAAGGCAAGAGGAAATACTTTCTCACAATCTAGAAAACCAAAGTAAGAGCTCTTAATTCTTTGCAAATTTTTAAAAATAATTCAGACCTAAATTACTGTCTGGGTCAAGTTATTTTGCACAGGAACTCTCCAGCTCCATATGGCTAATGCTTTTCAAATACAGCTGCTTTTGAATCTCAATTGACTATGACTGGATGTGTTCCTTATCCAAGTTAAAAATTTCGAATGCTTCATTTTTACTTAGAGAAGGAAATAGAAAAGAGTTACAGCAATAAAAATAATTAGTGGAAAATTTCAAATATCTATAACCTAGAAAAGATGAAACCATTTTGAAATTAGGCAAGTATGAGACCTGACAAGATAATGGGGATAGATGATTCTCACCACCTACACAAGAGGAGATGAGAATGGAGTGGCTGATAACAGAAATACTGAAATATATTTTGTAGCATGTTTGCTTTCCTTCTAAGTTTGTAAAATCGTCACAGAAATAGCAGAATACTTATAGCAGATAGGTAAGCAAGAGTGAAGGAGAACAATGATGAGAAAAAATAATCATATTCAGACTGCCCTTCATGGTTCAGAAATAGTTAGGCAACTCGATTAGGAGTTTTTTTCTTCAGACTGTATTTTTTCATTGCATCTATATTGACTTCTCTGACTATGTGGAAGGCCTGTAAAGAAGAAGCAAACATTAAAAATATACATTGGGAGTTCTTTGGAAGATATTTGTTGAGGGGGGAGATATTTGTTGAACAAATGATATTTGTTGCTGTGCAGAGACTCCGAGTCTTAGCCATTCAGGAAGAAAGTTACACTTTGGAAGAAGAGTTAATTAGCTTTTTCTATAATTCACATGAGATCATTCTGCCTAACTCACTAAATACATATTGCCTTGCCTACAATCTGCAAAGCCTCTTTCCTGTATCTGGTCCATTAATTTCTGTTAAGGATTGGGAGTGGGTTTTTTTTCATTAACTGCATGAGAGGTCCCAAATCTGTTATCCAGGTTTTCAGGTGGAAAAGCTATGTTCCTCTGTCAACATTGCCAATGAAGCTGCTAACACACACCAACTCAGGCCTGATTGTGTTACTGGGAGAAGTCTGTATACTCTTTCCTAAATTATTCAAGAACATCTTAGCTCTGTTTCTGGCAGCTGCTTAGAGGGTGACCCTTTCATACTCCTCACCTGCAGCATTAGCAAGTACAAGAGAAGAAGAAAGCTTAAAGGAGCATTTTTTAAATCTTGGTGAAAGAGCACTAAATCCTGATGGAAGAGGCAATAAAGGACTTAACTGCAGGATTGCTATCTCAAAATAGGGTAAAATAAGATATTCTCTACTAGATAAGATATTCTCAAATAGATACTACTTTGTCTAGTAGTAAAATCTTAAAGACACTATTCCATACACCTGAAACAAAAACTGTTATTGCAGAAAACCCTCTAGACATGGAAAACTGAGGAGTTTAGATACGACTATGAGGGAAAGGATTATACACACTTCAGTAAAGTTTTTGACTATTTGACTACACATTTCTGTCTGGAAAATAAACCTTTTTTTATTTTCTCAACAACACACATTTGTTTATTTTCCTCTTTGCACTTTCACATCTAGAGGTTATTTTTCTTGGATATTTTTTGAAATTAAACTAATATTTTGCAAAAGAAATTCCCAGTTTTCTAAGGATTTTAATTTCTTGATGAAGTCAGTTATACTGGATATGTTACATAATAAATGGCAATGCTGTGACAAGAAGATGTAGTCAGGGTCAGACAATCATGTCCAAGTTCATACATGCACATAAATATATGCATTAATAATATTTACTTGCATTCATAAACAAAGCTTTTTTAAAGCAGTGGGCTTATTGAATTGCACATTGAATCTGAACTTGCAAGTGTAATGCAAACAATGGATCAAAACTCTGCTTGAAAATACATAATGGAGGGTGAAAAAATAAGCCCAGCCTAAAAAAAAAACCCTGCTATTTTTAATTATTATATAAGACATAAATTGGGATTTAGATTATGCTCTACACATTGATTCAAGACAGCCTGAAACTAAAGTTTTTGAGATTTAATTTTCTGTTGCTATTAATGAATATTACAACAGCAGCTGCCCCCTGTGGCTTGGTATAAAAAGCAGTGTATATACCTAGCACAACATTTGCAGACCTCCTCAGTTTTCTGTTTTTAATGTGATGAAAAATTGTACAAGTAACAAAGGAAAATGTCATGGTAACTAAAACATTTCCTATACATGTATTTTAGAGGGAAGCTAAATCAAAGGTCTTCAAAGAATTACTAGGGTTCTTTCTAGGAGGTTATTGACAAATATGTAGTTTGTCTTCTGAGTTTGTGCCTCTTTCACAGATTGGTGTATTTGTGATCCCACAGGCAGGAATAAGTGTCTGTAATTCATTTCTCCTTGTTAACTAGTGTGCTTTTGTGTGTAGGATGATTGACAGCAAACTCGGCTTAGTCCCAACGGATGAGCTTGTTAGCAAAACCCTAGCATCCTATCTCTAATAAAGCATATCAGCAGTACATTTTGTCCTATCTATTAGCCTCTCTGTTTCTTTTTTGTGAAAAGCTGAGTGTCCCTTTGAAGCAATGACAAATAAACCCCTGAACTGAAGTGCTAGGCTGCCTTATGGACAGCTGGATAGTAAATGTCACACCGTGTATAGAATGCCTATTATCAGAGTGAGCCATTTGTTCCATTCCTTTCAGTATCTTAATGTAATACAAAATTGCTAAATCAAGCCCCATGTCTGTGACAGAACATAATTAATGAGAAAGCAGGAGCCAATTCAACACTCTTTATTGGGACCTAATTGGCTCAGGCAACAGAGTTGTCACTCAACAAGAGACTTCCTTTAAAGCAATTTTGTTCTTGGTTGTATTACAGAGCCTATTAAATTGTCCCCTCCTTGATCACACAAAGAAGTATCTGCATGCAATAATTAGCTTTTCCAAGGGGATTTTTTTTAACTCTTTCAATAATAGCACATTTTCAAGCGCTGCTGGAGGAAACACAGCACAGGGATATGTGCAGCCTCTGGAATAATTGTAATACATGCATTTTGGGAAAGCCTGTGAGGATTGCATCAAAGCCCTGGCCATAATGGGGTGGCCTGATTTCAGAGATGGTTGCAGGTCAAGCTGGGCACCTGATATTGTACTTTGTGCAAACTGTTCAGCTAAAGGAGCAAGTGAAAATGTAGAGGCATGGATTGTTTAACTGAGTGCTTGCTTTCTGAGAAAATATTAAGCCACCATGAGGAACGAGAGGTCCTATTTACCAGTGCCACTGTCTGCAGATTATAATACCACCTCAGCCATTTATTTCGAGTAGGAATTAAAGCCTGGGAGTCTTTTTTCAGTAATTATCCATCAGAATTTCCTGGGCTTTGTGTCTTAATCAGTGGATTATGACAGAATGAACTGGGAAGTCTGTTAGTTTTAAGAGAGATTATTTTTTTGCCACCCAAAGAACAAATTGGCATCACACTTTGGAGTTAAGCAATACATAAATTGTACCTAAGCAAGAAGAAATTCTAGAACCTGGTTCTGTAACCTCCAAAAGCATAGATTTCTGCAACTAGTCAAAATACAACTTACTCAAACACAAAATACATCACTGATTGAAGTTCAGTGATTTAACCACCATCAAAAATGTTCAGAAATGTTCACTATATCTGTAGAAAAATTGAACATATTTCTAGAAAATTTCAGCTGCATCTACTAAGCCTTATAAGAACTTCTTTGAAAGCCAGACAACAAAATGAGCGGGATCCTAAACCAGTTGAATATCTCTGTGTTTAGAAAGGCTTATCATAAGTTGAACTTCACATTTTCTGTTCAGTTTGGACTTAAAGATAATATTGAAGGACATGCCCCATGTTTTTTCTCAAAGTTGTCACATAACATCCTGAATAACATATTAATGGATGTGTGAATTGCTGTATTAGTTGTTAGTCTTGGAGAAAGCGAAGTGTAAGAAATCAGTGTATTTGGAGTTTAGCAATCAGGACTTTTTAGTTCTTCCCTCTTATGTCTTCCAAAGACTAGAATGATGTGACTAATCATATAAATAATAGTGTATTATCACTTATTTTCCTCAGGGTAAAAATTCCAAGGATTTCAAAGGGAATTACAAAAACAGAAGTAAAAGTATGCAGGATGCTTGTTCTTTTCAAAGCAATGTGTGTTTAATGTTTAATGTTTTATCTGCAGTTATATTAAACAATTGTGATGAACATGTTTTGATTTGCACATTTTATGTAGCTTTTTTAGTGGTAGGAGTTCATTTACGTCTGCTCTAATATGCAAACTACAACATAGCCACTGCTTTGAAGGCTCAGCTAGAAGATAATACATGAATATATTACAAAACCATTTCTTTCAAATTTAATAATGTGCAAGACAAGATCCTAAATGCAAATGCTAATCAGCAACGTCCTTTCACAGGTGATTCATGAAGTCTCTGAAAGCATATATTCTGAGTACAGTTTTATTAGCTTATTCTAGTAACAAGTAAAAATGATTATAAAGACTTACATAGTCTAATTTTCTTTAATTAATCACATTCAATCAATATTATAAAAATAACATTGTATGTTATGATTAATTCTGCATGGTATAGAATACTAATGGGTACTGAAGAATTAAAAAAAATTACAGAATGGGCATCTACTGAGAAGAACTTGACAAGTCAAATTAGAATGCTAAAAAATAAACATTTAAATTGAAATATTTTACCAAACAAATATTATGTGGAAAAATAATCATGGAAAAGATATTTTGGGAATATATTCAAAACAGCACTGATTGAAATATTTTATCTAATGAAACAGTTCTCTGGTGTTTAATTTTCATTCAAAAAGTACTTGAGCTCCTAAGTGAATTGCCAAGCTTCTGTAGTTTTGGGCATCATAACTGTATAACATGACTTGGATGCCATGCTGTTTGAATATAACACAAGACCAAAAGGCTGTTTCTCATTTCAGAAAATCTTGGGATCCAGATATTAGTAACAGTCTACTGACAACACATAGGCTCAAGTTAGATATCTCCGCATGTCTGTGCTTGAAAGGTCATTGTCACTGATGACATAAAAATGAGGTCTAATCAAGAGAGAAATATGACATCATTTGGTTGTCAGTGCAAACAGAACTAGAATGTGTGATTCCAGGACTGGTGGTTATTAATACTTCAGCAACTGAAAAAAGACAATCCATATTAGTATTGTGTCTCTATTTAATGCATAAGGACAACATCTTGCATCTACATTAGCTGACAGTGGCTATGAATAGACAAGAATTAGATGTGTGTTTTTGTGAATTATATAAACAAAGTTATTATAATGCATAAAAAACCATTGTTTAGGTCTGTAAGTTTTTCCTCCTTACATATGCAAGGACCTCACAACAGATGTCTCAATAAGGACTGGTTTACATAGTGGCTTTGAACTGTTTCCTTGTTTTGATAAACAAAGCATTGTTGTAATTAGTAAATTGAACAAAAAAGTCTGAGTCAGGACAGAAATCCTTCCATCATTTTTTGTTTCTAGTAGTCCACAATGTTACTTTAGGAAAATGATGACAAGTTCCTTAGCATACAGTTTTCCAGAATATTTTGAAAATGCCATCTTTTTCATGTTAATACTGTCTTCTTTCTTCATCTCATATTAATACTTGTCCTAGTATCTTGGTCCCCAGTTGCATAATTTTACATAGGTCATTATATTTCGGAAACAAAAATATTGAACACTCTTAGCAGTCTTGGATTTCCAGGCTCTAACTCTGAGGGAGTCTGCAACCTCTGAATCTGTCATGTAACCAGACTTTTCTTCAGCACAAAGTATGATTAAAAGTAATAACACATGTCATACCACTGTGGCAATGCCAACACAGAGGATGCGTTTCTACAGAACAGATGGTACTTGCAATGCTAAGAAGTCTATTCTCTTCATTTTACCTCATTGTTGCTTGGCTTCTGTGCCTTCTCACACACGTCACACATTTGAAAGTGTGCACAATGTCCTCTTTCTAAAGGGCATGAGCATATGAACTCGTATAAACAAGATCAAAATGCAGATTAATTTATCTAGAGCACAATTCAATATATATTTAAAAACAATAATAATATTTTAGCAGCAGAAGCCTGTAGCTATTATTTTAACACCTAAGGAATGTATAATTTTGCAAAACTGGGAAAGGTAGTACTCATTAAAAAAACCTAGCAGGAATCAGTACACCTACTATGTACAGCTACTAGTGTGAAATGTAGCAGTTTCAAGAAGTGCTGAGTAAACTACATTACAATTTAAGACCGAGCATTATGAAGAATAATTTAAAAAAACAAAAGAGGTGTAAGGCATGCAGAATTCTGTCAGACCTTCATCCAAAATTGATACTCTTGTGAAAAAATCATGGGAGAAAATAATAGTAAGAGGTTTTTTTAAATATAATTCACAAATTGGCATATCTGGTATTTCAATAACTGAGTGTAAGATAGCAAGGCAAGAAGTTACACCTATAAGGAACCTAAGGAAAGAGAATTATATATTTTATAATCAGTAAAATATCTTCAAGGCCTTCAATTTCCTTCAGAGATATGCAATACCTCCAAATTCATGTTTTTGCAGATTTTTCAGATCACAAACTGAGGAAGAAAGGCTCCAATGTGTACAGAAGGAAGATACTGTTCTGGGTTATGACTCAGTAAGTCTGTGTCCTGCTCCAGCAGTTGTTCTGCTTGTTTATTTCTCAGCACATGAAGTGATGTTCAGTCCATGAGTATAATAATCTCAGATACCATATGAAGAATCAGAAGAGTTAGAACTACTTCAGTGAGCATGCAGCAATGGTCTACTATGTATGCGCCAAAACTAGTCTATTAAGGAGTAAGTATGTATATGGTGTAATAATAAAATGTGGTTCCTTTCTTGATTAGCAAGGATGTGAATAATGACTCCGAAAGCCAGCTTATGCATACTTTTGGCAGACTGAAAATTACACAAATGACCTGAAAATAGGGCAAAATTAACTGCCATGATCTATCCGTGTGTTATCTGAAATATTCTGACAGCCTGCTTAATCCTCTTCGATGGCTTCCTGTGGGGTCCCCTGTACTAAGAGATATGTGATATTCAGTCTGAAAAAGTCTTGGGAAAATGCTAGCATAGGTAGCATCTATATTTTAATGTCATCTTCCACATTCTCCATCATTTTTTCTGCATTCAGTCTAGTCTAAAGAGACCTGTTATAATAAAGTGGTCAGCCTGTTACATATGTTTATCTTGATGGCTAGACAGAGAATATTGTTAATTGTATGGTTTATGATACAGTTTTCACAATGGCTGGTACAGCAGTGACTCACAAATTATACAAATATTTTCCTTCATATTTTTTTTCCTGCTAATTGACTTTGTTTTCTTTCTCTTTGACTCTTATTCTCAGGATGAAAACATCTTGTAAATCACTGGCCTTTATTGTATTATGTCTGAAATTTAGGTAGGACACAAAAAGTGGGCAAAAAATATTTACTCTGCCCTTTTTTATCTACTCACATAGGGGATCTTGACTTTTTTGAACTTTGCTTCTGTGGACAAGACTTGCTGAGAGAATACATAGCAATTTGTATGAGTATTTCAGGGTAAAAGAATAACTTCTTGTTAGTCTCAAGCAGAAATCCTTGAAGCTTACTATGGTCTATCTCAGTGTTGAACCTGTATATTGCAAGTTATGATCCCTGTAAACAGAAGGCACTTTGTCATGTTCCCCCCCTTTGTCTTTCTTACTATGAAATTCTAAACAGACTTCTGGGATCTCTTGGCAAATTCAATGCATTATTGGTGATCCCTTTCTGATAGACACTTCCTGTCAGCCTAGGGAACAAAAAAAATGATTATGAGGAACATGAATAAAACTCCTTCAAAAGCTGACATAGGCATTGACTGTGGGTTAAAGTTCTTCACACAGCTCATCAGTGGGGAAGAAAATGACGTAAGCATTGTACTGCTTTCGACCTTTGGGTACATTTTTCATTTTGGCTAGGAATTCTATGTGAAAAGTATTGTATCATCTCAACAGTTTTTAAAATAACTATAAAAACAGTTCGCCCCCAGACAACACATAAGGCTTTATTTGGGAAAAAGAATTAGTATGATAAAGCTGACAGTCACTCTTTATTCAGGAGAGATTCAGCAAGCTGTTACTACTTCTGTTTTGAACAAGAAACATTAAAAAATTGTTATTTCACTGAAATACAAGGTTACAAGGTAGACATTGAAGAGTAAGGAGTTTCTATGGTGCTAAAAAGTGAATGTGAGCATATCTGTGTGCAAATCACCTAGGAAAAGACAAACAAAGTCAGAGAAACAATCAAAATGCCATAGAGACAAAAAGGTAAAATGACCCTCAAGAAAGACTGGAAATGCCACTGAGGAGAGGAATCCTCAGAAAATGCTGAAAAATGTGAGAAGACAAATGGTCTCCAGCTATTTGATTCATGCTGTGTTCTCAGAAAGAAGGTTTTGTGAATTCTTTGTAAATGAACATGGTCTATCAAATAATTTCTCTCTCCTCTAATTGAAATAGTTCAAAGCATTTCACTGGTTATGTGTAAATATCAAAGGGATGCAATTGCTATTAGATTCTGTATTGCTCTTCCAGAAAAAGCGACACATTAAACTGTTTAGTGAAAACAGTTTGGGGGTAGAGCCTCAGCTAATCGCACTTATGTAGATATTGAAAAAGGAATTTACATGATAAGACTGAACATTTCAATGCTCACTATATGATATTTGTGCATGAAGATATTTTAATAAAGGGTGTGTAAATTTCCAGGCCAAACCCTCAAATAGTTGTGGGTTGGGGAGCCATTGTGACAATAACTCATATGACACAAAGAAAAATGTTAGAAAATTATATTTCCTATAATTTATTATTAATTTTTAGGGAAAACCCCTCTGATTATTTTTAAAAGGTTTAAGCTGCCTTAGAATTTCCACTAAGTTTTATCAATTCTCCAGACAAGAGTTAGAAATGAATTGATTTGTAGAAAACAAATTTAAAAAAACCTCAGTCACAGCAATAAATTGATTTATATGGCAATGTAATCCCCAGACAACCATCATGCTATATACATATGTATGTATCTTATTATTCTGTATACATTACTGAGATTTATTGAGGTGACATATTTTCGTATTTATTTTTAAAAATGATGCTATTTTATTAAAATTAATTAGATCTACTGCGCTATTAAATATGGAACATTGACCATAAAATAACGTAATATAGCTAGACTATTTTATGTTCTCAGTTGTGGTTAGTGAGTAATATAGCGCATGGAATTTATGAAATAGCAAAGTTGAACTGTATGTTTGTAACAGGATCCTGTCTACCAACTTTTCATCCCATTCTCTGTGTTGACTGTCGAAGAAAGAAAATTTTCTTCAACATTTTGTAAAATCCAGGCTCTTTATTAAACACTATTACATGTGTGTGAATTAACTCACTTTTGAATACTGAAAGTTCTTCAAATCAAGAGTCTTAAGCTACAGAGAAAAACTGAAGAACCTTAGTCTAGGACTTGAAACTGCTGTAATAACAGCACCAAGAATTCCAAACACCGTTATGTTCATTAGAGAGGGACTGAGAGATGCTTATAGTTTAGATAAAATAAGATCATATAATTAGTAGACTAATGAATCTAATGTACACATGACACATATTATCAATGTCAAATACATAAAGTCTTACAAACAATTAAGCAGTTTTAGTAGTCCATTTTGCTAACAAAAGGCTAAAACATTTCCAAATTTATTCAAAATGTACCCAAAACAATTAAGTGTTTTTTCAAATGTTCTGTCTTTCACATTTTTTCTATCCTGGCATTTGTGGTAACTGGAACTGAAACCTGTGGATTTCTTAGTATTTCAGAGTATTAGTACAAAGGAGAACATAACTGTGTGATGACTAAGAAAAATTGTCATTAGATCAGGTAAAACTTTATATAAAGAAGAGAAACATCAATTTTTTTGTAATTACACTGGATAGTCTATTCTTAAGTGTGTTAGTATAAATCAGGGTACTAAAAATATATAATTTTAATGTGCAGTTATATTGACAATTATTATTTAAGCAGGCATTAGAACAAAAAAGAATTCAGAAAATTCACACGGAATATTAAATATGTCCATATAAAATTGGTGATTAAGAAATCCACAAAGCCACTGACTTCAGTTTCTCATTAATTTCTTACTCTGTTTCCTTCAAATAGTGCTTCTTTTATGTTAGCCACTCCTTTTATACACTACCGTGTCTTATCTTCAAACTAAATTAAGTTTAGGATTTTAAAAATCTCATTGACATGTGAAATTATTACAAAGATGTACTGCCAAATACCATTTAGGGACCCTGATGGCAAACATGGTGATCCAAATAACTATTATGGCATTACAGCCTTGCCATTCCAAACTACATCAAGGCAATCAAGGCACATAGTTTCCCATCTTTCTTAGTATGTATTAGTATTAGTATTATTAATCTCAAAGACTTTTGGTTTGCTATAGTGTCTTTTTATATATTTCTAGACTTTAAATTAGAATTTTCAAAGTATTAATTTTTTTGTACTTTCTCATTTGAATGCATCACATTCACAAACATTTGAAAAAGGACACGAGCCCTTTTCAACAACTTACGTCAAAACCAGTATATGGCCTAGCAACTTTCAGATGAACCCTAGAATGGCACATTTGTCAATGACACCTCTTGAGATACTAGTTTAGTTTTCCTCATACCACTAATTTACACAGTCATTATGACTTGAGACATGCAAATTAGCAGCCAAGAAAGAATGGAGAGTAACTGCTGAGATTGCAAGTAATATCCTCTTAAAATTAATTAGTATTTTGACTTAAATTTATTTTTAAGTTCAAAAAAGTCAAGATCAAAATGTTTAATAACTTTTTTCAAGTGGAAGTCAATACTTGACATAAACAGCCAAATTTTCAGAAAAGTTTTATTTCCTCTGAAAATCAGATCCCCTTGTTGTAACGCACCTTTATTGGGCCCTGATTTAATGGCAAATGAGCCATTTGTGCCATGAGCTTATTGTCTCTTCCTTTTTCCCTTCATGTTAGGATTGCTTTTTCCCTTACTGGGAACTTGTGTCTATTGTCCTATTGTTTCTACCAGTACCTATTGTACTACTTCTTGCATTTCTATGCATTTCCCACAATGAAGCATAGTAGCATTTCAGAATTTTTTAAAATAAAAATTAAGTAGTAGATGCCATCTTTCAATTTTTACATTATCAGCTAAATAAGGCTTCAAAATTAAAAACGTGAAAAATCCAATATTATGTCCTAATTTATAAAAATATTACATATATATGAGTAAAAAATATACAGTTTATGTCCGTCAGTATACAAATATAGAAAAAAAAGAAATATTTAAAATATTAAATAAAAATATCAAGAACATTTTTATGTAAACATGTGAGTCTTCAATGAGTATCATCAGTTATCTGTTATAATGACATAATAAGGGAATTACTTCTATTCTTATTTTCACAGTGCAATAAAAAGTGCACTGTAAAACCCTATCCTTTCTTCTAGAGATCCTCCCATGGAAAAACAGACTCAAAACTGCAATATCCATACTACCTGAACTTGGAGAAGAGTATTTAATGCATTTCTGCCAGTCTATAATAGTGATATCACTCTCTAGAAAGCTTGCAGGGCTGAGTTGTAGGACTGAAAATGTGCTGTTTCTTACCTGGTCTAGTCACCAGTATAGTCTTACATACATAATCATCTTCATCTTAATATCTTTACTTCCAAAGAGCTTTTCTATTGTTAAACTAATTTCTGAGTTCCACATTATTTCCTGAACATAATTTTTCTTTGACTCAGTCAAGTGCCTTGCTCACATCTAATTCAGACTTTGCCTAACTGTACATCAAGGGCTACAATCTATGTTTACTTTTAAGAGATATTACATAGGTTTTTAAGCAAATTGCCAGGTAGAAAAAAATGAAAGCATAAGATAAAATACACAGTTTTATAACCAAGATTTTTTAACTTGATGAAAAAAGAAAAAGCATAGATCTTGAACAGGAAGAATTATGTTAGATGCTTGCTCTTACAGTTTTAATATAATGTTGTGCGATGAAATCTTACCACTGAATCTTCAGTGGTTACTGCAGTTCAGTTTAGGAAACTGTCTAATCTACTGTAAGTCTTAGATCCTTAGGTAATTTTCACTTCTCTGAGGACAACACTGTGTAAACATAGGTGAAATGACGTCAGTAAAGTCTTCCGTGAAGAACTTAGTGCTTATAGAATTAACAGAATATTAGCTAATGATAGTGAAAGCAGAAGTCAGTGAAGAATCATAAGGTATTCTGTACAAAACTAGGCTTACAGTCTGATAACTATTTTATTTCTAGATGTATGTATTATGAAATATTTTTATTTTAATCACTTTGAGGTATAACAGATTATGTTAACCTTTGAATAAGGTTATAGTATACTATATCTATCTATCTATCTATGTATCTATCTATCTATACTCTTTCCATATAGCAGAGAGTAAGTGGAGGTAATAGAGTTTCTTCTCTCTGATTGGCCCAGAATGGGTGACATTAACCATCTTTTACTGATCAGATGACACTGCTTAAAAATCTCGTCATTGATTGTGTGCCATCACTGAGAATAGAAAAAATCATATGGATGAGTTGAAAAATAAAAAGCATATATAAAAATACTTCAATCAGCCATCAACCATCATACTTTAATAGCATACTATTCTGTGTGTTATCTGGAAATGACTGAAGAAAAAAATCCCATGAAGTAAACTGGCCACCATTTGACAAAAACATTTTCACCTTCTGATTGTGGAAGTTAGTCAAAACTGCAAGAATAAATTGGCATGTGGAGTTTATGCATGTGATAAAACACTATTTTGTAACATTAAGAATGATAAATCATACAGATTTTCTAAGCACAATTCTCCACAGTATTAAGCAGAATTACTGGACACTCCCATTACTTGATGCCAGCTTTCATGGAAAAAGTAGTTGATATTTATTCTTTTTGTTTTTTCTTTTGTGCTGCTTTTACAGACCATGAAATTATTTGTAGAGGGGTTTCTTTAAATACATGATAAAGTCCTCTTTTCTGATCTTTAACCAGCATTATCAATGAATTCTGGAACAGTCCTGTAACAACAAATTTACTGGATCTGCATAATGAAGAGTAATAACATAGTACAGAAAATGTCAGACTTTTTGCAGACTTCCACTAAGTGGACAAAAACATTACAATTACAGCAGCTTTCATAAACTCAGCTATTTCAGCAAATAAGATTTAAAAAATGGAGTCTTGCTGCTTCCTAAAGTCATTCCTACTACAACTCCACCTGAAAGACACTGATCTCTTCTCTTTGGAGACTAGTGATGGCCCAAGGGAATGGCATGAAGCTGTTTCAGAGGGGCTTTGGGTTGGATACCAGCCAGGAAGATTCTTCCTTCAGAGGGTGGCTGGGCACTGGAACAGGGTCCCCAGGGAAGGGGTCACAGCACCAGCCTGACAGAGTTCAAGAAGTGTTTGGACGGTGCTCTCAAGTAAAGGGTGTGACACTTGGAGTGTCCTGTGCAGGGCCAGGAGTTGGACTCCATGACCCTTTTGGGTCCCTTCCAACTCAGAATATTTTATGATTCAGTAATTCTATGAAAGATGCTGCACTGAAACACACAGGCAAAAAATAAATGAAATTGGATGATTTACTAAAATACATTTAGAAGAGTCCTTGTCACACTTCCCATTCCTGGGAATTTCAGGTTCTGAGACCTGTCATGTTTTGTAATATGGTACCTCAGTTTAAAACAAACAAACAAACAAACAAACAAACAAACAAACAAATTTGTCCTTTCTGAAAACTGATTAGTAGAAAACACTGACACACCAAGTTGAATAATTCTTTCCACAATAAAAACTGAAGATTGCTCAATTAAGTGAGCTGTATTTTCAAAGCATGCATTTTTGTTGAAAAAATTCATACTATGCAGATAGAGAAGAAGGTTAAAATCAAAATATGGTAAATTTCAAAGCGGCTGTTCTGGAGTAGAAGAAGACAGATCTTTCTCTGCCAAGAAAAATGTGCAGTAATCTATGCATCAGCTTTCACAGACCTTCCGTCTCCATAAGAAAGTTCTGCAGACACCAGATCAAACTCTGACCTAAATTTTGAGGGAGCTGTACTGAAATCCACCATGGAGTAATCCATGGCTTTCTAACTGTTTTGAAGAAAAATATGTGGCCACTGTGTACAGTATGCAAATAGACTCCAGTTTCTGGCTCTGTAATCTGAGCTATTGAAAAATTAGTCATATTGCTCAAGAAAAATAGATTCCATGCTCACAGTTTAAGAGCATGTCAGTAACAGCTTGTCTTGAATTTCAATGCTGTTTGGACAAAGCCTTAAGCACTTTTCCAAAGAAAACACAAAAAAATTTTTGTTTTAATTTATAAAATTTTCTTTAAAATTCAAGCTGTCACTCAGTGACCCTAATCTTGAATTTAGCAATGTAAGTGTCTTATAGGGAACTTCCAGCTAAAAAGAAATCAATGTTCCAGAATAATAGAGCTATTTCTAACTCCTGTTCTCCTATAAAATGTCATCTTTACGATAATCAGTCATCTATATTACATCTACTATCAACAGCTAGAATTAACATCTTGCTGGGAATATTAAGGCAAGTCTTCACTGACACAAAGGTAAGCAGATCATACATGCTGGATAATATTTACCCACATTCTAACATGAATTTGGTTTATTTCTATTTGTTTTCCTATTGGGCATGTTTTCTGTGAATATGTAGTTATTCTAGATATGCTGTGTAAAACCTTCTTGGCACAGCTTATATCTGAAAGGAATCTCATCATAAAGCCACTTTACAACCAACTAAACAAGGTTTAGAAATCATTAGGAACTTTTATCTTCCCTTTATTGGTCTACAAGATTATAAAATCTTAAACTTGGTCATAAGGTAGGAAAAAATGTTTCTGAAAATTAAGTGTACTGTAATGCTGACATGACATATTAATCACAAATCAAGATTAATTTATTACCAAGTATTATGCATTATGCAGGTATTGTCACCTAAAATTTATGCACAGAACTAGAGTTAGAAAATTCCAATGAGAAATTTGAGGATATTTTGAGATTATTTTATCAGATGTTTCATTCCATAGAAATCATGCAGACTCAGAATCTTAGAATAACTCAGGTTGGGAGGTATCTCTGGAGGTCTTGTATTCCAGTCTTCTATGCAAAGCAGGGTCAACTTTGAAGCCAGAGCCAAATTCTAAAGTAATTTCCAGCTGAATTTTTAAATATGTGCAAGCATGGACATGTCACAACTTCTGTGCCAACTTTGCATCCCATAATTTGGATGTGGCAGCTATCAGCCATTTGCATGAAAAGTATCATTGAATGATCTTACAAATGTTCACCTCCTCAGCTCAGTGAGTAGAAAGGAAAAAGAAAGACTGCTCTGACAATGGACAGCTCTCTGTGAGCATGAAATTATTTTTCTTACAAGTTACTCTTTTGGAATCTCTTATGATACAGAAAATACACCTTTAACAGTTACTGAAAACTCAAAACAGAAATGATGATTAAAAATGAGCTAGAGCTGCTGCTGATTTTAAGCTGTGTTATATCAGAAAGTGCTGTCCTTTAGTAAATTTCTGCAAAGGGGGTTGGCAATTAGATTATAGACTCCTTGAAATGCACAGAATTTGATAGTCCAAATTATGTCTTTCTTTTTTTTTTCTTTTTAAAAATTCTATATTCTCTAGGCTGCAGATGACTTCCTCTGTGAAAATCATCTTCATATCTACATCAAATAGGCCCTTTGTCCTTTCACTGTTCCCACTGTAAAATGAACTATAGGAGCTTATCCCCCTGGGTAAAACTGATTTAACATATGTGCTACCATAATAAGGACTTCTTCTCATCACCTGTTAAAAAATTGAAAATTATTCAATAAAACCACTTGGAAAAAGTCCACAGAAATGAAAGTTATTCTTTCATGTTTTCTTCAAATTTGATGCAAATGTAACTGTGGAAGACTCCTCAGCTTCTTACTGAAAATTAACTGTGAATTCATTCCTAAATAGACACTACGATTTTCCTCTTTGCCCTCACATGACTGTTCCAAACTGCTCTTTTAGATCACACCTGTGTTGCAGTAATGATATACATTGTATATATAATTTAAAATGGAATCTATAATAAAATACATTTAAACATCTGCCTTTGCACATTGCTTGCACTTTGCTTGCACTACTCTACTGCATCTTGTTACAAGCACTTCACAGAAAACATTAAAAATCACATTGTATTGTCAATCATGTAAATGATCTTTGGTTTCAATTTAAAAAATGTTGGTGGTGGACTCTGAATCACTTTCTGTATCCTCAGTGGAGATAAAATTAAAGGGAATGAAGCAGAGTCATGAACAAAATTTAGAAAGAGCTATAAAGAAATAGGAACTACCCTTAGATATACTGCAATATTAGAATGTAAAATATCTTATTATAACAGAGGTAAATGAGTCACACAAAACTATAAGCTTATAACTAAATTCGAAACTTAGAATCATGTGGATATATATCAAAGACTGAATGTGTGATGAAAGTTCAAAGGAGTAAGAGACTCCATTATATTTCTGATAATAATTTTTAAAATGAAAAATTGCAAAAAAGCAATTCCAAACTAATATATTAGAGGAAAAGAAGGAAAACACAGGTTGTTACTAACAAAAATTTCCAACTGAAAGCTTGAGCAAAATTTCCCTCTATAGATAGCATTCAGAAATATGAAAACAAAATTAGTCCAAAGCAGGTTTGACACATGAAGTAAATAATAAACCTCCAACATATATGTGTAGATTTGCTCTAGATTAGTCACAGTCTCTACAGATGAAAATTAGGATAATCATCAAACAGCAGCTGGAAACCCAACAGTGTTCTAACTTTCCTTTTCAACATATGCTTGTAAAGTGACAAAATTTTAGACGAAAAGACAAAACATGATACTCAGGTAAAAAGCTAAATTGGTTTAATAAAAATTCATTGCTTCAAGAACAGAATTAAAAAAAAATATATATTCACACACTACTCAATAAACTTAAAGAACGTTACCCTAGATTTTTAGTTGTGATATCAGTAATCCTGTCTATATTTTCCCCTGCAAATGGCAGGCTAAAACCCTAAAGTTTTTGAATTCATTTAAACATTCTGTAGCATTTGAAAATTGAAAGACTAGAACTCATCTCGAATTTTGGTGATTAGAAATCAAGGCAACACCCTGTTGTATTGGCTAAGCTGATATAAGAAGGGATACAATCACAGAAATTCTTCAGATTCTATGAACCATTGCTAGACAGTCTCTGGGTACAGTGCCTGTGTGGCACTATACCAAAGACTGAGGCTGGCTATATTTTACATAAACCAAGATATGGAAAGAAAGTATTAAAGAGAATCTGGCTACCAAAATGATTCCATCTAGTACCTTTGAGAAAGGCACAACTCAAAAAAGGTTGTACTAGGAGACAAGTCATCTTCAGAGAGAAAAGGATAAGCAATATGAGGAACAAAAGTAGTGGGGGAACTTAAAGTGAAATCCAATTCAAGAACAGAATTTCATTGCTCAAAACATCTGGGGAAAGGTATTGGCTACATTAAAAAGAGTAGGATGTTAAATGGTTTGAGTGAGAGGCCGAGTACCAACTCCTTGGCTTTCTGGAGTACTGCCAAGAAAATGCATTTCTTAGAATAACTACCAGTCTTGTCCTAGAACAGTGAATTTATTAAAGGCTCAAGTATATTGAGTCATAACTGAGATTTTAAAAGGATGCAGAGGCAGTAATTCCAAAATGGGTAAGACTACCAAAGAAATAATGGCAGCTGCTCTTTCTCCTAAAGAGTATTGTGATTAAAAAAATGCAATTAGGCCTCAATAATGGTGTCAGTTCAGGAATGAACCCGATGCATTAGATCAAGGAATGCAACCGGGGATTCAGAAATGTCCTTCCTTTTAATTTCAGACCGTAGTATAACTTCTAAGATACTTTCATTTTCTCTCATCTATGCTCCTACTAAATAATCTCTGGTGAAGTCAAGGCTTTAATTTAACTTTCATGACTCCATGATTAACATGCTTGTATTGATCTTATTCTTGTGCTAATAAAAGTAGAGTAGCACATAATACTGGGAAGAATGAAAGTCATGGGAGAAGAACCTGGCATTCTTCCACAAAGGAGGAACAAGAGATTATGTACATACCAACATCATACTTGGAAACTAGATTCAAATTATTTCTAAGGTGAAATTTATCTCATACTCATTTCCAAAAGTTCTTATCACAGACCCACTACTCAGCTGGCATGACTCCTTGTTGACAAACCTGGGACTGAATAAAAGGGATAACACAACTATCCTAGCAAAACTAGTATTGAGAAGTATTGGCAGAATTGAGGAAATCTGCCTGCAACTCTCTCGAGACAGTACTTCTCTTCATTTTAATATCACAATATCTAGCATGATTATATGACCTAAAGAAAATCCCATATAACTTTGTAGTAGCACAACCCAAATGAGTAAAACTGAAAATATGCCAACCTGCTATTAATAACTGACAGACTTGGATAGTAACTGCTGTTAATAGTTTCTCAGATTGTTTTGGGAAGAAGACAGCATGTCACCAAGCTTCTAGGTAAGGCTAGTTTGCAAGCTAAACAGAAGGCTTGTTCTGTAGAAGCAATACACAACACTGTCATTACAAAAGCTTCATGTTTGGCAGAACAATCATTCTCCCCTTTGATCCTGGGATCTGTAAGACCCTGCAATTTTCAGACAGCAATGGCACAAGATCAAGGTCAATAGTATTTTTTTAAGATAACATTTTTTAACAAAAGGATAGAAGCACAGAAACAGCCAGGCAGCAGTTGCACATGTGGCATTCATGTTTTGTAATAATTTCAGTTTGAATCCTGCCAATATCACTTCATCTCAAGCCACTTGCTGGGACGCTGAGCACATCCATCCTCTCCTGTAGGCGTTACTTCTACCCGACAAAGAGACTGTGCTTGGCTCCAGAGACTGTTAGTCTTCAGTTTCATGGGCACAAAAACAATTCAAAATGTACTATGAATAGTGAATAGGAAAAAACAAACCCTTAGCTGTCAGTAGCAGGCACAGCATCATGGAGGGTTTCTCCATTAGTAGATAGCTGTCTTGTAAAAAAAATCCTTGGCAGAAACAGGACTTAGAACACGTTTAAGGCAGGAAATTTTCTAGAAAGATTTCATGATTTTCCAGAGATTATTCCAAGATTTTTTGGCTAATCTCCAATCATTTTTGGTATGCTTACTTACATCTTACAAAATTTCATAGACTTTCTACCAGCAGCTTTGGTGGTACAATAGTTACCATCATAAACATTTATAAAACACAAGACAGTATTTCTGAATAGGAAAGCACACTGGATAAACCCAGCTTCTGTTCTTAAAAAACTCCCAAAACTGTATATGTATAAAGAAATACAGATTAAAACAGTCTACGATAAAAATGTAGTTACTTAAATAAGAGTGGGAAAATATTTTGGAATATATCTCAACTACAGATTTTTTCTTTACATTTGTATAGCACAGAGTTCATGCCTAATACTGCTGTGGCTGATATTGCTGTAGCACAATTGCGGAGCTGGCAGATCATTGTGTGTCATGGAAGATGTACGTGGGCCTTCATGTACACAGATCACTCAAATGCTCAATCTTACACTGCATCAGATATCCTATTTTTTTCTGAGATCATGTGCAATTTAACAGTTATTGTTTTTAGCCTTTTAAAGCGCAGTCTGCATGTTCCCCATACCCAGGGACCAGCATATGACATGATACTCTTCTGGAAGCTCCCCCAGCACAGGTAGGCAGAGGAGGAGCCTCTGCAGCACCCTGAGTGCACCGACAGGTCTCGATGGCCCTGAGGCGACTCCTCTGCCTCCTCCACCCAAAGCCCCTCCTGTGGACCCAGGGGCTCCATTCAATCCCCAAGTGCTCTCACTCCTCGCGGCTGGGCGGTTCCTGGCCGCGGTTATCCTGGCCAGCCCTCGTCCTGACCTGCGGATTGCCATCCCGGCTTGGCCTTGTGCCTGCCCTGTCAGCAGCCATGGCCTGGCCTCTGGCTCCCACTCTGCCACCGTGGGTCTGGGCCCTGCCACCCGTGAGTCGGCGTGGCCATGTGTCCCACAGGTGGTGTGGTGGGACCTCCAATACACCTCTGAAACCATAGAGCACAAACAACAAACTGTTCAAAAAGTGCAGTTTCAGCAGTTTGGGGATTCTTTGATTTTTAAGAACCACCACATTACACCTGTCCCTTCTAATAAGTATAATGAACTGGACCAGCAGGTTGTACTTCCCAGAGACAAAATATTCCTTTGTCTGATGTGAAGCTTAACATAAATTCTGAAGAAAGATTTCCCTTTCTCCAAAAAACAGCATGGAGGGGACAATGTTTTTCAATTTTAACAGAAACTTGTTTTCATCTTTATTGCATGTGTTTCACTGTATTCCTGGGAAGAACACACAGAAGAAAAACACCTGAAAAGAAGCCATGTAACAGCATGTGATAGGCTATGTCTCCAGAATATATGATGTGTGTCAGTTTAGGGGCAGGCTGTGCATTGAGGCAATAAAAAAAAAATAAAAAAATCACCAGACTTATGATTGCACCTTTGCTTTTACTCAGCATTTGGTAAATTGAGAGGACAACCACGCTATCCTATGAGCTACTACAGCAACAGATGTCCTAAGTATTGCACTTTCAGTACAATCTGGATACAAAGGACTGAGATAGATTTCAGCAATGTAGAAAAGAAAAGGTTGTACATTTGTTTAAATTTATTCTCAGATCCACAAATAATATATTGTCAGCATACACTTCATCAATATGCATATCCTTCTACAGAAGAAATCCTTCCAGAGACTTTTGACAATTTGTATCTTGCTGATGGATTACTTGGTCAAAAACCTGATATTACTTTCCTGCTCAGTGATACAATGCAGTATGCTCAATACAATAATGGCCCATTATCTCTTGTTTTCTAAGAGATGCCTTGAACTGCAGATAGAAACTTACATCTCATTATAGCCTTTGCTATGTTAATGTAAAAATCCAAAACACTGCTGCCTCTGCTGGAAGGTGAATTTTTCATTTTAGGTTTTTACACTTTGTAAAGCACTACTAAAAGCCAAACCTTTTTTTTGTTCAAAGGAGCTCTACTGACATGGTTGACAGATTATACCTAAGCTTCTACCAATGAAAGTGTGCGTATCTTATATCCAAGCACCATGCACTTGCGTCCCAGTTACACTGAATTTCCTTCTAGATTTTAAGTTTCTTCTCATGCCTCTCTCTGATTACCCAAAGTGTTGAGTAGTTAACAGTGAACTGAACTGTTCCAGCAATAATGGTGCATTTTACTTCTAGTCTGAGATAAAACTTGTGAACAAGAGGATCTTTAAATGAAGGGGTTAACGAGGAGCATATGTCAAATCCAAAATCACTCAGCCAATAATTCTGTGACATTGGTTTGGGTATTTATTCTATTGTTTAGTCAATTCCTTTGGACTGCAAGCCAGGAAATCAAAATGACACGTCCACATAGAGTATTAGAGAGCAACTCATGAAGGTGTGGCTTTTTACAGCATATAGAAAGTGAGCTTTTTCTCCTGCAGGTATCACCATTGAGAACCTTTCTTACTTCATTTTTGTTAGAAATTAGAAGGTGTAGTTATCAGATGGTGATTACATTAAAAACCCCTAAGTCCTCCTTTCAAATTGGCATAAGCCGTTGCTCTGGGTTAAGATGGCAAACTGATGCATAAATTATAAAGAAGAAGACTTATGTGTAGCCAATCCTGTCTGTAAGTACTGAATTTGATTCCTCTGTTAAGAATATCTGAGTCACTCAAGTAGATGTATTTGATGGGCATGTGATCTAATTGTGTTACTCCTAAACCTCAAACAGTTGCTATTAGAAGCAAATTAGCAAGAGACCTTTGGATAATTCTACCACTCAAATCAAAGCCTCAGTCAATTAGCCATCTTAATAAATAACAGTTCCCTAAAATGAAACCGGAAAAAGAGACTAAATAAATATGCAAAAACCCTATAAGGTGAAAAATTTAACAATTTTCCAAAGGTCAGGAAGGAAGCCAGGATCTAAATTAGATTAAAGGTTTGATTTTTTTCTACTCTAATTTTTATTCAGGCATATTAAAACCAAAATAATTTTTTAAAAATTGTGATCACAGGCCATATCTTTGTAAAGAATTCAGTTCAGCTGCATGTTACGAGAGTCAGGAGGGTTGCTTAGAGCAAACAGTTTAGTCAAAAGTAATCACCAGGTAACTGGAGGCTTTTGGCTTTTTGTGGCCCTTTAGCTGTCTTGACTGTCATGACATGAGAATTGGTGCTCTAAACAGGAGCAGTTCCTCCTCCACAGCATTTGTGCTTCTCTGCAGAGAATGCACATTTTCACATCCATGCATTTATAGTAGATCTCTCTGTCCCTTGTCTTGATTTTGCCTATGTTGTCCTAGCAATTTGCACCATGTAATTTTCTGTAGGTCTTGAAATCAGGCCAGCCAAAAGGTTGTTAATGAAGCAAACTAACTATATATTCCATTGCTCTAGAGCGTTTCTTAGCAAGATTCACGTCTAAGTATGATTCTAAACAAGTCTTTTGGGAGATATGATGCTGCATATAAATATTCTTATACTATTTTTTAGGGGAAGATATATATAATAATTTGAAGAAGAGCTTGGAATAACATACCAGCCTGTTGAAAAAAAAAAAAAAAGAAAAAATTAGAGATGAGGAAAAATATGCCTTGCAATTGTGCAAGTGATAGAATTGATGATATTGTTTGGTACAGGTTCTCATGATTTGGAATTGAATCCATATGAAGCTCCCTCATATGCAGAGAAGAAACAACACTTAGCCCAGTGTTGCTGCTGAATAATGCATTTCATACTTGCATTTTAAAATCTACATTTAAAATACTGACTTGGCTGACAAAAAAATGCCCGGCATAGAGCGACTCCATTTCAGCAAAAGAGAGCTTTGTGAGTACAGGCTAAATAGGGGGGATCATGTCATAAATCACTATACATATGGTTACTGGCAGCAACAATTTATAGGAATTAACTCACCTGATAGCCTAATTGTGCTTCTGTTAAAGACAACAGTAAACTCCTTCTGCCTAACACAGAAACAAAACTGAACTTGTAATATGCTTAGGAATTGATAGCTCTATACTCTACAAATTATAATGCTGCATCCCATTTCTTAGCTGAACACACTTTAACACTGTGATTAAATAAATTGAAATAAATAAAAATATTTTAACAAAATAGTCACAAACTTAGGGGTCTTTTCATCTGAATATGTATTTGTGTACCCTCATTTATTACACATAAATGCTCATTCTTTACTCTTAACAGTTTTTCCGCATATGTAGAATATTATTAATAATGTATATTTCATTCATATTACAACATAAACAAGATATATATAAAAAGAATTAAATTAATTTAAAGTTCCAGTTTCATATACTTTTATTGCAGTTGGTTTAAATCTATAAAGAGCTACCTATTGAAAAGCCTTAAGTCGATTATATAAAAAGAAGTTAAATTTATGATGTTTAGTATTACACATTATACAGTTCCTTTATTTTTTGCTCACTTGATCATGCTGTGAAAAATTCATGAATATTTAGCTATTAAATGAAATGCAAAATTTTCATTACCATTTTATTGAAAACTTGACATCTTAAAATACCATACATACCATTAGTATTCTAGTGCATTGTCACCTTATTGAAAAATGCTGCTAAAAAACAATACCACCATTCAGAGAAAAAAAAATTGTCCGCCCAAGGCTATTAACTATAGTTCTACACATACATTAGTGACAAATAAGTGAAGCAGCCAATGCTCACAAAAGATGTCACTAAAATGCTAGGAAACAACTGTAACCATAGAAACCATCTCACACTGCAATCTGAACATCTTTTGTCAGTGTTTGACTAGAAATGAGATGCTTAAAATCATTAGGCTATCAAAAAATCTGAAGTCTCTTCATTGAAATTTACATATTTAAATATTTTGAAACCTGCAAAAACTTCAACATGATACTTTCATAAAATATTGTTTCAGCTCTTAGTCCTCAACTATCACTTTTGATATAATAACAAGGATTATAGAGAAAATTACTCCCTCCCCCCAAGTCTCCCCCACCAGACCCTATCGTTACTGCTTATACTGTAGAAGAAGACAACCTAGGCATTTAAGAAACCCCAAAACAACCCACCATGAAAAACTGAGATGAAAAGTAAGGAAAATTTACTCAGCTCTCTTTAATCAAAAATATTCATAGGCATGGCATTCACTGCCATGGCATATCTCTGCCTACTGCTTTGATATTTTTTAAAATATCGTCATAGACACTATTCCCCCTACTAACAGGATTAGAGATACTGTATAACCTTCATGACATTATGCACAAAATTTTCTACAGTCAACAAAATATTTGGATGAGAATTTTTTTTTATCTGACTTTCAAAAGTTTGAGAACTTTTGAAGATTAAGTATCTCTCCATTAGGCTAATGGCTTATTATTAACTAATAATAATGGCCTATACTTCTGGCCTATAGAACAATAGTACAGCTCAGCCTTTTTGTACAGTGACTGATCTTGTTATGTTGAGATGGGGGAGATATAGGAAGGCAGCCTTAGTTCATTTGCAGTCGAAATCAGTGTTGCAGCAAATCTGTGATAGTCTGAAAATCCACTGTGGAGAAACAAAACAGGAGCATAAATGGTGATTAGCCCTTTAATACAACAAATTTCAGTGGTACAAAGGACAGCTAATAATGGACATGCTATTGTTTGCAAAGAAGTCCTGTGGATATTTAAGAGAAAAAAAAAATCCAATTGTGTGTGTTCATTAATTCACCATTTATGAACTATGAAATTTTGGAGACCACAGAGTGAAAATATTTAATGGAAAATCAAAGGACTGAAATAACTTGTACAGTTTCCTCCCATTATCTTCTCAATAGGTCCTTAACTTTCAATAGGTCCCAGTGCGTATGGGCAGTACTACTTAACCAAGTCTCTGTTATGTAACGTGTTGCTCAATTTCTGGTTTTTTTTTTTATCTTTAAGCAAAGTTCAATGGCCTTATTAGAAAGCTTTGAGCTGGTCCTTTAAAGCCCTGTTTGCCAATGCATTTTGATTTAACTCTTGTAAAGGAATGTGGAGAATTTCAAATTCTGCCTGTTCTCACCACCCCCACCCTTTGGTGGCAGAAAAGGTCAGATTTCAAGGTCATCAATCTCATGCTTTCGAAAGTACTGCAAGACACATTAGAACTGGCAAGAATGTCTTTCTTCTGGTTGGCAAACAAAGGTGGTACAATTTATGAACTAAGAATCTGCTATTTTTATCAGCAAACTAGATTTCAAGTGAAAAAAGGCAAAAGGCGTAGAAATGAAGAAGTAAATTGATACATTTCGTTACAAAGTCTTTTTATTATGTGTGTTTTACCAATAAGCTTCACAGAATTAAACAGACAAGAACTGATATATCTTAAATGCCATCTAACTTGTTCTGGAATTTGTGATTGACTTAACATATACTTCAGGATGTTGTTTATATATAGATATTATGTTGCAGAACTTAAAAGAAATAACAGTAATAGAAAATGCAAGATGATATTTTCTAGGGGGAATATCATATGCATAAGCACAAGGGTAAAAAATTCTTCATAGGTTTTCTGAAAAAGAATGGCTCACAGTACTCTAATGATGATGAAGTAATCCTTTTGGGATGAACTGCATGCAACTACCCAATCAATTTCATCTAAAGTTACAATGAGTTTTAATTTCTGAACCTAAACTTATCCTACATCATGTCCACATGTATATTTAAAGTCTATGTTAATACTACTCTGTTTCTTGTAGTTCATCGTCTTCTTATCACACAAAGATATTCTAAGATTAATGTCTTGCGAAAGACAAAGAAGGAAGAAAAATTATGAACAAGTATCACAACTGTTCTTATAGTTCTAGTAGTCTTTACTGGTTCTGGTATTCCGATGGTGAAATAGCAAGTATCTTGATTTTACCAAATCAGATTCAAAACTGCTTCTTTGGATTCCTGATTTATTTGTCAAACATGTTATTCTACTTCATGTTTTACAGAAAGATGATATAAGTAGGAACCATTTGACTTATCCTCACTAGTAAGTGTTGGTTTAGTTCTATCAATATGTAAGGATAAAGAAGAAAAGAAGAAAAGAAGAAAATATTAAGAAAATAACATCCATCACTATATAAATACAGAGATAATATATATTATTAACAAAGTCATCAACTTCTGCAATGCTGACAAAAAAATTGACAACTTATCACCTTCAAAACCCTTAGCCTTACAGGGGTGTTATCACATCCAAAACTGGAAGTTAGCTCATTCTACATCCAGTGCTTGTGACATTTGTATTAATTATTCTGTTTTTAACTAACTCAAAGTTTTTCTGTCCTGAAAAAAGTTGACACAAAATTATGGAAGAGCAGCTCTGTTCCAACGGCAGAAGACAGTCTTTGTCTGATTCACAGACATATGCTGCTATTTAGTCATATCTGATAGGAATCCCAAGAAAAATAAAATAATATTTAAACAATCTCTATATTTATCAGGATTTTCCTGCAGCTAACTGAAAGGTATTTATTGAGTAAAATGATTTGTTTCACTACGGAGAACAATTTTAAAACCTGAAGCTGTGAGGTGTGAAATAAATAAATTGTGCTTCTTGCTTTTTTGACCTACCTCGAATCTTACTTTGTCACCTATACTAATATTTTTCATCAAACTGAATTCCACAGTCAGTCAATCACTCAAGAAAGAGGTATTAGTTGTGGGTTTTTTTTCTTAAATACCTATTTATCAGCACTCAAGTATTTTTCTATGGGTATTTAGTATAAGGTTGTAAATCTTCAGTGCTGCTAGGCCCCTACAAATTCCTTTTTCGACTGCAAAGTGCAACAGTATAACTTCCTCTCATGGTTCTGGATTATGACGCATTTTTGGTCTAGCAGTGTAGTAGATACACATTTGCTGATGTGATAAGTGCAGTGGTTTCCTATTTGTTTTCAGGTACAATTTAATAATTTATTTGCTAAGTTACTCAATAATTATTACTCAGTAACAAGGTACTCAGCGATTGACTTTGGTTGGATGACTTTGTTCTTTCTTCTGGCAGAAATGGAAATCTGCTGAGTTAACATCAAGTGGCTCGATGTTGTGGGTTGACCTTGGCTGTATGCCAGATGGCTCACCAAACCTCTCTACCTTTCTGCTTTCTCAGCTGGACAGGTAGAATAAAGGTGGAAGACAACTCACAGGTTGAGATAAGAAGTTTACTAAAGCAAAGGTAAAGACTGCATTTTCACAAACAACAAGGAAATAAAGTTCTCTACTTTCCATTGACAAGTGCTGTTTGGCCACTTCCCAGGAAACAGGACTTCAGGCTATGTATTGGTTGCTCTGAAATGTTAACACTGTAAATAAAAAATGCACCTTCCTTCCTCCTTTTCTTAGCTTTTATAGCTGAGCTGGTGTCATGTGGTTTGGAATATCCCTTTGGTTAACTTGGTCAGGTGGCCTGGTTTTGTCCTCTCCATTGATCTTGCCCACCCCCAGCCTACTGATAAGGGGCAGAACTTTAGAGAGGCAGCATTGATGCTGTGCCAGGGATCCTCACCAGTAGCTAAAACACTTTTTTATTATCAACACCTTTCTTGCTACCAATGCAAAGTACAGCACTGTAAGAGGCTGCTGTAGGGAAAATGAACTGGACTCTAGGATATGTCCAGGCTCACTTACTTTCAGTAAGAACTATCTCCTATTGCTGTCGTCAGAGGCATTAGAACTGTTCCAGATGGCCAAACTTATTAGTCCAGCCCCAGCAAGGCATGCTTTGGTTATGTCTTGATGAATTGGAGGTCTCCTGTCTTGGCTTATAAAGCTCATTTCAAAGTCCATTTAATTATTTATGTATTTATTCATTCATTCATTCACTCACTCAAGTTTGGCTAAAACAGATTGAACATTAGGAAGAATGTCATGGGCTTATTGGATTCAGTTATGCATTTGTAATGCATTATTTACTTCATTTATACATTTGAATATTTAGTAATCTAAATGATAATTTGGTTCTTTCAGCAACTGCTCAATGACATTGTCTCATAACAGTAAATTCTGTATACCCACAACTGTCAAATAATATGTGTATTTCTATTCATATAAATATTTCATATTTCAAGATTCTCCAGCAGAATGTAACAATAGATTTTTTGTTCAATAAAATTGATGCTAACGTATCTAATATTTTAATATAAAGAGGTATTATTCACAGGTTGGCTACTTAATCTTATTTCTTTATTCATAGCTTTGATTTGAAAAGAAAAATTAGATCATAAATTTGTACTATCTTAATGCTTTTATGTTTATATTTGCAATAAATAGGTATTTCACATACTTCTGTTTAAGATGAAATGAAACACTTTACGTAAAGATTAGTGCTATCTTGATCGATAATGTATACAATAACAGTTCAGATCTGTGCATAATCATAACTGTTTGATGTTTTGAACTTCAAACTTGGTATGCCCTTGTGTAATTAAATTACAACATTATCATATACCTGACAACTACACTGACCTGAAACAATGTTTTCCAACGTTTGTAGGTGGGCCTGTCTTGACATTCAGAATCATGAGCCACATTTGTAGACACAGTTGTTAGTAAACAGGAAGAACACATCTACGCCTCATTTTCTGTAATGGGAAATTTATAGGAATGCTGTCTGATGTACAAAAAGAAAGACATCTGTATTTCTTGAATCTGTTAAACAGACTTTTGGTATTAGAGTAAGTAACTGTATTCCAACTTCATACTTTGGTTTCATAAATGTTTAAGCCAAAAAAATTGTTACAGGATGTTACAACAATGTCTCTGCCAAGACAGATCTTGTCTTTAGAAAATGAAACCCAAACCTGAGTTTTAATAACACATGATGAAGGAATGCAGCTAAAGATACATATCAAATCATGCACACAGCTAGACATTAGTCTGGGTAGAAATAAACTATATTTCAAGTAAAATGACTCCACACAGTTCATGAAAGAAGCAGATTCCCATTTTTACCAAGTAGTTACTGAAACATGCACATCAACCACAGGTTGCAGAAAGGTGACTGATTGTAGTAGGTGGTGAAGTAGAGAGCTTGGCTACATTGAATATCCACCTTTCAAGCCTTCTCATATTTAATATTTTATATTGTTTATACCCAACAGTTAAGGAAGCACCAAAATCATACTCTTATCCTTTTTTTACAAAAATCAATCTAGTTATTAGGGTGAATGAAATTATAAGACTGACCTTTTTATCAAGTTTTGATATGTCATCATTAATGCAGTATCTTCACTCACAATTAAAAAGAAATCTCTGCCTAATGACTTCATATAACCACAGTCATACCCTGACTATTGTTAATAGTGGCTATTTCTGATTTGAAACCCAAAGTGGATGTAAATATCCATTATTTATACCTTCACAGTCTATCAAGTAAGTTTACACCCAGCATTTGTGCTCCTTGACTACATGTACTGGTGCTAATGCTAAATAGGTTAAAATATTTATATAATACTTCATTATTAACAGTATTTTTTCAAGACAATTACATCAGCAAATTTTGTTACTCATGCTTGTATAGAGACTGAACTTTGGCAGTGGATCACCAGACAGCCTACCAGGTTATCTTAGTGGCTGACTAGAAAATACTGAAATGGCATTCCAGAGCTCAGCAATATAACATATTCCTTACATATAGAAAATGTTCATAATTTCATTGTTAATGACATAAGATTGCATTCTGATATAAATATTACATTCAGGACACCACTGGGTAGCAAAATATTTCATAGCATTTATAAATAATAATCTTATTTCAGTTTCAGCTGTTGTTTATTGTCAAGCTCACAATAATGGATTCAAAGCTTGACTACAAATATAAGGAAAAATATTGAAACACAAGAGTAATCAGCTGAGATTTTCACTGAAAGGTATTTTCACTGATTTTTTTTTTATTACATACAATAGCTAAACAAATTTGATCTCGAAGGAATTTGATATTTCAGTGGCAGATTGCAATCTCTCGCAAACATCATAAAGAGCAACCTGTTTCCCATTAGATATAGATATGCTTTCACTTCTGTAGTAAATCAGGAGCAGGCCTATGTAGAATCTCTAACGTAAGTGTGCTGATTTTGGCTAGAGTAGAGTTAATTTTCTCCACCGTGGCTAGTGTGTGGCTAGGTTTTGGATTTGTGCTGAACACAGAGCTTTTATTATTGCTGAATTTACATAGTCCAGGCCTTTCCTGCTTTTTGTACGGCCATGCTGCAGGGGAACTTGGGGATACGTGGGTGGCTGGGAGGAGACACAGCCAGGACAGGTGACCCCAACTGAGCAAAGGGATATTTCAGACCGTGTGACATCACACTCAGTGTATCAGGTGAGGGGTTAAAGGAGGAAGGGGAAGATGTTTTGAGTGGTGGTGTTTGTCTTCCCTGTCACTGTTGCATGGATGGGGCCCTGCTCTCCCAGAGATGGCCGAACACCTGCCTGCCCGTGGAAAGCACTGAATGAAGTCCTCCTTTTTCTTTGCTTGTGTCCGCAACTTTTGCTTCCCCTGTTAAACTGTCTTTATCTCAGCCCATGACTTTCCTAGGTTTAACTCTTCTGATTTTCTCCCCAGTTCCACTTGGTGAGGGAGTGAGCAAGCAGCTGCCCAGAGCTTTGTTCCTGGCTGGAGTTAAACCACCAGTTCAGGACTTGAGTCTGGCACTCTCATGTGATCATCCATATTGTTTAGCTGGTTGTTGTGGATTTGGCCTGGATCATCTGGCATTCTGTTTGCCAGGAGCAAGCATGGTGTGAGATCTGGGCAGGGAACATTGGGTGAAGATTTCAGCCAGTGGCCTAGACAGAAAACTGCTGTCCTTGGTGTGGCATGTTCTGAGTAGGTAAAAAAGGCCCTGTGTCACAAATGAAACAAAACCAAACCAAACAAAACTAAATCAAACCAACCTGACTGATCAATCCATTTGCAAAGGTTTAAGTGTTACAGTGACTGGGGACCTCAAGATGTGAGTGATCTTTTGTGGTTTTGGGTGTTCAGCAGAATATTTGGAATTTAGATTATTTAAGGCTGATGAAGCAATGAGTGGAGATGAAGAAATGAGTGGGAGATGAAGCAATGTTCTTAAATGTTGGAGCTGCTGTTTAAGTATATTTGGGGAATCTCATCCTAAATGTTTTTACTATAAGCATAATCTGAAGGACCCCAAGGCTGAATGCCAGGAAGTTCTTGGAATGGTATTTTCAGAAACAGTGAGGCATAATGACAAATAGACCATTGCAAATGTAGTTTCAGCATCTGATAGAGACCTTCAAATTACACCACAAGTATACTTGAATTCATTATTTTTTTATAAGTGCTCTGGATCCAGCCCTCCTGCTACCAGTTTAAAAAGCAGTTTCTCAAAGTGAAATCGAATTCCATCATTAGGGGACAGATTGTTCTAACAAGCTGGATTAGAGCAGCATCAGCATGAATTTCAAAAACTTGCATGGAGCTATAAATATAATGTGCAATATTTTTGCAATATCTAATGTGTTTTGATCTAATGTTGAACATGCCCCATTGTTAAAACCAGCTGTGTTCTTTCACTTTTCATTCCTATAAAGCTATGATAAAGGCTGTCAAAGCAAACCCTGCAGCACCAGCCTTTCTTGATAAAAGTTCTGTGTACACAGTACACAGTAATCTCAAGATGGAACTTTGTTCCAAACCAGAACAAAATCTTCCGCTAATTATAAGTGAACTATATTAAGCACAAAAGGCAATTTCAATTTATACTGAACAAAGTTGCATTTTACTCTTTCAAAATGCATTTGTCAAGGTTTCTGGAATTAATTGAAAATTCATTTTGCTTAATTTTCTAAGGTTGTTTCTTTTATTGCTGTAAAGTAGACTGTGTAATACTGTAACATCTAAATCCCCCCCAAAGAAGATTAGTGGGGTTTTTTCTTTGTGTTAATTTGTATTTAAAGCTTTAGAATAAGAAATGAATCATTCTTTTCATTCCTTACATCACATTAGTGCAGCAATCACTAAACTAACGGTCTTATTATGAACACATTCAAAGCACTTGGAGGAAAATTGCCAACAGAAGTTCTATACAAAAATAGGTCTGCTGTTTAAACAGAAGAGGATTAAAAATAAAATTATAGTTTATAGGTGACTGGTTTAAGTAAAAAAAATGTTTGTGCACTTCTATTTGTTTTGACTTTCCTGTATATGGTATAAAGAAAAACTGTGGATTTTTTTTTTTTTTTTTTTTTTTAATTCTCTTAGCTATTGTTTGGGCAGGATTTAATGGCAATAGCATAGAATTGGCTCTTCTCATTTTCCTGAAAGATTTATGACCAGTGGATAATCCTCACATCCCTTTGTAGTACAGGATTTGGCTGGACCAAGGCAAAGACATAAGGGCTAAAATGCTCTAGATATGTTACCTGGGCTCTACATTGTCAAAGAACTTTTGAGTGGCTATTTTTTTGTCACAGAGATGTCAACAGTAAAATCTATGAGCCAGAATTCAATTCACATTTTTGGTAGGATCATGTCAACAAGAAGGACATTATTAACTCCGTACAGAAACTGTAGGGTGGCATGTGCCTTTCTGCTTGGATGCAGAATTAATTTGCCAGTCACCCAGCATTTCACGAAGTGGCATCAACCCAGGATGTGAGCAGGGTTTTCTATGAGCCTCTTGAAACTAGGACTGAGTTCTCTATATTCCCTGCTTTGTTTACTGTGGGTAGTAGTTGCTCTAATCCAACAACAATCTTTCTGAAACCCAGGTACAGGAGGCAAACTTGATGAGCAATTCAAAGTTCCAGACCTTTCCTCTTGCCTTTCAGATCAGATGAAAATTTGGGAAGAAAAATTTTGAAACCAAGTTAGGAAAAAAGCAAAAAGACTGGAGGAGCAAAGGAAATTTATTTTAAATACATCACATCATCATTGCAGTTTCATCTGCCTACTCTGGGGTCTGCAATGCTTCCAAAAAAATAGGCTTACTTTCAGTGAGGAACTGCTGAACAGAATTCAGAGACTGGCAGAAGTGACTCAGAGACAGCTCAAGTCTTCTCAGCAGTGGTAATGATTTTAGTTCCCTAATGCTAAAGATAAAACTATCTCTGAGGCTATAATACAGGATAAGAGGCATAGAGAGTAGTAATTTGTCTTTCTACTGTTAAAGGACTACAAGAGATATTTAGTTTTGATGATTACTTCATATTCAGGAGCTAATGAACAGCCATATTGACCTCATCTGAATGTACAAGTAGGGGGCAGAGATCCATAGGCTGGTTTGGTACTTTTGGCAAATGTGAACCAGAATGCAGAAGTCTACTGTTTGAGCCAATGTGGAATCCGAGGGAAATCTTAAATACCTAAACCTATCTCTGGTTTGGCATTTCCAATACATTATTAAAAGGAAAGCTATGAACTGTGTGAGAACAGAGAGAAGTAAGAATCAGGTGGAACCCAGGGCATGCAGGGATCAGGTGCTCCCCTGCAAATGGTTGTCAGTCTTCCTGTTGCTTAGTGGTTATTAAGCTTTTTAAAAATTCATATGGTGTATATAGCTAGAAGACAGACAAAAATGTGTAATTGTTATCAGGGTATATTAAGAGAAAACTCTAGATCTGAGATGCATGGAACTCAGACCCAGAATGCAAATGAAATTCATGAACATGTGGTTAAACTCATCACAGTGTACTGCAGACTTGCTAACAGGTGGTTGTCTGTGTGCCTGGTGAGTTGTGTAGGAACCAGTTCTACCAGACAGGACTTTCATTTAATTACAAAGCCATAAGATGTTACGACCCCTAACACACCCTTCCTGTTATAGAAGTTTAGGACCATGGGAAGGTTCTTGCTGTGTTCAGAAGTGACCAACCCAAGATACATGAGTCTTCTCCTTTGGTTTGATGGTTAAAAATGGCCAGACCAATACAAGCTGATTTTTGTCCCCCTAGTAATTTACTGTTTGGTAAATGTCGCAAGTGTTGCACACCAGTGGGATGTTATTAATTCTGTTTGGTCATGACCAAGGTCTGGTCAGGTGTGTCTTATGAAGTGTCATATTTAGTCCTCTTTCTTCAGTTTCAATGTGTAAAGTTACAGGTTTATGGGTCAATACTTTTCTGGTCAGGTTGTCATTTCAATTTCAATATTTCAATGGCATAGGACAATGCTGAAAGAGGCTGAGTCTGGCAAGCTGGTAGTCACAGGTAATTCATGACCTTGACAGACACATGTTCGTAGGCAAGCCTGAGACCAGTAAGTATGACATTTTTCAGCTGTATTTATGGCTATCAGAGGTATATCAGGAAAAGGAGGATTTTTAACCTTCTTCCAAAATAAGAAAAAAAGTAAAATCAGAGACTAGCTTGGGTGAATCCTATCTTTGATAGAATAAGATATAATCTTAGAGCCATGACCTTGGAAGCAGAATTAGATAGAAAAATATTAATTGGGATTTTAAAGGTTCTTCTGTAACCTTGTACCTGGCAAGGGTACCTTCTAGGGCATTTTGTGACAGATGGTTTTGACATCTTTTCTGTATCAGAATGATGAACGTGATGAGGATGAGTCCGAAAAATAGTACTATTTCCTGTATTAATTTAAAGGGGTTTTTATTTTGGCATTTAGGTTTAAGCAAGCAGAAAAAACAGAAAGTGCTCTCAGATACAACAGAAAGGGCACTTTTCATTTCTATAAGCATTTCCAAGCAGATCAGTGTGTCCAGAGTTTCCCAAGGCAATAGCAAGCACGGACATTTCTGAGAAGGAAGATTTACAGATTCAATTTTCTATGTGACAACAACTAGAGAACCTTGTTGGTCCTTCAGTCAGCTACAGCTTTTGTGGTTCCCACCTTGCAAATTCTTTTCTTGTATGGCATTGCAGCACAGCAGGATCTCTGTCCCACTTAGAGGACGATGGATTCAGTAAATTCTCACACAGGCAGTGAAGAAACACTTAGGGAGATAAGAGCTAATGAAGGAGAACCAGCATTTTTGTCAAAGATGTTGAAGGTATATAAGTCTGATTTTTAGGTGTTCCAGACTGTGTACAGGTAAATGTCTCTGCTTTTAGAGATGGCATGTTAGACATGGCCATGTTACAAACCTCTAGGGGATGGCTGCATTCATCTTGTTGAGCTGATTAATTCACCAAGCTTGGTTGGGCTGAACAGGAATTTTGGATATGTACCAGGACAACAAAGAAAAAAATTTTAGTTGAAACTGTCAAACTGAAGGTGGGAATACACTGGAAGATTTTTAAAGACCCTTGGTATTTAATTCAAATCTGCTGGCATTTATTATAAATGTCTAAAAAACAGTTGAAAGAAAATTATTTTTGTTGCATTCTTCATGTTCTCTGATGCTGAAAGAAGGGTTCATACTTTAGTCCTATTGAGAGAATGTTATAGTCTCTTCCTTATTGGTACAATAATGTATTTAAAACAAAAAGTAGCCATGCTGATATAAATTTAACTATTGACACGCTCAATTTCATGCAGGTATAAAGGCAGTTTGGATTACAGTTTGCAACAGAAAGAGTTGGTCTTTAAAACCCAGCTCTGTAAACCTCATGGTTCTATAAGTAATGCAGTATATTAAAAAATCCAACTGACATTATATTAATCACCTGGTCCCTCCTCTCTCCCTCCCCTCCGATGCTCCCCATTTCCCCCCAGGACTAATTTAAAAAACAAAACATGCATGACAAAAATTTCAGGCTTTCTTAATGCAAAGAAATTTTTAGACCCTAAATTCTTTGCTTTTCATTTTCTGGCAAATTCCTTCATAGTACACGGGTAGTAGACACGGCGTTGTGCAATGGTATTTTGAAGACACTCCATGGTGTTTGTCCTCATTTAAAAGATGGTGAAGGGAATGCAGAACTGCATTTTAATTGTATTTGTGGTTGATTTCTTAGGCAGTAGGACACCCTAATATGTTTAATGCAAAATTGGTATGTTTTCCTTCAATCCTTATGTGCAACACCTAAAATGGACAAGATAATCTTCTGCACCTGTCTGGTAACATTTATCTGTATAGTCATCATCTATTTGTTAACTGTGTGCTGCTTTGTGCTTGACTTATTTTATGTACTTTAAATAATTTTTTTTTGTTTGCTTTATTTTTGAAATAAATTCAGTTAAGGGGGATGCTCCTGTCTTATTATTTTCAGAGGAAAAACATGAGATGGTTTGACAAAGGACATAATGTAAGACTTGTGAAATCTGTGGATGCCATTTCTCTTTCCTTAGGTTCTGAGAAGAAAGGTTTTTGCAATTGTACAGAAAAGGCCAAAAGTTGGAATACCATAGCAAAACACTAATAGGAATGAGAGAGTACACACACACACACACACACTCTCTTACATGAAGTTACTCTTGTAATTCCTTCAACTCTTATTGCTACAAATTCAGCATTTTTCCAAAGTGCACAATAAGAACAAGAATATTGCCTCTCAATGTAGTAGTCGTGAATTTTTCTGTCTCCTAAATAAAAAAGAATATTGAATTACATGTGGCCATTGATGCTATCAAAAATTAACTGGAAAAGCCCCAGAATGGAAGCCTTTCTTTGGATGCCACATTTTTAAAAGATTTGGGATACATTTAATTACAGTTTGAGATCCACAACTCATGGTAAGTGCTTAATTTTAAGCACATGTATAATTTCACTCATTATAATGAGTAATAGTTCAAATATTTATTTAGGGAGAGTTCAAATATTTATTAAAATTATTTTGCTGAAATGGCAAAATTAATAAATTGAACTATACCTGTGAGATAAAAACACCTTTATCAAATTTTTCATTTTCTACTTTAGCTCTACCTCTAGTCTCAAGGTGTTCAAAATATTGTTCATGATTTCTTAAGGTTCTAAAGTCTACTGAAAATGAGATATTATATTCCAAGTTCTTTACCTATTTTTTTTTAAATTTAATAATATGTATTTTTTCCTCCTAAGGAAATTCTTTCTATGAGGTTGAAAATATATTCCTTTCTCCAAGGAAATAAGTATCATTTTTATCTCTGAAGGCACTAATATTGCCATCTTCTTTCACTTATATATTCCTTCACTTGAGAGAAAATACACATTTCATTTTCCTCTCCAGCTGTTTCACTTCTGTTCGTGTCTTCTTTGAATGTATAAGGAAAATATCATAACTGTAGCTTCCCATTACATGTAATCTAATTTGAGCCTGATGACACATTTTATTAAGACTTCTAGATGATTGCTTAGATCTTAAAAGACATTTATATTTTTATTTAATCTGTAGAAGTCATAAATGCTAATCATCAATTCATATACCCAATCTTTAGCCCTGCTAGTAAAAAATATGTTCTTTAGCTAAATCTTGCTTCAAATATTCCATTACATCTTTCCAAAAGCTTATAAAAATGTGGTATGCCAAGCAATAAAGCAAATAAATTTTATCTAAAATACATTTAAAACACTTGGGTCAATTGTACCACTTTTAAATATAGAAGGTACAAATTCACCAAGGGAGTCATAGTAAGATAAATAAGTACTAGTAAAATTATGGTTCATGATTCAGTAAGATACAGCTTAAAACTGGAGATGCAATTGTCCATCCAGGTAAGAAAGCTCATATTAAGAGTCACTTCATGGAACAAATGTGCACATACAAATCTTTGACAAGAGAAGAAGCACACAAACCAACCAGGTCCATGAAGAGCAAATAAAAAACAAGGGAAAAAAATCTGCCAGTCGTACCACTTTGACAACAGACTTCTCCTTTTAGCCTTGCATTGTTCCCATTTAGATGAAGATCTACTGTGTTTCCAGATCTATAGTGGATGGCTTGTACATATATGCATAAGGGACTTACAATTTCCACAGTGAATCAAATGCATCATGAATAGATCAAATCTACAGCATGTGAAGAGTAAATTCCACTATGGTTGGGCTGAATTTTTCCCAGGATGCTCAAATACACACTGCACTTACACAGCAAGTTCACATATGTGCATCCCTATATCTCCAGAGTTGGGGTTTGGAGGACAGACTTACAGCTTGGGCAGTCTGGTCCCACAGACTGGCTGATAACGCCATGTGGCAGCACAGGTATGCACAATCTCCCGAGTGTTCTCTGGGGCACCAATGAATTCCTGCACAGGACAATGGAGGTTCCCTCCGGCCTTTCCTCACTTCAATCTGACAACTTTAATACTTGGCACATCAAGAATCCTGCCTTAGGAGTGGTGAGTGATGCCATGACACAAACAGAAGCAGACCCACAACTTCCTTTTAACTTGAGGCTCTATATGCCCTGATGCAGTTCCTCCCAAGAATTACATTCAGAATAGGAAAACCTGGAGAGATGTTGTGGCACCATACAGCAGGAATACTGAATATGTGGCATTCAGCATTTCCCCCAGTTTTATCCTAGAACTCTCAGACAGTTTTCTACTAAGGGGGTGCATCAGGTGCTCTTTCTCCAAATACTGTGTATGGCACCTTACCAGTGAGAAACAGGAAAATTAAGAAGTTTATGCTCTCAAAAGTTGTAACTTCTGGAAGCTGAAGATAAACATTATTTTCTTGGCTAATCTTTGTCATAAGCTGACACTTTCATGGTATTTAGTCTAGAGAAATATATTAATTAAAACAGCCTGAATTCATAAGCCACAACACTGCTAGCTGAGTGACAAAATCCACGGAAAGGTGACTAAGGCTAATCAGCCAAATGAAAAAAGAAAATATGTAGGTTAATCATGAGAAAAATTCCCTGTCAAAATGATATGCTCTTCAGTGGAGTGGTTTCCTGAGGGAAATGATGGAAATGCCATCAAAAGAGAATTTTTAAACTGAAGTTGACAAAAAAATGTGCTTCAGGAAAAATCTTGTATGTATCCTCTGCCAAAGAAATGTGCTGAGTATATTTCTATTTCTTAGATTTCTCTGATTCTGCATAAGTTTATGCCATGTAATAGAAAAAACCACTGCTTTAAACATATAAGCTGACTAGGCAAACCCAAACAAAATTATTTTTCATCATTCTTAGATAATGTATCTGTATCATCCCTAATAGCAAGAAAGAAGCAGGGAATCTGTTCAAGATAGTGGCAGGTATTTTCTAGTGGTTTTTGTCTCAGTGATATAGATTTAATATACATACTTGACTCTTAAATTAATCTGATTTTCTATTCTTTTCCAAATAAGCGTCCTGGCTTTCTTACTTTAACTTACTTTTTCCAAATCTCAAAAAAACCTTTAATTCCACAAGACACATTATAACATGATTCCAGTACTTTGAAATCTATTATAATCAATAATGTGGTGAAAAGTTCCTTTTCAAATTCAGAGCCAAATAAAAGGCAGGTCAAAGATACCAGAGCACATGTCCCAGCACACGAGGGCAAATTTTCTGTCACAGACTGTGTTGAAAGACCTCACCACAAAAAAGCTGAACCAAAACTATTCAGAAGTTATTATCTTGCTTCTCTCCATCTTGTTGATGTTTTCCATATATTTTATTTTTCATTTGTTATTTAAAAATCATCTGTGCTCTAATAGAAATAAAATCTCGATGTCATTAGATTGTCAGCTTCATGAGAGATTTCTCAGACTCTGCTTAATTCTCCACAATTTATTGCTATGCTGTGAAGTGGAATAACACTTCAAGATCTTTAGTGGTGAAGGTAATTTGAGTTTGAGGAAAATTCCCATGGTTTCCAATGGTGGATGCTGGAAAATATTAATGTAATCCTAGACTATTTTTCAGGTATGTTATAAATCTCTGCTCAATCAGTTCTGCTGCAGTGTCAGGAAAATGTCTGTCACAGAACAATATCTGCTGCAGAACAGCTCATAAAAATGAAAACCTTTTCATTTTTCAAGGCAATAGAAACAAAATGGCAATTTCTTCATATTTATCAGACACTGTTTTACAAGTATTCTGAATAACAAACAAATCTCCAGAGAGCCAAATACAGCATTCAGGAATACATATGGGAAGAGGCCAAGATACGTATTTTTAGAAAATTGCAACATAGGTAACCAGCTGCAATTGTTTTTACAGACAGGATGATGCCTGACGCTAACAGGCTTAATTTTGTTAAGCAAAGGAAAGGTTTATTTGTTCACGTTCCTATCAGCTTGTTCTGCATTACAGCAGTTTGTGTGTTTTAAGGAGATTTTCTCCAGGGAATTGCCCTCCTCTGGAAAGAGTGGAAAGAGGGTGGAAGGAAAATGATGCAAAATAAAGGCTCTTTCTCACATGAATAATCTGCCTAGCGTGAGGTGGAATTGTGTTAATTCTGTGAGTTTTAAAAGCCTGTATATTTTACATCTTCTTCTAGGAGGTAGCAAAGTATGAATCCAGAATCATACTCTGTGAACAAAGCATCAAATGCAAGCAACCTGCTTTGGGCTGCTGGTTAAAAATAAAAAATTACTTAAACCTGAGTTAATGCTCAGGTTTAAGTAATTTTTGGTTGTTGTAGTTAGAGTTAGCCCCGAACACTGCTCACGCGAAGTAAAACCGACGTACGGAGGTAACTTTTAGGAGCAGCTCTTTGCTGGCGAGCTGCGGCGGCGGGAGCGCAGCCCCGCTAGGTGTCAGTGCAGGCCGCGCTGAGAGCGCAGCCACAGCCCGCTCCGCCCTGCTCCGCGCCCGCAGCCCGGGCAGCTGGGCGCCTTTCCTCCGCAGCTGGGAAAATAGCACTTTGCAAATGCTGAGCATTAGGAAAGTTCGCACCATTTTTTATCTGGAGTATTGGGAAGTGTGGGGGTAGCCAGTGGTAGAAGAAACATGAGGTTTTTTTTTTTCTCTATGAAAAAAATCTAATTTTTTTAGGATTAGTTTACAAGATAATAAACAACTGAAGAAATGGAGGATTATGTATATTGAAAAATACTTAAGTTTTTTGGTGTCCAAGCTTCCAAAGTGAACATTCAGATGGCACATTTTATCTCAGTGCTCTGCAAATATAATCAAAATAATTTTGTAGGAGTGTTTCATGAATATGTACATTGATTTTTTTAACCTTCTCTAATGTTGCCTCAAAAGTTATTGTATAAATTATTATTTGAGCAGCGTTCTGCACTTTTATTACAAATACAACATTTATTGGATAGTGTTTTTATGAAAGCAATCAAATTTAGAATTTTTCATGTTGAGAGTTATCTGTTTTATTCTTTCACCAAGCTATGGTAAATTTGTGGAATGTATCTATGTGCAGGAAAAGGCTGCACTAGGGCTAAGCAAACACAACACTCCATATGTGTACAGAGAGGAACTAAAGAGAGGACAGCCATGATTTGTGGCAGAGAGAGAAAAGTTGAAGATATTTTTTCCTTTCTGAACACATTGGGAACACTTAAACTTACACATTCATCTGTGCTAAAGCATGTCTGGACTAAATGGAACCAGCATGTGTAACCAGTAACTGTCAGGGACATGTGTACCCATGAGGGCAGAGAGGGATATGAAAATGTACCAGCAGCATGACAGCAAAATGTGTCTTCATAAAGGAAGGATACACTGGAATAAGGGAGAGAGAAAGCTGGTTAGAATTGTAGGATACCTGAAAAAGTAACTCACACAAGTATATCTTGGAAGATTAATAGAATCCTAGAAGTATTTAGGTTTGAAAAGACACTTAAGGTCATTGAGTCCCCCATTAGCGCGTCCTAATCATGAAAGTGTACTAAGGTACACTAATCCATGCCCCTGAGCACCATATCTACACATCTTTTAAATACTTCCACTTTCCTTGGACAGCCTGTTCCAATGCTTCACAACCCTTTAGGTGAAGATATACTTCCTAATAGCCAATCAAAACTTCCTCTGGTACAACTTGAAACCATTTCCTCTTGTGCTATGGCTTGTTGGGATACCAAGACTCGCCTCACTATCACCTCCTTTCAGGCAGTTGTAGAAAACAATAACGTCACCCTGAGCCTTCTTTTCTCTGTGCTAAAAAACCCCAATTTCTTCAAGTGCTCCTCATAAGACTGTGTTCCTCACCTTTTCATAGCTAGAATATCATGTATGGTTTGATTTCTTTGAATAAAAGTAGTACATAAGATTTAGTACAATGGACAAGTTTCTGTCAGAACTTTATGGAAATGGTAGTAAATGGTTTGCCATGCAAAATAATAGGAAAAAAAAAAGCTAATTAGTGTGTTGCTAAGAAATATTAATTACCAAATATTCTACCCATAACAACTGTACATGATACCCATTACAATTAATAGTAGCTGCATATGCATACTGAAGAGAAATAAAATAACAAGTATTTAAATAATTTAACTTTGCTCCTTACAGGAATCCTCTAAGTGTGGAGAAGAGTATTAAATAGGGAGAACACAGAATCATAGAATCTTCAACTTTGGAAGAGACCTTTAAGACAATCAAGTCCAAAAGTCAACCCAGCATTACCACTGTAAGCCCTAAACCATGAAACCATCACCCAGCACCAGATCCAGATTCTTCTTAAATACCTCTAGAAGTGGAGACTTCCCACCTCCTTGGGCGACCTATTCCATGTCTGATCACCTTAACAAAAATTTTTTTCCAACATGTGAATCTTCTCTGTCTTCTAAAGGTCTTTTCCTCTGGTCTTCTCATTGCAGGCATGTCAGGAGAGACCAGCCCCACCTCACTACAGCCTCCTTTCAGTTGTAAAAAGTGATGAGATTCCCCCTGAGCCTCCTCAAGACTAAAAAAGCCATTCCTCATAAGACATAATCTCTAGTCATTTCACAAGTCTTGTTGCCTTGTAATTTCAGTTGGTTTTAGTAAGGTTTTCTAGCAGTTGGGACAGTGCATCTTGGATAAATGTGAAGCTATGCTAAAGTTAATGTGTTGAAAAAAAATTGCAAAGTGAGCCCTGGAGGAGACATGAAAATGTTTCCAGCACCTCTAAAACATGCATGTTGTTTACATTTAGCAGCAGCAAAATACACTACAAGATACAAAGATTTCAGTGGCATGGGACCTGCCACAATGGGAGCTGTTCTCCAGCTCCAGGATTGCTAACAACCATTCGAAAGGCAAGATGACACTGTGGGTATAGGGACAAGCCAAACTGCTACTTGGCATCCAAGCTTTCATTTTTAACAAGTCTTTTGAAAAAACAGTTGTGAAGGAAATTGAGAAAGCGTGCCTCAGTATAAATCACAGAACAATGCCTTTCTGAGATAGCCCAGAGGTGAAGCAATAGCTGTGATATGTGAAGAGCCCACATTTATTTAGGAAAGAAAACAAGCCCTGGAATTATGGTAAATGACACTGACTCTCAGAGATGAGCTGTTATTGTTCAGACTCCTGCAGCTGTTCCAGCTAACAGTTTCCAATTAGAATGAAATTACTCATAATCAAAACATGGGCCGAAGTAAACTGAAATCCCTAACTTCCAATATAACATGAAAAGAAAGTAAAGGAAACAGAAATAAATTAAAAAATGCTACCATTAAAAAAAAATTCACTTCAACTCACAAAACAAGGCAATCTATCTTTCCTCTAAAGAATACTGAGTTCAATTATGGCATTCTCCCATAGACTAAGGATAACCTGTTCTGCCTCTAAATGCTTGGCCACACACGGTCAATGTGAGAAGGATTTGGCTGTTAGCATTCGTTTGCTATTTTAAACTGTTCCTTTATACCTCAGACTCAAAGGCAGTAGACAGATGGAGTCAACCTGTAGGCTACATGCAGTGAACTGTTCCCCACCCCTGTTATAAGAAGGAGAATGAGCTCCACAATAAGATATTACCAGAGTGTACATATGGCAATTCATGTAATTCCTTTCCTTTTTATTGCAATTACTATTTATGAATACAAAATTCCAGGTTAATGAAACTTTGCTTGCTGCAGATGGAAGCAGAGTCTTGAATCTATGAGTGCAGAAGGCTATTGTTTGCTTCAGACTGCTGAGGAGATTGCTCTTTTTAATCAACATTGCTGGAATGCTGACATTCCCAATAAAACCACAAAAAATATGTACCAGAACATGTGAAAAATTCTTTGCTTGTTCTCTGGTTTTTACACTTGTCAATAGCAGGATTCAATATCCTGAGTTGCCATGCATTATTTCATTACAGAAGCAGAAAGCAAAAGTTGAAGTGGGTCAGCAGAGTCAGAGTTGAAAGGTCTTGATAGGTGCACAGGTGGAGTCTCTCAGGGAGAACTTTAGGAGGCTGGAGAGAGAATTTGTACTGAGGTGGTGTTTTGCTTAAATCCCTAGTTATTTCATATTTCCTAACAGCTGAGAAGATAGGCTTACTTTTTTCAGTTTATGTGTCATTTCACTTTAAAATTACACCTTGTAATATTAGAAGAAGTAATATTTAATATAATGTCTGCTTTCTAGCATTGTTAGAGAAGCTAGAATTAGAGATAACTCTGGAGTCTATTGAATTACACCCAGCTTGACAAAGAGAGCGTTTCCAAGGTTATGTCCGGTTAAAAAAAAGTGTGAGCCATGTTCCCTGGGAGACTTGTCCAATATGTAATTACCATAACTGAGGGCTTAAATCAAGAGAAAGTGACTACATTACTATTCTGTATGGGTATGCCAGATTTTTTCCCTACTTTAGGCAGGTTCTAATTAACAATGTTAGAATTTGTAAGTAATACGAACTGCTGTGGGTTAAAATTGTATTTCTCCCCTCAGATATCAAAACAACCTAATAATAAGGGAGAATTTTAAATGTAATTCAAGACTTTAGGAGCACATTTACCCCTTCTTAGTAGAAAGGATGAAAGTCATCTTTGAAAACTGGCAAAATGCTACAGAGCTCACCAAGGGAAAAAGCATTTAATCAAAGAGAAGAGCTTTCTGTAGCATTTAATGTACTCTCTGAGAGATACCCTCAAGCAACTACTCAATTCAGAGACTTGACAGGTGATATTATTTGTGGGAAGGACTACACCATGGCTGTGTGCTTTACTTTTTGCCATGCAGGTACAGCACCTTTGTTTAACAAGAAAGTAAATGTGGAAAGTCCAAAACTACTGAATAGAGAGGAGAAATACCCCAAAGTGAAAAAGACACTTTTGAAAAGCGCATAGGCTGCCTCCTTTATGCTTTTGTTTTGCCTTCTGTGTGCCTGAGAAAAAGGGGGAGGTGGGAGTCTGTTAAATTTTTTGAGCTTGTGTCAATAGGTACGAACAGTAAAGTTCTTGAAAAATAGGACCTATATGTGCTTTATTGATGTCAGCAGTAATACGTCATCTGTTCTCCTGGCTTTGCTATAGCAAGATGTTGTTTGCATTGGGGTTGCTGTTCTAAAAAACCCTCTAAGAAGGCAACTGTAATAATAAGGAACCAAGCAAAACATTATCAAATTTATCAGTAAGTAAATAGATTTATTTTTCCTGTTACTAAAAAGAATCTCATCTAGTAAGACATTTTACTGATTTTCTCCATCATCATTTCTTCCATGGTTTGGTTGATGTATACAATGTCAAGTTTCAACTGAGCTTAAAGAGTCTTATGCATGGAATTACAAAATGTTATATAAAAAACCTGCTTTAATTCTTATTTTCTCTGGAAGCAGCATAAGCTCAAAACAAGTTTTTTTTTTTCCTCAGTGACACTACAATGAGTTCATGACACAGTATTATCCAGCTTTTATCAGGTTTTGATGACCTGAATTGTGTTGACATCCAGGAGAGATGCTTTTTACAATGTGATTAGATATTTTTAAATTGTAGTTTAATAGAACCTACATTTAAAATAATCATAGTATCCTTCTGAAGAAAATGTCCAGCATTCAACTGAAATGTGTGACCAGCTGGGTCACAGAGGCACAAAGGGTTACAGTGAATGGGGTGGCATCAGTCTGATGACCTATCACTAAAGGGGTTCTGCAGGACTCTGTCCTCAGCTCTGTGCTCTTCAACATTCTCATAAGTGACTTGGACACAGGACTGGGAAGGATAAGTGAGCAAGTCTGCCACTAATACAAAACTGGGAGGAGCTGTTGACTCCCTTGAAGGCAGGGAGAAAGGGCTGGGCAATCACCAACCTCAGCAAGGGAAAGTGCTGGATCCTGCACCTGGGGCAGGGTAATCCTGGATGTATGGACAGAATGGGGGAAGAGATGTTGGAGAGCAGCGCCATGGAAAGGGACCTGGGGGTCCTGGTTGACAGGAAATTGAATCTGAGCCAGCAGTGCCCCGGCAGCCAGGAGGGCCACCCCTGTCCTGGGGGGCATCAGGCACAGCATCGCCAATCAGGCAAGGAGGGGATTGTCCTGCTCTGCTCTGAGGCGGCCTCACCTCGAGTGCTGGGGGCAGAGTTGGGTGCTGCAATACAAGTAAGATATAAAGCTGTTGGAGAGTGTCCAAAGGAGGGCAACAAAGATGGTGAAGGGTCTTGAGGGGAAGCTGTATGAGGAATCACTGAGGTCACTTGGTCTGTTCTGCCTGAAGAAGAGGAGACTGAAGGGAGACCTCACTATGGCCTATAACTTCCTCATGAGGGGAAGAGGAGGGGCAGTCACTGAACTCTCTGTGGTGAGCAATGATAGGACCCCAGGGAATGGTCTCAAGTTGTGTCAGGGGAGGTTTAGGTTGGATATTAGGGAAAGGTTCTTCACCCAGGTATTTGGGCACTGAAACAAGATCCCCAGGGAAGTGGTCGCAGCACCAGTCTGGGACAGTTCAAGAAGCATTTGGACAATACTCTCAAGCACATGGTGTGACTCTTAGGCTGGGAGATGAGCTTGATGACCCTTGTGGGTCCCTTTCAACTCCGCATATTCGGTGATTCTGTAACTAAAAAATTTGTATTGTTCTATTTGTTTTACCATGTAATTATTTAAGTTATTCTGAATCCATTTTCTTATAAATCCTTGGTTAGTGTAAGAATGTTTAGAGAAACTTCATTTAAATGCCACAACATGTACTGGAGGAGTAGTGATTGCTTCCTGTCTAATATCAGTTGCCTTTTGCTGACTTTTACAGAAATCAGAAAATATCTACGTCAAGCATCGGCAGTCAGCAGAAAATGAATGTCTATCATATTCTTATACTTTTCCTTGCTTGGCAAACCAACTTTTATGCTCACATCATACTCATACAATGCTCAAATAACACAGTCTACACTCTCTCCTGAGTGGGCCTGCGTCATTTAAGTGAAAGACATGGAATAGTTCAAAACATGATATCAGAAATAAGTCTTAAAACCAGAGGCATTTGTGTTCTCTCTCTCCAAAGATGCACAACATAATGAAGCATAATTTCGTGAACTGTATATAGTAGTGACATGGAATCAGACTTCCAGAAAAGAATAAAAAAGGAAGTAAAAGTTGCAATTCAGATCAACCTGTGAAAAAGGAAGGAATAAATCAAGAATCTACCTGTCAAGAGGACTTTTTTCAGAATGTAAGTGGGAACTGAGGATGAGACGATGGGAGGCCAGAGGCAGAGGTACAAGAGGCACTCAAATCAGAGCTTTTCCAGACCTTGTAAGTGCATGTTGAGCAACTGAAGGGCTTTACTTATACTGCTAATGGATGGTCCATTACTAGTTAGACTTACAGCCAGTTGCAGATAAACTGCTCTTAACTTCTGAAGAGATTCAGTGTAATCAGTTTCCCAGTCAGACTTCTCTAGGTGGCCTATTTATACCTTACTTGGTGACACAAATTTTCTTGAGCATATCAGAATATTTCACATGGATTGTGGTCTTTGCAGGCAACTAAATAGAAAGAGTTTACCAAAATTTTCTCACGGTCTATGCAATGCAATCTTTCTCTGGACAAACTGAAGGGATGGTGGCATGTGAGTGATGCATCCTTGTCCATATAATGCTTAAACTAAGACATGAGAAATGGTGATAATATTGCTATGTAAGTTGGTGCAATCTTTCACAAGAACAGCTGGTGCATCCAAAGTATCCCTACTCCAGCCAGCGAGACAGTGGGTACTTACTAGGTTCCCTAGTCCACTATTTTTTAAACTATCAAAACTCTCTGAGCACATGAAGGACAAGAAGATAATAGAAAAAAAGGACATTTCTAGAGCAAAAAAGTTCCTTTGTAATTTTGTGCCTGCAACAATGCTTGACCAGTGCTGTGAGACAACGGATTCGGCTAGTTGAAGAAATCAAACCATTTGATGCAGTATTTCACAAAAATTATAAAGTTTCTATTATGGTGGGACCCAACATGGAGTTCTGTTTGGAAAATGGTACAAATTTATTGCCTAACTACATTCTCAATTTTTTTTATTCTTACATCTGCTCTTCAAAGGAAAATGTTTAAGTAGAAGAAGGGAAGGGATGGGACAGGACGGGACGGGACGGGAAGGAAAGGGAAGGGAAGGGAAGGGAAGGGAAGGGAAGGGAAGGAAATTAATGAGATTGAATAGAAGAGTTGTCTTCTTGGTAAGGATTCACCTGTCCTGTTCCCCTGCTGAGAGTCCTGACAGGGACAAATAATGATTTTTGTGGAGATAATGTATTCTTTCAAAAATTTTAATGGAATGAAATTGTTCTTGCTTATGTATCTTTTACATTACTCTGCACAATATCTATATTTTTTTTGATGGATATTTAAAAAGTTGTTTGTACTTTGTATGAATGTCTTAAAGTTTCTTAATATTCAGGTTGTTCTAAGTTATTTGGCTCCTACCATTTAGATGTTGGTGAATTTTAATATTTCTGCTCCTGTTCAGCTTGCAAACATTTCGAGGAAAGCAGTCCTGATGAGAGAAGCTATGCACTAGTAAATGTCAAGTATTTATAAAAAAACAGCTCTCCAACTTTAATTATATTTCTAAATTAGATGCTAGTGTGTAAGATCTCTGAAAAAAGCAGAAGTTTTTTCACTGGTATACTTTGGGATGCTGGTTTTGTGCCACAGAAGTAGTTTTGAGTCAGCTCTCATACTTTCATCTTTCTAAACTGACCTGCCTGTATTTCATGTGAGCAGAAATAAATACCTGATCTTCTCAATTAACCAATATTTTCCCAATTCCCAAGCAATACTGCTACCACTAGGAAGTAGCTTTGTTATTCTACAAAGTTTCTTTTTTTTTTTTTTAAGAAGTTCAAGAGAATATATTTTGTGTATATGTTTATATATTAAAGATGTTCTAGTGTGCAATCCACACAGTGCACAAATTTTCTGTGGGAATGCAATGCAGATGCAAGTGCCATTTCTTATCCCTCTCAGACCTCACAATGCATCAGACCATTAAGTTAAGGAGAGGATTGCTTTCTGTACTAACCACACTTATTGATTCCACATGAAAAATAAGAATTGTATTGGAAGTCTAGATTTTAAAGATGATGATTAAACTTTTAAAAACTAAAATATCTGTGCAGCACTTCGTGTTACTCTCAAAATGACTTACAGTCCTATTTTCTTCTAGAAGAATTGTTTCACAGATGAATGTCATCAAAAGGCTATGCTCTATACCATTTTAAACTAAGTGCCTCCCTTTCTAGCTTTTTTCCCATAAATTTCAAAATGAAATGACAGGTAGTGTTTTGATGTGGAAAGTAGTCCCAATATATGTCATTCCTTATCCCATTAGTTTTTTTCAAGTACAAATATCCTATCAAGATGAAAAATTAATTAGTTCTACCTAGAGTATTTAGACAGAAGTAAAATATCAGTAGTGACTGTTACACTCCTATAAAATCTCAGCTCCCAAAGTAGGAAAATAACACACAAGCCATTTTTCTCAATACAGAAGTAAAAGCTGTGCATGGTCATGGTCATTAGAAACTACAACTACTAATGGTGGCTGCTGTACGCAACAGAATTACAGAGTTTTTCTCTAAAGTCTCTCCTTAGCGTGAAGGAAATATTTTTAGTTATAGAATTGTAGAGACTATTTCTTTATTGTAAAATGGTTAAAATTATCACAGGTTTCTTTAAATAAATGATTTGAAAATAACTTATAACTGGTGCAGCTTTCATTTAGTAATCTGAGAGATTCATTACTACATAACTAGAAAAGTTGTATTTTAAGTGTAACAAGACCATTTACTTATGCATGTAAAATGCCATATTCATAGTAGATTGTTATATTAATTGGAGAGCTATCTGGTGATCTAGTACACTTCAGTGGTTTCTTTACAAATCCCCTAAATGCAAAGGAAATTTTCCAATGTTTTCTAAGGAGATTTTATACAAGACCATCCTAACAATTTTTCTAAAATATTTTCCTTTTTACCCTTAGGGAGGTCATGGAAGAACCTCTAATTTAGGTGCTAAAATGAGAAGAGAGAATGCCACTGAATGATATAAACAGAGAGAAGAAGCAATGGGCTGCATTTTTGTAGAACACTTATGAGATTTCATATTAGACAAGTTCTTCAGAAAACTTAAAATAGTGTGTTAGCTCCATACCTTTAGTGTCCCTGAAGATCTCTGTGAAATAATTAGTGGATTCAAAGACTCCAGTAGTATTGCATACCTGAAATGTAGTAGAGGGAAAAAAAGACCCGGTAAATTTGATCCAAATTACTGCATTTAGCTTCATTGTGAGCAAATCAAGATGACAAGGTACTGTCAATTCATTAAAAAAGGTCATTGTTTTGACAGGTTTAATTCAACCTACAGTAATCTGATCAGCCTTCAGAGTGTAGAAAATCTGAAGGTGATTTAGCTTTATCTGTTTTGGCACTTAAACTGTTTATTAATTAATGATGTGAACTTTGAACATAGAAAGCAGTTTTCATCATATGCTAGCAAGCAATCTCATAACATATTCTTGTCAATACTAGCTTCATATTCTCCTTCCACAACTTTTCCAAGTATTTTTCAATGACACCCTAGGTTCTTAATCCTTCTCCAAATGAATGATTTTGTCCCACTAGAACTTGTAATGAATGAAAAAAAAGAATAATTAGGAGTTTTTGTCATTGTTGACAAATTCATAATGCTTAAAAATATAGAGACTTCTAGCAGTAGGATAAATTTATTAATTTTCAAAATCAGTACAATTCAAAGGAAATGAAAAGTCACACAAAATGCATTGTCTCAAAATCCTCTTGTATTTAGTTTATAATGAGCCTGCATTGTGGTTCACATTTTTTTCCCATTTACATATTGCATCTTAACTGCAAAATCCCTACCTGTTCTTTAACTCTGCACAGATCCAAACTGTGAGAATGTAATTGCCTTCTAACAGGGTTCTTATTGCTGTAACATATTGATGTGTTTAGATGATTGCATCTGTGTAGACAGGCTATCCTGTCTTTCATGACTGTTGTCTAAGCAGAAACATGAAAAACTTCAGAGAGTTCATCTTCAGAACTGAAAATGTAAAACCATTAATTTTTTAATAGAAAAATGAAGGTTTTTCTTTAGTGTCTGATAGAGAAAAGAAGGTCTGTTGAAGCAAGGTTTGTCCAGATTATAGCAAATAAATCTCTTTTATAGTGCTCAATCTTATGACAGCAGCACTCCATACAAGAGCCATTCAAAGTATTTTCAGTTGTTATTTATTTTAAATTTTATTTATTTATTTAAATGTATTTGTTTATTTAAAAGAACAGTTCAATCAAACATTCCTGACACCTTTATTAATTAATCCCTTATCCTGCTTTTTGAACACGAAGTCTCAGAAAATGTTTTGTTCTATTATATTTTTATGTGAATGACATTTATTAGACTGGCTGACTCTATCGTATTTATGATGTTGTCTTTTAAAATGGGTTCAAACACGTGGGTTTTAAGTCTTTCAGAAATGCCAAGACTTACTTAAAAAACAGAATGCTGTCTGTATTCCCTTGACCTGAATCACATTAGCGTCACTGATTATTTTACTGAAGGGAAGAAACTAGAAAGATGAGGCAAGGCAGTCTTCTGAATAAAAATAATATAGCCTGCCCCCTTGAATTCCAATATCCTTTGTTCAGATTTCTTATTTGGTTACACAAAGGACTTAGTTTAGAAAAAATCTGTTATTTTCAAATAGTAGAAGCTTTCTTAACATCTACATTCTGTTCCATTTTTCAGATGACTAGGATAAAAACCAAGGTTCCACCAGAACAAGTTTTTCCAGCCAAATAGAACCACCACTTTCAAGAACTGGCTGAAGTGGTTCCATCTGCATTGAGAGCTGCACCTGAAGCCAGTGTTGGAGGTTTTATCCTGCCAACATTTATATGCTGATTACTTCTTTAAAACTTGAGAGTCATTTCCCCAGCAGCACCTGGAATAATTGCAGAGTGACTGGCAAATGAGTCATGAAGGCACTGTTACGTGTGCCAGTCACTGTTCAGCTAATAATGCTCCAGAATCAACACGAACATCAGTACATGACCTTTTGCTTCACTGCTACCCTGATTTTGTATCCCTCTTACTTGATTTGTTTGTTGATGCTTGTAACAATGACAACAAAAGAAAGACCTATCCAAACAAGGTTATTTTTTCCTGAAATAGAACTATGTTCATTAAAATGAAGAATGAAAGAAAATGCTGCTAAATCCAAAAAGGTTTTATCAAAATAGATGACTCCTTATTGGCTGAAAATACCTTTTACATTGACTTGCACCAACTGTGCTTTAGTTCTTCTGCTGAACAGACACTTAGTTAAAGGTGTAACTTTTAAATAGGGAAAAATAACTTATTGTATAAAATGTGGATTTTAAGCTGTCAAAGAACAGCATTTACATAACACCCACCATAGATGATTTTCTGATTAAATTTTTAAAAATATGCCAGTGTGAGTATTGCATTGCACCTGGCTTTTTTCATCTGAGAATGCTAAATTATTTCAAAGCTACCTTTACATCACTTCATGCAAAAATCTCTCTTTTAAGAGAAAAATTGGGCTACTTAGTTTAAGACGCTAGCAGTTTGTGAGAGTTTACTTTTATATTGGATTTTTCTGGCAAGGTTTTGGAAACTCCAGGGTGGCTCCTGTGAGAAGCTCCTAGACACTTCCCTTGTGTTTGATAGAGCCAGTGCCAGCGTGGGTGGGCCAGCACTGGCCAGGGGCGAGCCCATCAGCAGCAGCGCCGCTGGGATAACCGAGCCGAGGGAGGGTGGGCTGGGGGACCTGGTCCACAGCAGCAGCCACAGAGAGAGGGGGAGGAGGGACTTCTGATACCAGTGCAGAGACCTCTGTGCAGCCCATGGAAGACCATGGTGGAGCAGGTGGGTTCCTGAAGGAGGCTGTGATCCTGTAGGAAGCCTGTGCTGGAGCTGGCTCCTGGCAGGACCTGTGGCCCCATGCAGAGAGGCGCCCACACTGGACTGGGTTTGCTGGTGGGACCTGTGGCTCCATGGGGAAACCAACACTGGAGAAGCCAGTTCCTGAAGGACTGCTGCCCTGGGATGAAAGCCAGGGGAAGAGTGTATGGAGTCCTCCTCCTGAGGAAGAAGTAGCAGCAGAGAACATTTGAAGAACTGACCATAACTCATTCCTCATTCCCCTGTGGCACAGAGTGGGAAGAGGTTAGAGAAAACCAGAAGTGAAGTCGAGCCCAAGAAGAAGGATGTCTCAACCCACAAGTCTTTCATTATATTTTCTGTTCCCTCTCCAGATGAGGAACGGAGTGACAGAGTGGATTTAGTGGGCCCCTGGCAGCCAGGGTCAACGCACCATGTTAGGTGTAATAATATCTAACAAGTTCAGGACAATCACTTGATACAAAGAAGTCCTAAACCAGGGTGCACTGGAATAATTCAAAACCATGCTTATCATCAGAGAAATGTGTGTCAGTGAAAAAAGCTTCAAATGTAAAAATATAATTTTTATACGCACAAATATATAATATGCAATATTAAAAATACATAATTTATATATATATAATTTCTACAGGAGAATGAAGTATGAGATTTTTCAATAAGGATTCCCATATCCTGATAGATGCCCTAAATTCTAATCTTCTCATTTCTTTGCATTGTACCTCTTCTGCTCACATCACGTTTTTCATACTGCTTCTGAAAGGGTTTTGTTTCTCTCTAATGCAAGATGAAATAGTTTTACAAGACTGAGAAGTATCTGAAACATACTGATTTTCTGCCAGGTCCTCATTTAAAACAGTATTACAGAAACTGTCAAGAAAATCTCTTGTGATGACCACAGAAAGAAATGATGACAATTATTTGCCCCCAGTCTAACTTTATTTTAATGAAAATAAGGGCAAAGTGTTTGGGGATCAGGATAATGTAACCAATATTAGATTAGGATACAATTGAATGCTACCCAGGAAAATGGTTCCTACCTATTCTCTTATTTGTAATGGGACTTGGTGGCTTCAGAATATGTATAGCATACAATTCTATTGCAAGTGCAAGGTAATTAAATTAGGAAAATGCACATTTTGTAAGATGTTGGGTTTTTTTTTTTTCACCTTGTTAATCCTCATTTAAAATGATGTTTCACAGTAGTGCAGTTACCACAATGATAATTAAGTGATCTTCCTTTGGTTTACTTGCCTGACAAAACATAAAGAAGATGATAAATATTCTGCAAAACCTTGCATTCTGGGAACCTCGGTAGTCTGGTACGCCAGCTATTTCCACCACTATATTTCAAAACACCTTCTTGCTCCTTCTTTTTTGAAATGACCACTTCCTGATGTTCTTCCATTTTCTCTTCACTCAGCATAAGGTCCTTTGGAAGAACCCTGTCCCAGGCTGCACCTGAAGTAATCATGATGCCTAACATCCCTGACTGATAAGCAGCTATGGTGGGACAAGCAGCCACTGCTAGGCAGGTCCTACTTTCCAGGAAGGGAAAGGTGTCACTCATTGTGTCTCTACAAAGGCACCTCTATCCAGGCCACTATCCTGGAGCTAGTTTTGAAAATATGTAAATGTACCCAGTGAGTACTCATGGTAGTCTCCACTTTAATGGGGTAATACTCCTGGCTTCCTAAACCTTGGACCAGCAGGATTAAGCCCAGAACTTAGAAGAAAGAGACATTTGTGTATGCCAGTTTAGTTAAATAAATGGTGCTTTTGTTGTTTGATGTTGTGCAGAGAAGTTCTCACATATTAAAGAACAGATACTTTCATAGCTTCATATGTTCTTACAGAAACAACTTGGAAATTGCAGCTACTATTTTTTATTCTACTACTACCACATTATTTAAATCAGTTTTACAAGGTCCATGAAATATGCTGTAGTTTAGGAGCTGCTGCTCTAGTGCTTGCCTTTTTAGCTTTCTGAGAGACAAGTCAGATCTTTCAGATCAATATTTTTTTCCTCTTTCAATGCTTTCTGTCTCAGCAACATCAAGAAGTGTCCCATGTGAAAAATGGTTCTAATTATGTGTTGTGTCAAAACTCTCCCGAACCAGACAGGCAGTAAATGGAAGAAAGTCTGAACTTCATTGATAAAAATGGGGAGAGCAAATGGGTGGCCTTTTGACCAACATGAACAGATTCAGTATAAATTCTAAAGCAAGTCAGAAAACAGAGGAAGATGTACTCAGGACAACAGGGGACAAATGTTTACAGCTTAGTGCATGTGTAAGACTGGAGGTAAAAAAAGGGAAGCTCATACCCCCTACCTATCCCTCTGAGTCTAAAGCACACCTTCCCATCTGAAAACTCATCTGCAGGGCACCTAGATGAGACATAGAGGCTGTGTTTGGGATACAGGTTGTTTTCTTAAAAATCTCCCTGAGCAATACGTTCATATTTTCTCTTTTACCTAATGCACTATATACACCTCTAAAAACTCTCATATAACTCATTTATCACTCTGCTACCAAGACCGTAACACTTCTCCGTCATAATTAAATATTTTCAATCTATATAAATAAGGCTTACTGTTAGAAAAAAACTGAGGATGAATAGCAAGGTGTGCATTTTCTTTCTTAGTGCATCAAGCACAATATTTATATATTCATGTAGTTGTCTGGTTTAAGAGGCTGTCATAAATGGGCTGAAGATAATTATGAGAGGCAGTCATTCAAGGAAGTTATAGAAGCTCCTCCATCTTCCAAGAACAACCTCCCAATTAACTGCTTCAACATGAAATTGTGAAATTCTTAACGTGATAATACCAAGAAGCACAACACTTGGTGAAGATATTTTGATATGAACAGAGCTGGTAGCAGTAATACAGCAATAATTGCTAGCTCATTTACGGCCTATTTAGCTCGTGCAGTGAACCAGATGAGAACAGCTAATGAGCACAGCTTCTTGCTGTAATTAGTAGAACAGTAGTGGCTCGCAGATGATTTACAGTTTGCAAAAGTCAGTGTATTTACTGAAAAGCTTGTGTTCTCTATGAAGCTGTGCCATATGAGGAACTGAGGATGCCATGTTTTACTTTCTAATAAGCCTTAAGATTTGGTTTATAATAACCTCAGAATTCATCTCAATCTAACAGAAGTACAACACTGAAGATTTCTGTGTGCTGTTTCTTAGTCTGCAGTCGAGTCTATCAGAACTTATTTTGCCAGTTGATGTATTTTCTTTCATTTCTCTTGTTGCAGAAATAAATTTCTTTAAAATGGCATATTTCTTGCCCGACTGGCACATTAAAGACCATTTTATGTTGTGCTAAATCACAGACATATGTGCTGTGCAAAACTAGAATTCAAATAGGTTAAAGAAGGGACAATAAAATATAGGAACAAAATGTTTGCAAAAGATCAGTACTGATATTTTATAGACCCCAAATTAAAAAATAGATAATTTTAAGAAAGTCTAAGTTGCCTTCCTTTCCTTAACCATTGAATGGACTGCTTATAGACAAGAATGCAATTACAACAGACAGCTACACCCAAATGATATATACTAAATCTTTGCAGAAACATTAAATATTCTTATAAAACGTCCAATTCAGTGTTTCAGATTCACAGGACTCAACCAGAACCAAGACCAGTCCTGAGTTTCTAGAGTTTTGTCTTCATTATTATTTTTAACACTGTGAGTGCTTGAATGCTACTTTTGTTCTTGAAGGATAGCAACTGAAACTGTGAAACTACTAAGGCCTGGTAAAACAGTAAAGCAGAGACTTTCCTTTAGCCAAGATCTGTACACTTAAAATCATACCTCTAAGAGCAGCCAAAAAGTAATGCAGGTGGGAAATAGTAATAGCTCATGATGCTGTGTAATTTAAAAAACACATGAATAAACTTTTTAATTAAACAATGACATGACTTCTGAGTAAAATATATTTCTATTTCAAAACACAATCAAGGCAATTACATTATTCAGCAAATTCAATTAAAAATTACTGGTCGAGTTGAAAGGAAACAGAAGTAACCCAGTTTTAAATTTCAAACACAAGCAAATGATCTTTTTAGACATCTCATATTCTGAGTGTTCTAAGCACTTCATGATAGTTTGTTTTACTGATGATAGTTTGTCATTCATTTAAGTGTCCAATTATTGTTTCTTCTGTGCAACATGAAAACCTCAGGTCCTTCCTGAGGATTCCCAAGTCTTCATCAATGCGTTCTGTCCACTATGTTGCACTGTAAGGACTATTTATCACATTTCTCATGCTGACCTGTTTGCTTTATCTTGCAGGCACTACTTCATTATTTAATGAGTTAAAGGAATTCAAATGGGGACATTTAAAGTACTAACAACATAATACACTCACTACCTTAACCATTTATACTTAATAGCTCAACAAAACCTTAACAGTGTTGAAAAGATCGCTGAGTCCATATGACACTGGTATATGTAGTGGTAATACCTCTCAGTTAAATCCAGCTGCCTACAGTACTGCTCTTGTAAGTCAGTGAAATGGGTTTGAGAACCTTTATGAAGGGAGAGCAGAATGTGTTCTCCCAGACTGCTGCCTGAATGGGGAAAATGAGGAGGTCAGGCAAGATGATCTCTTTCAACCTCAACCATTCTGTGATTCTCAGGTTATATATTGTCAGGGGTTATTATTATTTTTTTATTTTTTAGCATGTTGCAAAATGAGAAAAAGCATTTATTTGCTAAGCTCTACCATGCAATGTATAAATTGTCCACTTGCTGACTGGACAATTAAAAGTCAACTATGCAAGAAAATACACAGAATAGACTAAGCAAAATTAAGTAGTGTATATTCTCATGTTCTCTTTACACTTCCTACTCACTCTTTCACTACTTCTTTCATGTTTCATTGTATTGCATACTGAATGGAAATTCTGAAACATGATAAAAAGTCCTTAAAACGTTTAGCAGCAACCCTTCAGCAAAATGATAAGTAGAAAGTAATGATATCTGCAAGGTTCACACATGGTCAAGAGGCATTATCAGTCCTCATTTGTATGCTAATACAAATTTGCTTTACATAATATGCCCGTTTCTAGTTGGAAAGAGTTTTCAGCAAATTTAGCAATATTTGATGCAGAGATGTTGAATAATTTGGCCAGTGAAACAGCCATAGAATCACAGAGATTCATCCTGCTTTTAAATACTGTTTGACCAGTTTCATTTTCTTGCCTCTATCTCCTAATCACCATGACTTCTTTCTTTCTTCTGTGTCATTTAAGAAGAGGAACTTCTTTGCCTTTCTTTGCACAATTATTTCCCATTCTTATTTGGAAACTTGGGTTGCTTTGCAACTCTATAATGGAAAAAGCTGTCATGGTCAAAATGCAGAAATCTCCCTTTTAGCTGCTGCAAACAACCCTCTCAGTCCCAAACACCACTGAAAATTTTAGCTACAGAATGTGACTAGTCTGTCATGTTTTACTTAGTGCACCCAGAAGTATTGATTATGTGCTTAAAAGCAAACAAGGGAGAACAGTAATTTTGCAGGAAATCTGCATAAAGGCAGCTTCCTGTTTACCAGCAAACCCCCTAGAACTTCTCTGCGTTTGTTGTGCCAGTTTTTCTTTTTCTGTCATGTCTTTAAATTTATCTTCAGGAGTGTCACAAAATGGTCCATGAGAAAGTGAATAAAAATGTTTTCCTTGTCCATACAAACTTTAAGAACTTTTCTCTGTGGGTTTGCATGAACAGAGGTTTTTTTACAGATATAGCCGCTGCCTGGATTTGAGTGGAATTATATGTGCTTGGTACAAGTCACTTGGCTTTTATCACCCTGACCTTCACCACAAAACTACATGTAAACTGAGCAAAACTGTGAAGGCCTAGATTTTCTCAAAAAAATTATGTTTAAGAGATTAACAAAATTACTTTCTCTTTTTTTTTTTTTTTTTTTTTTTTTTTCCCCCCCAAGCCTTATGCAGGGCTACTGTTCAGGAAATTCAGAAAAAAGTTGCAGTCTGGCATTTACTGGAAAAGTAAACACTATCACATGGACATACTATATTATTATTGTATGGGTTTTTTTCTTCAAATATACAATTATGAAAAGGTAAAAGGTTTTAAGTTGATGCTGGTAAATTATGCCTTGAATTACTTCTATTCTGACATACATAGGTGAACATTACAGTTAGTTTAACCAGAGGAAAATTTAAATTACATTGTATAATATCATATTGGGGGACTATTTAACTATAAGTTAATACAAACCTACAGGAGCAGGATGCAAAATAAAGTGTAATCCATTAAAAATGAAGTGTTTTCCCTTGGAACTTCCAAACCTATAAACACAAAAATAAGCTCTTTTGCATTTGTCTCTATATTTTTTTCTTTATGCACTGGTTTTGCAGAGTTCTTTGTTCCAGCAACACTGTCACAGACACTTCCACAAAATTTCTATTATCAGTGTGTGCTGCAAAGGACAAACCACACCACAGCGGCATCATGCTCAGTCCCTAGGACTTCAGCCTGGGACACTGTAAGAAGAGAGTTATGAGGCTGCACCCTGCTGTTTTTCCAGAAGCACCCCTTTAGCCAGTGCTCTTCTCCCTTTCAGATCAGTGGACTGAGAGTGGCACACAACAGGGACCTGTGGTCTGAAGGCTCCAAACCTGCTCCTGGAGGAGCAGCCAGCCAGCTCAGACTCTTCCCATTGTGGATATTGACTGCTCAGAGCTTTGGTAAGTGACAGAGAACTCTCAGACTGGCCTGGATTCAGCTGCAGGCTCTGGAATCCCAATTGCTGTGTAGATCCAGGAAAAAGCAGGTAAAGAGGACTAGAAATGGGTCTGAGTCGGTATGACTGGTCTGTCAACATTTTGATCCCTGTCATTTAGTTTTCTGCATTTAAAACAACACCTTTTGCCTCAAAAAGTATATGAGATAAAAAATAATCACCGAATATATCAGAGTGTGTATCACAAATGACATTTCACATGGAGCTCTTATTCATAAGACTTAAGCTCTTATTCATAAGCTCTTATTCATACTAAGACAGAATTTTGAAATGTGTAATATTAAAGAATAATAGTCTTTCAAATAATTGTAGGATTGTTTTCCAATTCACCACTGAAATGTAATTACATTGTCAAAAACTGTCAAAAATAAAAATTAATACATATTCAAATTATTAGTATTTTATGAACATTAAATGATGTTTAATACCTCTCATATTATCAAATGGTTATATAGGATAAAATCTAAGGCTATTATTGAATTCAATTCTTATATCTTTTTAAATACATAGGTCACCAGTATGTCTGTTATTTGGATTCTTTTAAACTAAATTATATATTTAAAGGTTTATGCAATCCCTAGTTAGAATTGTACAATCAGAATTCCATTATATACATTGAATATAAAATTTAAAAGAATTAAATTTTTAAAAATCTTTACATAATTGCTGAATATGAAATGAAAACCAAATGGCTATACCATTTTTTGCATATTTCCAATACTATATGTTTTCTTTAAATCAAGGATTCATTTTAAAGAAATTTCTGCAAGGAAATAAAAGGACCTTTGAGGCAAGAAAATATTTTCTTCACACTTTGGAAGCTGAATGCCATTTAAATATAATAGAACTTCTGTTTTTCAGATGTTATTTAAGCAATGGTTTTTAGTGCTGGAAAAGGACAATTAAAAAGATTCTACCTACAGAAGTATCCTCCTGACTCTCAAAATTCAGACTTTTATTCATCTAATAAAAGCAGGCAAGAGTAGTTGCTTTTTCCAAAATGTTCTTTTTAAGAGGGCAAGAGTCTCTCACAGAGAAGCTCCCATGAACTCCTTCGTCTTTCTAACAGAATCACTGAAATAGATACTGTAGTGTTAAGTATGTATACTTAACGACTTAATTTGACTCATTTTTTGGGTATTAAAAAAATTTGTAGGATTCAAAGTAAAATTTTTAAAAAAAATGATGGAAACTAGGAGTCAACGTGACGCACTGCAAGTGAAGGACCATAGTTCTGTACCCATGAGATAGAAGATCAGACAAGTCTCCTACAAGAGCACTGTTACTGCTTTTCTAGATATTTAGTATATCTAATAATTTTTATAATGTATCAATGTAAAAATTATTTTTATAACACTGGAAAAAGGCTTAAATATATTATGTAAATGTTAAATTTCATGTCTGTATACTATTCCTCTTGGTCATAATCAATGAAGTTTCTACTGTCAATGCTAGGTCCTTTTTGGACTTTCTTAGATCACTATTATATTTGGGCAATACGACTCTTAAGATATTGCAATTGGGTCATTTTCAGACAGATGAATGAATTATGGCTTGAAAAAAAACCCTTTTTTCTAAGTTCTTTGACAAGATGCACTTGTTCTAATGGAAGTATTTTCCTCCTAAAAATGTGCTTGCTAACACCTGGATTTCAACTCTAAATAGAGATACCCAAACCCTAAAATTGGTACCTTTGGTATTTCTTACTTGAGTTGGAAACAAAAGCTAAGAAAGAAGCTGGCAGAACTTTAAGAAAAGCTTTCATGCCTGGAGTTGCAGAATAATGTACATAATGATTTCTCCAGTGTTGCACAGTGTGCATCTTTGAGAATACATGAGTCCACCCAAGTTAAAGTCACACACGCACAGCAAAACAAGTAATGAATAATGAGATGGTGAAACTGAACTGTCACTGAGGTTGTAATTCTCTGTGTCTCACTTTTGCTTCAGTGACTCTTTTCTTTTAGCCTGAGACACAAGCAGAACAAACAATTAGTGCAATAATTGATGATCTGTGCCTTCAAAGCTTGTGGTGGCCATGCTCATGTTTTATAAGTCTACTAATGCAAACAGCTCTTGTGATTAGCATGCTGCCTTTTGTTCAATGACAGTGCTTGGGAGGTACACCTGTATCAGACAAAAGATTTTTATCTGCACTTTTTGGTCTGTGAATAAACTATTTTATTTCTTTCTGGTTTTAGATCTAAAAAAACTTATATCTGCAATTGTTGAAATCATTACATGTATAGCTCATCTTCTAGAACCTTACCTTGCCTTCTGATTGGGTTGAGTTTTTCTTGAGATATTGTAAAATAATGCTGCAAGTATTAAAAAACCCTCTAAGTTTATCTACCTGGTTTTGATTTCCTTGAGTTATTCAAACACTGATGTTGCTCACATCAGATTTTTTCCAGAGTAGTCTAGTAAACTTTCATTTATTATTAAAAAAAAAATTTCCTAGCTTCTTTAAAAGCCAGCAAAAACCAAAGATCTGTAATCTTATTTGTCATCATTAAGTTCTAGGGTAGGATAAAAAGGAACTATATGAAAGAATAATTAAACTGATAAACAGCATGCCATCTTTGCAAGAGAATATCTTTCATAGTATATTCAATTCCTTGATTTAGAGATTAGGATCAGGTAGGAATAAGTCTGGAAAAAGTTTTATCATGGTCTGAAACCATTCCACAATAAATAGAAGTGTAATGAATGGTGTGCACATTCACCATTGATTTTAAACCTCTCTAGCACATACGCATTTCTCTAAGGCTGCTTGTCAATACTAACTTGCTTTCCTGTTTTAGCTAATAGGTAAAATAAACCTTAATTATGGTCCACATTGTCAAATAAGGAAATGGAACTGCCCTTAAAATCTTATTAAAAATCTTCTGGAATCTATAAAATGAAATAAAGATACTTACAGGAACCTGTTTCACATGTATCAGCTTTGATCTTTTTCTGTATGATTAACCTAAAAGAAAAAACAACCAAACCCTGTCCTTTTGCAATAATGGGGGAATCCCCCCACTGAAGTAAATCCTTAAAAAGTGATTGATTGATTTATTTGCAGATATCTAATTTTTTCATACTTCTGTACATGTAGAAAGACCCAAAAAGTTTAAAGGGCCAAAAACTGAGATTCTGTAGTATCCCATTTTCAATTCTGCAAGATTTCATTCTTATAGAAAGTGTCACAGATTTGAATATTCTATGTTAGTGGTGCTAACACAGGCAATTCATATATTTAGAGCTCTCAACACTTGTGTCAAAACACAACGCACAGTGTTAACAAAGCACTCTGCAGTTCCTGGGTAGACAACTCTAAGTGCAGTTATCCACTGCAGGAACAGTGACTTCAGATCTGTGACTTCTGGATATCAAGGAACCCTTACTGGAGGTTAATTGTCTTCCCTCTGTCATCTACCATTCAGAACTTCATCATCCTTTATCTACTTGCACACCATAAATTCCAATTCTTAACAGATTTGGTGTCCTTGCTCAGCATCACTTAAAAGACTGCTCTAAAGGTATGCTGCTATGTATTCAGAGAAGCTAAAATCTTCTAAAAATCATCAGATTACTTACATCAGATTCATTGAGTGACAGCTAATCTGAGATAAAATTTATAGCCACATTAAGGCCAACTCCGTCAAGAAATCCACCCACACAAACATAGGTGTGTCATGAGAGGGAAACACAGCATACAAATATTGCTAACAACATTTTGATGGTCTTTCTTTTGATAGGTAAAATCTTATACAGCATCACATTAAAACAAAGGGAAAAGTTGAGGGGAAATTTAGGAAACAAAACTAGATGTCTGAAGTTATCTTTCAAATGTTGTTGTTAAGAATTTTTTCAGCATTTATACATGAAACAAGAACATTATACAATCTAAGCTTTACACAGCAATGTCTGTTGTGATACCCATGACCTTGCTGAGTACTTACAGTTGTGTCAGAACTCAGTTAAATACATGAGCCTCTAGTGCTTTTATTCTTTCCAATGTTGTTTGTTTACAGTGAATTTATCTATTGCCACCTTCAGAATATTTTATGTTTACAGTGAATTTATCTATTACCACCTTCAGAATATTTTATGTCTTCTTTTTTCACATAGCTAAATATTTTTCTATATATATTGATGTAGAAAAATTCTCATTGTTCAGTTTAACCAGAAAAGCAGATAATTTATGCTCTGATGCATTTCCAACTTGAGTTGCTCTCATTTTTTATCTGATTTACATCCCTATTAAAAAGAAATCTTTGTGATTCAGAACTGTAAATTAAGTTTCAACAGATTGAGTCTGGTCAAAAAATCTTTAAAGGTATTCGGCCATAGATGGTCAGTCAGATAAACAATTCTCATACTCAAAGAAAAATATTATTTAGTTTATTAAAATTTTTAAAAAGTCTGTGCAGGATTCAAAGGTAAACCCAGCCTATTACTACACACAGCTATGTATGATAATACTGGGTTCATATTGGCTGTGATATGAAGGATAGTTGGTAAACAATAGCTTAACAAATGGGTCAGCCTAATGCAATGTCAGAGGTCCTGCTGGTATCCATGACTCACAACAGCAACCATGAAACAGTCTATACAGCTTCACAGAATTCTCAGTCATTATTCATAACAACATATACTCATTATCAAGCTTGCAATGTGTTTTGTTTGGTCTCAAAGCTTTTGTTTTGATGGATTCACTTTGGTCTCGTGATTTTGAAATCCTAGCTCAAATTCTCAAGTTCCAACTATTGTTCCCATTGTGTATGCTTGGAAGAAGAGAAAAAGTATGTGACAAAAAAAGGAAAATTGAACAGATATCAAGGCGTGACACTTGGAATTCAGAAACCTTTTTTAAGCACAAAGTTTTGAACAAAAACTTCCTAATGCTCTTTCAAGGCCAAGGTGAGATTCATATCTTTCTGCTAACAAACAAAGGATCCTTGAAATCCACTGGACCTAAAGCTTCCTACATTGATTGAATCTGAACCTCTCTATTAGCATTTGACAAAAGCAAATATTCAATAGAATAGAAGTAATTTTATTGTGCTTGGTGCATGGTTACAGAAGAGCAGTCAGATAAAATCCTATCAGCAAACTCTAACTGCATCATCACAATTTTTACTACAAAAATTTAAATGTCCTAAGAGTCTCATTTTTCTAAGAACACAATGTATCCAAACTACATTTTTTACTTCTTTGTGGAGTAGTTTACTTAAACCTTTTAGATAAAGCAAGCACAAAACAAAACTTGTAGAGATTAGTTGCAGAGTTGACATCATTTACTAGCTTGGTATTCTTATTCACAGACACACCATATTTAACATCAACCAGAACATTCAAATTATGTTACAAGATTTTCTGAAAAACTATTTTTTTTTTTTTAAATCTGTAATTACTTTTTTTTTAATACTAAAAGACAGCATAAGAAGCAGGTGATGAGTTTTCATGTTTTGCTAGTGGTCAAAAGTTACAAAGACCTATCTATGACACCGCTTGCTTGCAAATCCTTAAACGATTTCCTGGGCAATCCAGCACATAGTATTTAGTGTCTCCTTTAAATTCTAACCCGTGCTACATCCAGAGCAGTGTGGCCAGCAGGGCGAGGGATAGGATTTTACCCCTCCACTCTGCTCTGGGGTCCCCAGCATAAGAAGACTGTGGACCCACAGCAGTGGGTCCAGAGAGGGCCACAGAAATGATCAGAGGACTGGAGCACTTCTGCTATGTGGAAAAGCTGAGAAAGCTGGGGTTGTCCAGACTGGAGAAGAGAGGGGTCTGGGGACACCTTATAGCATGCTTTCAGTATTTAAATTGGACTTTAAGAGAGATAGGGACAGTCCTTTTAGCAGGGCCTGTAGTGACAGGGCAAAGGGTAATGCTTCTAAAATAGAAGATTATAGATTTAGAAGAAACTATTTTTACTATGAAAGTGGTGAAGCAATGGCACCAGTTGCCCAGATGTGGTAGATGTCCCATCCCAGGGAGAAGCCAAGGCCAGGTTTGACAAGGCTCTGAGCAACCTGATCTAGTTTAATATTTCCCATTACATTTAATATGTCCATTACAGGTGGCTTGGACTAGATGATCCTTAGAGGTTCCTATCAACCTAAATTATTTTAAGATTCTATGATCCTATGAACTGGGGCTCTTTTGGTGGTGCTGACCTAAGGGAATTTCATGTCTTGCATGGAAAGAAATACCTCAGAAAACCTCAAAAAAATCTAGTTCTTGGCTCATCTGGCAGATTAAAATTTTGTAGAATAACCACAAATAAAGTAAAAGGACAATAAGTGGAAACTAGAACAAAGAAAGGAGTTAAACCAGACAGAAACAAGTAACTTAACTAGCTTTTATCTGTCAGGGAAAAACATCATTAGTGATAACCTTAATTGCAATTCTTATCCTGCAAACTAACAGGTGTCCCTACAAATGCCAGACTGCTTCTCTCTTCAGTTACAATTAAGCTTTGTCTTGTACGTTACTTGCAAAGCTTGCAATTTCTAAGGTCTCCAGGACAGCCTGTTTCCTGAAGACAAAAATCACTGAACCACACAGATCTAGTCTTCTTTAGCTGGAAAATACTCCTGCTCCTTCCTAGTTGGTAAACTGGGAGATTCAGCTGCTACACACATCCAAAATGACCAGGGCTGTGATATAAAAGTATGTAAAAAATTACTATAAAATACAGTGGAGTTTTTAATTAGAACAAATTCTGAGAAAACAAAAGACAGCTGTGTTCTCAGGGGAAGAAAAATGCTTTTTCATGTATTACTGCTAATAATGAAAAAAGAAAAAAAGGTGTAAATTATCCCCATTTGAAAATCTGCTCTGGTGATAAAACCCAGTTACTGAACTATCTAACCCAAAACTTGACAAGACCAAGGAAATTCCTGATTTTAATGTGTTCTGAATTAGTAACTATATGATGATATAAGAGATGTTGAGGACTGAATGAAAATGAGCATTGTACCTTCTATTCCTCACTCTTTTATGAAAGACAGTCCCATGTCTTCCAGCTGACCCACTATGGTGGTTAGCAATTTTAAATAAAGGAGTACCTTTAATTTTTACATTTCAGATTGATTTAGCAGAAAGGGATAATCTCAGCTATTTGACAGCAGTTTCCCTGTTGCAGCATATGTCACAATCACCCAGCCCCACTCCCAAACACCACAAACTGTGTGCCTACATTTCCTGACTCCAAACCAAGAAATTTAAACTGCAAAGAGGACCTAGAGCCACAACATAAATCACAACAAGGAAAAGAAATATATCTTTTCCTGAATTACAGTGCGTGTGCTGAATGCCTAATTCCACCAGTGAACATCCCATTAAACCTTGCAGAGCAAGAATGATTCATTTGCTGGACTGGTACATGTTGCTCCTTGTCAGCTCTGCCCTTGTTCTGCAACAGAGCAGAGTTTGTGCAGCCAGCTGGGGCAGCAAGGACATGAGGAAGGTAAGCCAGCCACACCGGGGAGGATTTGTGTCACACGGTCTTTTGGTTATGAATTTTCCAGAGGTTCCACCTAGCAAGTATGAGTCCCCTCTGTGTCAAGACTAGATCTAACAATCTAATAAAACATTACAAAGCTGAGCATCCCAGTGGGATGAAGAGTTCAAAGCAAATGTGTGACAGAATATCCAGACCAGAGTCTGTTTAGGATCCTGTCACAAGTTGCATAGTTGAAGCTACGAAAGTAAACAATGAGCAGGCAAGGTGTCTCTTTGTCCCAAGTAACAATTTCTTAAATAGATACTAAGTAAATCTTCACAGAATGTTTAGCATATATCTGCAGTTTCCTGATTTGAATGTGTTTTTCAAGCAGTCAATTTAAATACAGTTATTTATAAAATTATATTTATTTAGTAAGTTCAAGGGCATCTTAATTGGCTGAAGAGGAAGGAAGGGAGAAGGGGAGACAAGTGAGGAAGGGTTTCATGATTTCTGATCCGATTTTTTTTCCTTTTTTCCAATAATAGTTAGTGTGACAGCGTCATGTTAGAGACTTATCATTTAGCTGCTGAAATGTACAGGCACTGGAACCAACACATAAAGTACATTGCAATACAAGTTATTAAAAGAACAGTGGCTTTCAATTATAGTCAATTAAATCAGTTTAGTGAGAAGGTGTTAGAAAAATGCATGTAATTTATCTGATTGTGTACCCTTGTTCCTACAGTAATTTGAAAGTGGGCATCTTTGTTGGCAAATTATCCACTAGAATTTAGAATCAAGAAATGTTCGAAGTGATATGTGAAGTAAAGACTCAGATTTCTTGGTCACACCTTTATTACCATATGTTTTCTCCAATTTTGTTTTCCTGCTTTACATGTATTGCAAAAAGAAGCTCTGATGCTAGTCAGTAAAATTAAAAGCATTCCCCATGTTTTTCACCTGTCCAATAAAAAAGCGCAATGAAAATTGATCACTTAATCACTGTGTTATCAAAGCACTGTGTATTCTCAGTCATCCTTGCAGCTGATACATCTGAAAATGGATGGATATCCATTATTTGTGTTCTCATCTGGGTAAATGGGTGTATTCCTTTCAGTGCCATGCCCAAATCTGAATTTAGGAATTCTAGCAGTCATTTCAAAGAAAATAGAAAATGTCTCATAAAAAAAGGAAAATCCTAGAACCCCCCCAAAAAGAGGATAGAATAGACTATTTCAGTTGGGAGGGTTGTACAGCACCATCTAGCCCACAAGCCTGACCAGATCAGGACTCACCAACTGTTAAAACACATCATTAAAGGCTTTGCCTGGATGTCTCTTAAACACTGACAGACTTGGAGCATCAACCACCTGCCTTGGAAGCCTCTTTCAGTGCCTGACCACTCTCTCAATAAAGTAATGGTTTCTGTTTTTCAGTGCAAACCTCCCTTAGTTCAGCTTTGAATCCTTTTCACATTTCACATTTCACATGGATCTTAGGGAGAAGAGATCGGTGCCTCCCTCTCCACTTCCCCTCCTGAGGAAGTGGAAGAGAGCTAAAAAGAGGCACTTTGCCCTCACTTCCTAAGCTTTCTTCACTGCCTTTTCTCTAATACATTTGCTCAGGTGGGTGGAATTCCAAAAGTGAATGGCAGGTCTCTCCTGCGTGGATAAAAAGTCTGATAAATATATCTTCTGCATCTTTCACCACATGAGCAATTAATAGTGTTAGCATCTGACTAATCAAGATCAGAGTTCATAGTCTACCACATTAATTTATATGGGGAAAACCTAAGACTTCTTGCAGTGTTATTTCAGATAGACTAGGACAAGAATGTTAAATGTTCTCTAAGGGCATAGTTGAGTTTCCTGTGAACTACAGATGAATTCAGGTTTGTTCTCAGTTCCTAGTGAAACACTTCATGATGTCAGCAACAAGCCTAGTGATTAAGGAAAATATCAGACTGATTTTTTGTTGTTACCTTTGTGCAGTGCCTTTATGTGACGTGCAAATTCCCTGTGAGAAAAGGGTCAATTTTAAAAGTCAGTCTTATTTATTTTTTTATTTTCCTGCTATTATATTTTCTCAATTACTTAATGTTTGTTTCTTTCCTAATTCATTCCTTCCCTCTGTATTTTATTCAATGAAAAAATCTTCATATCTCCCAACAGTTTTGCCTCATCTCCTTCTGTGGTATGTACACTAAAATAATCACTCCTAAGACAGTGAATATGGTTGCTAACAGAACATCATCGGGCTTTAGAGCTAAATATCACAATGAGGTTAATGACAGATGGGAAATGCTCATACATTGCAGTCATGGTTTCAGTCTGTCTGCAAACACAGTTTGCATTACTTTATGTTTTGCTTTGAAAGAACCTCAACAGCTTGGGTTTCTTTTTAAGGTTAAGGTTAAAACCTATGAAATCTGAATATACCATTGCGTCAATACTGAAGAAAGCAAAGCACGTATGTCCTGTTGTATGGGTGTCTGATTTTCCTCAGCTGAAAGCTCAAGCCAGAGATGTAGATTGTTTTTTGTTCTGTTATTGATTTTCGAGGTTTTTTTCCACAGTCAGTAATAGCCCAAAATTTTTGGTTTACCACATTCTTGTCAAATATATAACCCTCCTATTTTTCTGAAAAACTGTAATTTTCCATCAGAGAGAGACCTGCACTACATTAAAATACTTAATGTACAGTGTCTAAGGGAGACGTCAGATGTGCTGCCTGGCAGCAGGAGGGCAGGTCCTCGGGGATGGCTTTGGCACTCTTGCATTCAAAGCCATCCATATCATTTGGCTCAGCTTGCTTTAATGAAGATTTTATGCCATGTAGAAGAATGATCACACTGCTTTCCAGGCCACCTCCACATAGGTAATAATTTTTTCTGTGCTCTCTGCAGATATCTCTCCACTTCTGTCTCTATTGTCCCAGAACTTCCTAGCCTGGGTGAGAAAGATTTCTCTTGCACTTTCCTGGTTCTGTCAGCAGGTTTTATAATAGGCAGCCTACTAATGCCAAATCCTCATTTTACTATAATAGCTGGTCTTAAAACATTCAGACATCAAGTGTTTCCACTATCAGTAAGTGGAGTTAAAAAAACCAAATTAGTGCACCAATTCTTGGAAGTGTTTGATGGCATGATATGCCTGTTAACACATGATGTACTGCGCTGCTGCTCAGAAAGTGATGTGTGTGATACGCAACAGATGCCCCATAGCCAACCCTGAGTAAACTTTGCAAATGGCTGAGTGACTGCCTAAGCCCAGTTTTATCTATTGCTTTGCAGTCCTAGAGATGAATTAGTAAAAGAGGTCCAAGATGACATAGCAGATACTGGCAAGTAAATGTGGGCTTAAGTCAGAAGGCAGAGACTTGAGGTCAGTGCTCCTATTCCTGTAGAACTCTAATGGACTGCAGGAAAATAGAGTCCTAGTGAGTACTGATGAGATGAAGAGGAAAAGAAGAAGCCAACCTGCCACTTTTAGTAAGCTGCTAAAAGTTCTACCTTGCTGGGGCTGATGGAGATTTATTTTTATAGCATTACACAGGGAATGGGCATATGGGTTTAATACTCTTAGAAATAAGATCTCTCCTAACCCATACAGAGAGGTCCTTTAGGGGTAGCTAGCATGTCTTACATTCTTGGTGCACATAAAGGGGTTAAGAAATCAGCATACTCCATGGCCACAGGGATCACATGGGTAGGATTTCCCCTCAAGAGAAATATTTAATTCATCCCAGGAGGGAGCTTGCATGTGCATTAACATCTCTGCAGCATGAACAATAGTAGATTAGGACCCTGGCAATAAACAGGGAGTGGGCCAATGCAACAGTGTAAACATATCTTTTGAGTCTGCAACGTTCAGTAACATTCCACAATTCTTCTCTTCCATCTTGTCCAAATGAGCTTCTTTTGGCTTTAAGCCATTTCTTCATGATAATGTCAATGGCTTTAACAATGCTAAACAGGCTGTGCCTGTTATCTTCACATCTTTTTTTTCTTTTTTTGCATTTTTTCATTGTTACAGCTGCTCAGCCAAACCATCAACAATTTATTTCCCACAAACTAAATTGAGCCAATAACATTGTAATCCAGTATAAACAGAGAAGCAGTTGATTCCAATTAGGCAAAAGTTTCAGTGTTTCCAGGCTTGCAGCCAGTTTGTGGTTTATGAAATTTAACTAAGTTAAAGCTTAATCAGTTTGCTACTAAAAAAAAATAATTCTAGCCAACAATACCCTGATGATAAAGGAGTGTCATGAGGAATGGATAAAAAGATCTTGGTGATGATTTTTTACAACAGCCATTCCCAGCCACTGACAGGAGGGAATCGCAAAAATAAGAACTTTACCATTCTGCAGGTGAACCAAGTTGCATAACAGCAAGCAGCAGGAGCAAACTTAGAGAGAAGTCTGTCTTGCTGTTACTTTACAGTTACCTCAATGTGGAAAAGAAAGCAGCCAGGTAGACAATTCTCACAAAAATATGCCCCAAAGCTGGTGCTGTAGTTAAGGGAATGAATACATTTAGAAAGCTTTGCTGATAATTAAAATCCTGAAAGACAGGATGAGAGCTGGAAAATCTGAGAGAAAATATAATAGTCTAAGTGTTTTAGAATCAACATACAAACATGTAAATTAATGTTAATGAAGTTAGGAAAGACTGAATAACTCCTGGTGATACTCTTGAAGAATCACACTGTATATCCTGATGTTTACTCCATTACAGAATACCAACAATGCTTTTTGGATTGTAATATGGGCAACACTGTTGGCGTAAAAGTTGGATAACAGTGTGGGGTTTATGCTCATGCAAAATTCATCACTATAATATTCCTAATAGAGCAAAATCCAAATGAGAGTCCTCTTCCTTCCTAACATTTTTTTTTTGGCAGCATTATTTTGACAATTATATAAAGATGCACAGAATATGCTGTGCAAAGTTTAGAAGGACTACTCTAACAACCATGTGGAGAATTCGAGAGCAGTTTAGTCCAGTTAACCCATATTTCCTTTTTTTTTTTTTTTCCCCTGGCTGTGCATTTGGAAGAGATTTTCCAGAGAAATTGTGGAGTGTCCCTCACTGGAGTTATTCCAGAACAGGATATAATAACTCCAGAATAACAGGAGTTATTCCTGGAGGCAATCCTGTGTCATGTGCTCTAGGATCACCCTGCTCATGGACCCATAGAAGCAGAAGTGACCCATTCTGAGTCTGTGGTTTGTCCAGTGCTTAATATTTCTGTCTTTTTGTTCCTGGTAATCTCCAAAAGACACAGAGAGGTTGGACCCAAAGAGGAACTTGACACTTAAAGTTACATTTAAGGGCATTTTCAAAATGCAGACACAGAATGAGACCTTAAAGCCCAAGGACAAGATTTGTAACAGAAATAAGGTTGTCCTGCTTTAGTCAGTGGATGGTGAGGGCTTTCATTTATCACAGAGACCTGTGAGATCAGAATTTGCATCTAAGCAGCTCACTTCCACTTCTGTTATTCTGTGCACATACAGAACATCTGCTGAGATGATAAGACATTTTGGGTCAAACTTTCATTGTTTTACCTGTGCTGCAATCTCATTATATTGAAGTAGCTACAGCAGGCTTATGGTACAGAAGTGACCCACACTGCTTTTAAGTAAATTTCCCCAAGTCTCCAGATTCAATGTGAAAGAACAGGGAAGAAAAAAGCTTAAACTTATAGGCAATGCTGGTATGAATTCTTATTGTTTTAATCCCATTCAGAGACCTCATTGAGAAAGGTTGCCACATTCAGCAAGAACATCTACAGCAGTCACTTTTTTAACTACTGCAATGTAATATCTAATTTATCTAGCTGAAATTCCTGAGTTAAGGGTTAATTTAGGGCTTCCTGATTGTTCCATACAAGATCTTATGAAAATAAAGTACCATAAATGAAAGCTTGTATATGAATTTTAATTTAAAGTTTGTGTCTGTGTAATTGCTTCAACAGTGCACCAACAAATCTGTAAATGCAGTTTGAGTAAATGTTATAAACCTAAACACAGCAGCTGTTAAATCTCTTAACATCTATAAAGCTTCTTTTAAACACTGGGAAACCTGCTCTCTCTCATGATTATCTCCTTGTTGGGTAATACAATATAGCATGGATACATGAACTGGTGGGACTTTTTTGATTTCAGGAGTTATTTCCCACTTTAGTTGGAAACTTGTTTCTTTTCCTTTTGTGAGGCAGTAACCTAGCAGGATTAGAAGAAGTGTACACATTTTATTTTCTGAGAGAAGTTAAAACCATGATTCTAATACATGCTTTGCCTTATTTATAAATAATCACAATTGTTCTAAATGTTCCAAAAAATATCTAGGGAACTAGGGAATATATGGAAATTATAAACAGGATGATACCAGTTTATTAATATTATTTTTACTAAGGCTTTAGATAAAATTACTGTTTATTTCCAAACAAAAATCTGTGTACCTTGAGAAACAGAAAATCAGAATCCTTTTTGGCACAGTAAGTCAACACCAGAGTCAATAGCTTTGTTCTTCATTTATAGAGATCTACCTCTCAACAGTGAATTATCAGACAATATAATAAATCTACATCAAACTGTCTTTACTTTTATACAAACTGAGTCTTACTGTGTCAGTCTTGTCAACACTGCTGAATATTAATGGGAATAAAGTTAATTGCTGGGTGTATAAAGGTCTGATGCAGTCAAAGTGAAGAAAGCACCTAACAGAAATCTGTCAATTTTGACAAGCTGTAATTTATTTCTACTTCATGATATGTGCTGACACGTTTCAAACCTTACTCTAGTCTTTACCATAAATTGCAATTATTATAATTCACAGCGACATTTGACACAGAGGTTGGGACCAAGTTTACCATATATGAAAGAGTTTACATTTCAGGGAATTCACTTGCTAACTCCAGCATGTATTTCTCATTGTAAATCCAATTGTTTCCACTCCCACTGAACATGCACAGTAAATTTTTTGACTTGCACAGCTTAAGAAAAGAAATAGCACATTGCTTTAGCTGAAATATAAAGTGTTTATGACAAAATATTTACAGATATTTAAAAACTAAGATTAAATTTCAGTGTGACTGTACAATTATTAGTAAGTTTTATACTATTAGACACTGGTGACATATAAGCCTGGGGGATTTTTTTGAGTATTTTTATAACCAATCAACATTAGTTATAATAAGTGTTGTTAGTGGAACATAATGGAAATTAACACAGTTTGGTCCCTGAACTTTTGCTCCTCTGTTACTTAGTACAGTTTATAAGAAAGTTGTTGATGAGTATTCAGTTCTTGGATAAAAGGAAATTTCCCAAGATGACTGAGTTTATGGTGAATGTCTCTAGATCTATAACCCTAGTTTTGAAGTCTGGGTTTATTATGAGCCTTGTCATTTACTATGCTTAATAACTGTAACTTACAAATACAAGTATCTCTGTCTAAAATTATATCAATCTAGAAAGGATCAAAAAGATTGTAAAGGTCATCAGATTATGCAAACAAACTATGAGAAGAAATGGGCTACCTCTAAAGCATCAGCCTTTTCAAAAGATTTAAAATTCTTCAGAAGACACTATAATTTTAATAGTAGCACCTGTGAGTTATGATCACTGGGTATACTTTTAATTAACTCACAGCTTTATTTGTCTTGACTGTACCTTTGCCTTCTCAGGCCAATAGCTTGTCACCAAGCAACTATCCGTGTTATTCCTGCCATAAAAGTACCTTTTAAGAGAAACATAATCTGCATTTTCACAAAAGCTCCAAATTCCAATTTAATTCACTGAGATCAGAGTTAGCATTTTCTTCCTGCTTCTCAAGACAATAGCACTAACACTCTAGAGACATTTAGAAAACCATAAACAGACAAAACAACAACAACAATAATAATAGTAATGATAATAATAATAATTTTACAGGGGATAACAGAAAGACCTATGTAAGATATCCACTTATCCTCTCTCAACAGAGCACATTTTCAGTTGCTTCTAAACCATCAGCTGGCTTTACTGAGAAACTGGTAGAGCCATCCACAGCATCACACCAGGAAAATCATACATGGAGGACTAGATTAAGCTGAGATATTGCACCTTTTTTTTTTTTTTTTTTTTTTTTTTTTTGGTTAGCAAGACTTTGGGCTTTCTGTGGATTCTTATAATGGAAGAGCAGAGAATAGTAAGCTGAAACCATTACTGTGTGTCTATTTACATAGCTAAATGATAGATGTCAAGGAATGGTGTTAGAGGAGAGAGGAGTAGGAATGTTTTCTATTAGCCACAAGGACTAAATCTAGCTAAGCTCAGGGTCACCAGAGGAAGGGAGAGTGCAGAAGCGTTTACAATATTTTAGATATAATTTACTGATATGCTTTTTTCAGTAAAAACTGTAAAGGGAAGGTTTATGAAGCTAGTATTGTTTGAGTCTTACATATGCTTGTTGGCCAGATGTCCTGTCTTCCATTGCTTTTGCAGCCATTTGTTTTAGGAAAACAGAAAAAAATACATGTTTTAAGTACTGCAATTCTCTACAGACATTTGATTATATACAGGAAGAGGATCTTGATTTGTTTTCATGATAAAGGACACTAGTTTTGACAGAAATATAATGGAATAAGACTGTGGCAAAATCATGTTGCCTTAGTGGCCATCTCTATTGTGCATTTCTCTGTGAATTTTATTTGAAATGCTGAAACTTTTGAAGGAATTCATGCCTTCATGCCAATGAAGGCATCTGAATGCTTTTTTCCCCCACATCTTTTTCTATGTGGTGCTAGAACGATTGAGATTTAAAAGTTGCATATTGAAGATGTTCATGGTTTGCATCATTATTTTTAGACATATAGACAACAATAAGAGGAAAGAAATACTGCAAAAAAGACATCAGGAGAAAATGAGTCTGAAAATTCAGATTCATGTATGTGTTTTTAAAAGAAATTGGGTATTCCAGAGGATTCTCCATTTTATCATTTGCAGTACTGCACTAGAACTTCAGGTTTACCAAACAGATGAAAAGCAGTGACTTGGGTCACTATATGAGAACAGTAATATCTAAAAGCATTTTTTTTTGCCCTTACAGAATAATAAACATTAAAACATGGAAAATATTAACCCTGCAATTTAGAACCCAAGAAAATCTTTAGTGCAAATTACATTATAACCTCTCCATTATGCCATTCTGAGTATCTGCTGTGCCAAGGACCCATTTAACCCCCTGACTACGCCAAGGTTTCTGCAACCTTTACCAAAGATACTTCTGAAATAGTTCCCCTATGGCAAATGAGCAAAAGCAGTACATTCCAGGACTAAAACATTTCACATGTGCTCCCTTTCTGAATTATTTCACTTGAACCCCCATATACTTGCTGAAATCCAGATTGCTTAGAATGCAAGTCCCTGAAATATTGTTCTCCCTAGATAAAAGGATCTGGATGAAACATTTAGAGATGATCCTGGTTTAATTACCATAATCTAAAATAATTTCAGCAGACACTTGTAAAAGATCCCTGCATATAACAAAGCTAGTTATAGCAGCTACTACTCTGGAATTCATGATCATATCCCACTGCCCACTGAGCAGATGTCCGAATAAAAAATAGTGATGAATTGTATGTTCACTAGAGCAAGAGTGTGTCAAAGTTTGGAGTGATGTAGCACATAACACCTTTTTTCCTCACTGGCTGGCCCTTCCAGCTGTGGTTGTGAAACATGCTTATTTTTATAAGGTAAAAGCTCCACCTTTTTTGTTCCTGAAAAGCGTTGTTACTGAGAATTCAATTTTATTATTACCAAGAACTTCTTTTAGTCATAATTTCTTAGTACTTAGGGAATTAAGCAAAGAATTCAGCATTTGATCATGGGATCAAATCTACTACACATAAACACCTTGTAACTCTGCCAAAAGACATAGACCTGAACAGGAAGACTTTTTTTTTGCTTTTTTTTTTTGCTAGACATGCTAGGAAATGTTATGCTTTTAATAAGGACCTGGCTTGTTTTCAGGCTCATCTTTTTTGTTAAGGCAGAACTGAAAGCAAAAGCCTTGGAAGTAGTTAGAAAAGCAGTGTAATCACCAAGATACCATTATCCTGTCTCTTGTAGCTTTTATATTTGTGCTTCTCAAAGCCATGGACAGCAAATTACTCATGTGACACCTGAGCTGCATAAAGAAGATTGAGTCTGGGCTGTTAATGATCTTTACACACTGTTAAGGTGTTTCTCTGTAAAAAGCTCACATGTAGCTCGGATGCTGGGTGTCTGTATTATTCCTAGGTACCCAACAAAACACATAGATGGAGAGTGTCCATCTTAGACACAGTACTGCTGAAAGAAATCTTATTTCTGGATGAATTTTTTTTTTTTTTTGAAGAAGGAGTTGGTTTTCTAGGACACCAGAACTTGCAGAAAAACATTAGGTTCCTCTTTATTTTTTGGTAGTTACACACATTACTAAATACCTTAAATGAATAATCAATTTAGATGAAACAGACATTTTGGCTAGCAATTAAGGTGGTGATTAATAAGAGTATAGACAGGTACATTTTTATGCTTAATTAAAAAAAAAAAACTTTAGACAGAAATGAAATGTATAAGATAAAAGACCACTACTTCTTATTTGGCTGAAGACACAAAGCTTTTTTTTTTTTTTTTTTTGTAATTTCCGTATAGAACAGTTTACCACAAACTTCTCCCAGGAACTCCAGAGAGATAGGAGAAATATCATCATCACTGATAGTACAAAGCTGGAGCTTACAAAAGATTAACGGGTGTGCTCAAAGTTGGGGCATGGAGGCTTCATGCTGTGATCAGCCATAACCATCTGACTTCTTCTCACTTCTCTTCCTGTGCCCTTTTATTAACCAGGTAAATGCAGCTGTTCCTGGATGATATTGCAAATTCCAAAAATTTTATGGTAATCATTAATTTTCTTTGATCTTTTATCAGCTACTCCAGTTGGTGAAATGTGTGCATGGAGTCAGTATGATTTTACCCTTTCATCATCTTACAGATAGCACATATCAGACAGTAGTGCATCTGGTTCTGAATGGCCTCAACAGGAGGAAATCAAAGACAAGGCTGATTATGTTCTACTGGGTATCTCAAGAAAAATCTTTTCTGTAGAGCCACTCTAGAATGCTTATTCTACAGGCATAACTGTGAGGATAAAATCTGACTTAATCTATTATAGTATCCTTTAATCTCTTTATCACATCTGTTACATACAGATTTCTCACCAATTTGTAACTTTGGAATGCTTACCGAATTGTTTAGGCAATATTTTAGAAGTAACATTTCTTTTGTTGGACTGTGTTTTCTTTTTCTTTTTAAATTGACCAATCTCTGTTTTAAGTATCTTTTTGTATTTTCTTAACTTTTAGAAGAGTTTTCAGGTCTTCAGCCAAGGGTGAGGAAAGAAGTCATGCAGCACAGGTAGCAGATTTCTCAGCAGTGTGCTCTTAAGGCTCCTCCAGGCATTTCAATTTATAAAATAGTGTCACCATACATTCCAGCAAATACAGAGTTCATTCTAGTAGAACACCTTGATGAATAAATAAATTTTAATAATTTAACTTCCTCTATTAGTTATTATTAGTTATTTAGGAAATATTATTAGATGATAACTCCTTGAAACAAAAAAAAAATTTTTAAGAAGAGTTCATCTATGGTAACCTCAAGAAATCAATTTTTTTTTTCTTTCTAAGTAATAGGCTAAATAACTTAGCAAAACACATTGAGAATTACAGTGTTATAGGCAGACAGCATAAAACCACAATTGCACTTTTTTTTCTACTGTTGTCAATTTATAAAATAGTGTCACCATACATTCCAGCAAATACAGAGTTCATTCTAGTAGAACACCTTGATGAATAAATAAATTTTAAATTTTTAACTTCCTCTATTAGTTATTATTAGTTATTTAGGAAATATTATTAGATGATAACTCCTTGAAACAAAAAAAAAAATTTTTAAGAAGAGTTCATCTATGGTAACCTCAAGAAGTCAAACTTTTTTTCTTTCTAAGTAATAGGCTAAATAACTTAGCAAAACACATTGAGAATTACAGTGTTATAGGCAGACAGCATAAAACCACAATTGCACTTTTTTTTCTACTGTTGTTTTTTTTTTTCCTGAAATCCAACCCCAAAGGACAACCTAGAATACTGATAGGAAAGGAGAAAAACTATTCACTCCATGAAAAGACACACAGCTTAACTTAATTAGTTTATTTTAGTTCAGAAGAAATAAAAATTTTCATACATGAAGGTAATGGAAGCATTTTATTTTGCTTTTCCTCTTATTTCAATAAATCTAACTGCATGTTTGCGTGCTTCCTCGCCAGCTTGGAAACATCTCACATAGTCTCCATGATGAAAACGTGACTTCAGTCATTTATAGAACACAGTGATTACAGAACCTTTACGCAGTATTTGTGGGGAATCGCTTGAAAAGATAGGGGTAATCCCTTTTTCTACTAGGTGGCAGAAGGTGCACATCTGTGGGGAAGCCAATAGCACAGAACTCTGCCTGACATAAAGTTAAAGAGCAGCTCTGATTGGGAAATGTAGAACTAGCAAATGTCTGCTCCACATGGACATTAAACTTGGGATGATATTTTCCTCAAAAAAGAAAACAGTATTTTAATATTTCCTCTTTTGCTGTGGACTACCCGCATCACTGCTTGGAATAATGTGCAAAACATCCTTCAGGCACCATTTAACCTATCTAAATGCAGAAAGATGAATTTGGAATGCTGTCAAAGCACATAAAGAATAAAAGAACCATTCTGTTTCAGCAGCAACACGAGAGACCTGTTTTTCATTATGCATGTGAAGTGTTTAATTTAAACTGGTAATGGTTAACCAAGTCTGGCCTCGAGCTATGGAGATCTGGGGGAAACATCCATAAACAAAATCCCTTCTATCACTCTTCAATTTTTTCTTCTTTAAAGTCAAAGAGAGAGAGAAAAAACATATCTGGAAAATACGAAGATTGCTTATGTGATTTATCTTTCTCCCCAAATGTGCAGAGAAAAAAGGTAAAAAGTGGATTGCTCATGCTGAGAAGCCTAGCAGACCTACCTGTGCTAAAATTGTAAGGAATACCTTCCAATGGAGCTTGGAGTTAGAGGTCATCAGGGGAGCATACACAAAGCATTCATGAGAAAGGTATCTTAGATGTCTATGGTTTACAGATGTTCAGGTGCATGTGGTTAGCTTTGCACAGAGGAATCCCAGCACTAGCATGGAGCCTAACTGCATCTCTCAGATGAAGGGAGTTTGCCACTATTCAAAAGAGGGTTTGCATATTTTATCAATAAATGACACTATTAAAATGCATTTACAATTCACATGAAACGAGTTAATTTTAATAAACAAATAAATATTACTTCAATAAGAAAATAACTAATGTAGAATCCGGACCCTGTGTATGCTTCCAAAATTAAACTAGCATGTATACAGTTCAAACAGAAGGCAAAAGTTCAAGATCTTCTTTGCCTAAAGCATTAATATTTTCCAGTGAGAGTAACTATTGTCCAACTCTGTCTGTTAATGGCATACAGATTTCAAATATTTCCTACCCCAGTGTGAGAAAGAAGAAATTTAATTTTCAAGAGACTGAAAATAATTTTACTGCTTATTCATTGTTTTACTGGTAAAGTGATAAATTATACTATTATAGGTAATTAAACTAAAAGAAAGCAAACATAGAAGAATAAACATATATAATTTCTTCCTTAACAACAGTCTAGAAAAGCTTGACAATTTTAGCCATAAATTATTCAGAATTTAATACTCTCAGAGTACCTTACTAATGGACAATTAAAGTGTGTATTATTACCCAAAATTAAATGGTATTCAGTAACATAGTCTTATAAAAGAACCTTCCCAGGGCTGAAAATTAAATTCCATAATAATCTTTTAGGAATTCAGCAAAACCTCCTCAATGACAACTGGTGACCTTCTTTACATTCCTTTCAGGACTGTCATGGTTTGTTTAACTATAGATTTAAAAAAGGTAAATAGACAATTATTTTTCTTCCTTTTTGCAGTTTGATCTGATGGAAACTCAGTTTACCAAACAATTGGTATCAGATTTTCTTGTTAATATGCAGGCAAAATACTGCTTCTCATATCAAAATGGGTCTTGGGAAGTCTTATTTCTTGGAAGCTGCAACTAATTCTTTTTTTCTCTCTGTTCCAAGTACTTAGTAATTAGTAAACCAAATCAAATGGTTTTAGTGAGACTGTCCCAAAATCCAGGAGCAACAAAAGACTAATACACATCTTTACATTTTAATGACTTTTTCTGATTTTAAGCAATCCAAGTGACCATACTGGAAAGAAATTACTGTGATTTATGGGACCAGAACTAAAAGTCAAGAAGAGATGAAAATGGACCTAATGTAATTTACCAGTTTTCAAAATTGATATGAAAATCAATTTCATAACAACAAGACCACTAGTTTGTGTAAGTGTAATTTTAAAATACTGTAACTATTCTTTTCTAAAGAAGTATAAAAATGAAGATCTGAAAATTATTTTTCTGCCTTCAGTTGTACACATTGTACATATCATGAAATGGATGGTCATGTGGAATAGGTCAGGAAAGCTGCCAAAGGTTTTTCTTACACTTGATTCTTAATACTTGTTTAGATTAATTTAAAATTAATTAACAATATGAAATTTCAGGAGTTGAAAACCTCAGATTTGAAGACTTCTATTTCTAAATAAAACAATAAATGAAATAATGCATGTTGAAGTTAATTTAAATTTTTTTTTTACTGAAAAAAGTCAAGTAATATACGGTATAAAAGTCTAGTAGAATAGTATATGTATTGGCTGAACAGTTAGCATGACAAAACTTAAATGCATTGTCCTTGTACTTCCAGTAGATGGCAGGTATAGTACTTCAAACTTTTTAAAAGTCATAAAACTCTAACTTTTTAAACAATAATATGCTGTTATCTGGGAAATTTTACTTATAATACAACCCCTTCCATATGCACATATTTTTACATTTAATATCATTATGGAAGATATGCCAAGATGAAAAGAAATGTTTAATACAAACACATTAAATACTGAAAACAAATGATAAATTAATGAAAATAGAAAGAACACAATGGACAACATGCATAGAGAATGGAATGCTCAGAATAATATTCACAATAAAAGAAAAGCCACAAATGGCAATCTAAAATAGGAACTTCAAAACCTTTGTTTTTATTTTTATTTTTCATAAATCTGCCTCTTTCTAAAGCAATGGCTGTACCTTTTTCATAACAGAACTTTCGATTTTCTGTTATATGTCACTGCAAAACTAAGAACTATGTTATGACAGTCAAGCATTTACAAATTCAGAGATTCAAGCAGTAAGGATGTTGGTTAAGCCAAGACAAACATACACATGAAATGATGACTTTTTTTTTTTACTGCAAGATTGAGTTAATTGTGCTCAAAACTGTGCTTGAAGCAGAGGAATTCCTCCTCTCTCAGAGCACAGAACAGCTAATATTCATTTACAGATTAGGGACAAAACCTTTAATTTTCATTCCAATTTTCAGTATATGATTCCATGCCTTGTTCATTGCACATTGCTACAACTTCGCACTACTCTGAAGCCTACCCTGTAAGTGCTTTTCTGTGTGCTGTTCAAATTAATAGTGTCATCAATGCCACTTATTCTTGACCAAGTTTTGGTTGTTTGACTTTCTGATATCGTCTCTGTTTTAGAAAGGGGGAAACAGAGATGCTTTGAAATTAAGGTCAAAAGTATTTGGAAATGTTCCTTGGATTGTCTGATGGGTTTTTATAGTGATGGTACGTATTACACATTATAATAGCACAAATATGTCAAAAATATATTTTATTAATTTTTTTTCAGTGAGTGCAAGTTGAATGCAAACCAAGATAATTGTACACCTAGTGCGAATTTATGAGATGGATGGTTTAAAGGAAAAGACTAATATAACACACAAAGTGCCATAAAAATCATCACCTAAACAGAAATTTTCAGGCAGGTTTCTCCATTATCATAATGAAACCATATCTTGTGTTCTTTTTATTCCATGCCTCATTCCATCTTCTGCACAAAAGAGAACAGCACCTACTTTTTAGTCATTTTCTGTAGTTGTCCACTGTTTGCTCACACAGCACTGAAAGAAGGAGTAGGGTAATACCAGCAGCATGTTTACTGCCCTTGGTTTCTCATCACAGACTCACCATGTGAATATTAATTATGCTGCCTATTTCCTGTCTTGGACCTCATGTCCTTCAGCCACATCTCATGAAATTTCAGACAATTTATCTTTGTATTTAGTAAACTCTTCTGTTCTCTAACCAATATTGGCATTCATTGTTTTTCCTTTTAGTTTTCTTTCCATCCAACATTCTCCCTGGCTTCTTATGTCCAGCTATCTGCTAGACTATTTCACTTCTTCCTCCACATTCGATGTCAGGCCAAATCATCTTCTGTAGTTCTTATCCCTCCTCCAACCTTCCCTGAAAACAGTGTACAGGTATCTTGTTTCAATATTCCCATTTAATCAATTTTGACTTTGATTTTGACTTTGTTTCAGCAATTCATTGCCCATCTTCAACGTTCCACAGCTTAGACACCTGTGTCCTTTCTCCTGCCTTTATTGTTTTTTCTGGACTCAGGAGCTCTGAGCCCCTTCACTTCAGCTTTAAGATGCCAGACTTGAATGAGATGCCTTCCTACTTCTGTTGCCTGAAAAATCACAAAACAAGGCATGGAACAATATGATGAAATAAACCAGTAACAGATGATCATGAACACATCAATACCTGTTATGCTCTTCAGTCCAGAGTCTAATATTGACTTTCTAAATGAAGAAGCTCACGCAAGGAAACCTGGCTTTTGTCATGTACTCTAGTTTGCCTGCTCAGTTCTACAGTGAAGATGGCAAAAGCCTCATCTTGTCAGTAATAAGAGGTGTGAGAGACATAAGCAATGATGGCATCAACAATTATGAAATATCTAGTGAGCATACACAAAGTGACATTCCCTAAAATCCTGTTACTTTAACAATTTTTCTATTTAAAAGAAATGGGAAGACTTTTTTCCTTAATAAAATGCTGTCAAATCTCCTCTTCCGTTTATAAATATAAGAGTTGCAAAATTTTTGAAGGAAAAGATCATGAAAGCTTTTTTCCAAGCTCCATTCTTGGAAACTATGTAATTAGTTTTGGCTGAATTACAAAATAAAACAAAATAAATTCTTATGCAGGTGCCAAACATGAAAGAATTCAGTGAAATGAATAAATTAAGTAAAGTTGTATGGCACAAATAGCAGAGAAGTAATCTCAGCAAAAAGTAGAAAACCTTGATGATAACTAGGTCTGCATTTAATATGTGTTCACAGAAAGCACAAAGTAGCCACAGCTTACAAAAAACCCCCACTTCTCATACCTTTCCCAGTGTTTCATCTGCACTCTGCCTATTTCCTGCCTTGGCCATTGCACTGAGGTCATAACTTGGATCACAAAAGTTCTTTTGATTTGAGTAGGAGAGTGATTTCTAGTGAAGACAATTATGACTTTAATGCAATCCTATTTATTTATCAAGAGTTCAAAAATTTTCTTCTTTGTACTTAGGAGTTACAATCTTTGTCTGGGCTGCCATGCCCCAGTTAACAATCAGAACAAAAAGCTGCTTCCAAGCTTGAAATTCTGCAGCATTTCATTCATTTTTTGCAATACATTTTGCTGTCCCCTCAAACACATAGACGTAATGTGCAATATAATCAATTAATCCACATTCAGATACAATTTTTAAAAAACATGGAGAGGGTTCCTCTAATTATAAATAACATAAAAAAAACATAGGTACCAATTATACATCAGCTGCAACTGCTTAAGTCCTCACACGGTAGCCACTTCTACAAGAATGTGAAAGCAACACTAGCATTTTAAAAGTGGAACTTCTTTAGATAAAAGTGAGTTTGCACACTATGATCATAAAAAATTCTAGCTAATCAATTTTTATTTAAATGGGTTACTGCATTTATATGCATGTTACATACAGGCTATGCAAAACAACAAAAGGACACCGTTCAAATGTGAAAAGGACAGTTTTCTTTTTGGATAATAAAGATGCTCAATGATGATGAAAAGACATGATTTTTCATTAGAACTAAGTAGCAGTGTTAACTTCAGCCATCTTCTAGTTTTTTTTGGTCACTTGACTTCACTTGGGAAAAATAATCTGTCCCTGAAAATATAGAAAGAAAAGGTGAGAAATAAAAGAACAAAAGACTTCAGGAAGTAGGCCAAAATGAACAATGTTCACTACCTAATAATATTGCAAGACTTTGTCAGCCTGATTCAGTCCAGAGCCTTGAATCTATTCCCTGTGAACATATTACTGTTAAAAAAAGAGAGAATGGAGCTTTAACATGGCACTCTGTAGTCAGTTTATTTCACAAGTGTTGAAGGCTAGTTGAGAAAGTGGAAAATTTTTGAAGATCTTGTCACATGCTCTAAATATGTCAAACAGATCTAGAACTAAAGCTTTGAATGCGTATTTAGGGATAACACTATACAACAATAACTTTTTTTTTTTTTACACTGCTCTTGCGGCACGGTAGCAGTGAATGTATCCTGGATGCTTTGCCTTTGTTTGAATATCAACTGCAAAATATTTCTGAGGAATTAATTTCCATCACATTTTCCTTATTTTTCATATTACCATACAGCAAGACAAAACCACAGAAAATTGCAAAATTCTCCTGTAATGCAAATAATCAATATGTCACTAGCATATAAAGCAGTAAGCCCCACAGAAGATGCACAGTAACACAACAAAGACTAATGCAAAAGAGAACAGTAATATCTGAAGCCAAATTAATTTATGTAATATCCTGTGTACTTCAATGTGAATATACTGCCATGAAAATTTCCAGTAAAAATTAAGCGATTTTTAAATTCCTGAAAATGTCAAAAAAACCCTTCACCCAACAAGGAAAAAACCCAGAAATCACCTCATTTGTGTAGTTTCAATAAACTGCAATGGGATACTCTTCAGTGTACTAGCAATCTAGGGATAAAAAACCCCCAAATAACCACAACCCCCACAAACACAGACGCAAAAGCCAAACCCCAAGTAACCCACAAATCATGGTTGTCAGTACTTTGAGTCCTTTTACTGGAAAACTGCACCAACAGTTTTATTATCTTCTTTCTCCTGAAATATTAAGTTCAGTCCTTTGTCACCTGTTCTGTCAGCAGGGCATAATAAAGATATTTTTTCCCCTCCAAACAAAGATCTATAACTGAAATGTTCCAGGCTGCTGCACGTGTGTGGTGGAAATGGGCCTGGCCTAATAATCATTTTTCCTCTCTGTTCTGTGACAAATGCAGCAGAGAGTATCACTACCTCTAGAAGCTCTGCCCAGACAGAGCTGTAAGGCAGCCCAGGGCTTCTTGTTTACATGTAGATGTCAAAACCAAGTTTCCTGTTCTCTAGAGGTTTAGGCCAAAAATCTAATCACAAACACATGCATGGAAGTGGTAGCCATCAGTCTTAGGAAATTAGGTCATTGAATTATAAGGAAAAAAGGTTCTGAAGTAGACATTTACTGGAATTTTCAAAATCATTATTTGAAAAACAGCAGCTAGCTCTCTCTGAAACTAAGAATGTGACCAGACTAACAAGGCCATTTTGAAAGCTCTAAAATTCTTTTAAAAAAGCATGAATGAATGCTGGCAGAAATTCCCCAAACAATGATAGCAGAATACAGGACTGGAGAACATGTTTATTCAACGTGCCTGTATAGACGATGGAGAGAGACAAGAAGCCCCAGAGGCTGAGTTAGTTCATAAAACAGAGTGCCCCTCTCACCACTGACTACATAAGACACCTAAAATAATTTACTTACAGGAGCCTTTGCTAAATGAATTGAAAATCATGGTATTCATCTGAAGTAATGGACAAATGGATCTCTAATTTGATGAGTTCAAAAAATTAAAGAGGAAGGATGTAAAGTTGTTCAGCTAGTAGTGTGGACCAGATACAGGATTTTGGATAACTTTTCAATAGCACTGAAATAGAGAAGGAGCACTGAAGCCAGAAATCAGATACAAACTAACTTAATGCATGGCCTTAGAGATCTAGGATCTTATTAATTCAATTGCTTCTGAAGTCACTGTCAAACTTTTCCAGAATAGAGATGCTATTAAGAGGGAGTAAAGAGAAATAAAAATTTTCTTGATATTACAAATACGGAAATTTTATATCTGAACAACAAATGAGGACAAATATTTTTAGTCCTGAAAGGTCTCAATGTTTTTTGATGTGGAAAAAAAAAAAGAAAAAAGATAGCTGAATGAAGAGGCATTTGAAGGGTGTGTTGAACTGACCTTAGCTAGACACCAGATGCCCACCACAGCTTCTCTATCACTCCTCAGCTGCACAGAGAAGAGAGAATATAAAGGAAAGGTTGTGGGTCACGATAAGGACAGTGAGAGACAGCTACTATCACAGGCAAGACAGGCCTGGCTTGGGGAAGTTAGTGCCTACTTTGGCCACATCCACCTGTTTCAGAGTGGGGTCCTCCATGATCAACAAGTGGAATTCTACTCACTGTGGAGCCCACGGGCTGCAGAGGCACAGCCTGACTCGCCATGGTCGTCACCATGGGCTGCAGGGGAGTCTCTGCTTTGGCACTTGGGGCACCTTCTCCCTCTCCTTCACTCATCTGGGCGCCTGCAGCGCCTGCAGAGTTGTTCCTCTCGAATATTCTCACTCCTCTCTTCTGACTTCTGTATGCCGGTTTTGCCCTCCCTTCTCAGTTATGTTTTCACAGAGGTGCTTCCCCCGTCACTGCTGGGCTCGGCCTTGGCCAGCAGCGGCTCTGTCCTGGAGCAGGCTGCCATCCCTTCCTCCAGGAGCTTCCCATGGAAGCAACACCTGCGGACCCCTCACTACCAAAACCTTGCCACACAAACCCAATATGAAGGTATGAGGTTACCATCACCACAGATGATCCTAGCCATTTATTTTTTGAGATTATAAAGCCTATTTGCCTTAATCATCATATCACCATGGATTTTGCTGTGAAACACACATTGTTTTAACTGTCTCTTAAGTACTGAGTAACACTTCTCTAACTTAGGGAAGTGATTGTGTTAAAATGACTTGGAGCAAATGAAAGAGAAAATAGTCTTAATTTTGAATTAATTGCTTGGAAACTAAAGTCAATGAAACTATTTCTCTTCTTACATCAAAGTGCAGTTAATTGTCTGTAGGTTATAGTACTCTTGCATAAACCTGGAATCTGCAGATTTTGCACATAAACTAACCTATTAATTTTGTCTTCACCTCACTGTAACTAATTAAATTTTCAAATTTTCCAGGATAACTACATCCAGCTGCCATTACATTAAGGCAATTCCTGTTGTGATCCATGCTAACAAATTTTCCTGTGTCTATCATAAAATCTCAATTCACAGGCTGGCATGTGACATGGTTGAATATTTCTATTACAATGATTTTTCAGCCCACATGTTTCAATGCTGGTTTTTTAATTATGCTACAGAACTGGGCCAGATCACAATCTTCTGTTTTGGTCAGGGCATAGTAAAAAAGAATTAAATATATCTCTGCTCATTTAGTTAAGAACTGCATGTAAAAATGATATGAATGAGTGTTGCAAAACAGATAATTGATATGCCTTCATTATAATTTCTTCTTATTTCTACCCACCATTTCCCTCAAGACAGAACAATACCAATATTATGGAGGTTTTTGATGCAAAGCAACCCATGTACTAACCTTTGATCAGGAAATATGGTGGTTCTTAATTTTTTTCTATATCTCTACAGTTTAATTCACTGCAAGTGAAGTGGTGAATTTATAGAACTGCCAGACAAATACTACCCTGAGTAGGCTGTTCTTTGCAATATTTATATTTGAATTAGAAAGGTCAACTGCATCCAGAAAGAATGCTTTGGACTTTTGAAATCTTTAGTATCAAAATGTACATAAACACCAAAATCTCATATGAGAAGAGTCACGTTGCTAGAAAAGTGCAGTTTTCAAGTGTAGAATATTTACAAGATCTCAAAGAACTATGATTTTTTTTTCCTTTGCAGAAAGATTTTTGTCTGTGGAAATGTCTTTAAGAGACTACAGTTAAGTCCAATCTGTTGTTTAGCCAAGATCACCTAATGGTTCTTTTCAAACTACTTTTTAAACATCTGTTCATCATGAACAGACATTAAAATTTGCTATCTATACTTCTTGCTTAAGTGTGATACCAAAGATAAACCCTAACTGGATGAACTTATTGTAAGTTTTACTACATGCACATATGACTGTCATTGTTGGAGATTATTGACTGTGTGCAAATATTTTTGTCATTAAAAATACACAGCACTGTGGAAAATAACAGAGTAGGTATGCATATCAATGAAAATTTATTTAAAGTTGAAAACAAATCTAAGAAATATTTTTGAAATCCCTGTCTAAAATTTATGTAGAGCTTTTGAGGTAGTGAGACTTAAAAAGAAAATATAATTCTATAAACCCACCTAAAACTTTGAAACTACCTTTTCAAAATGGTAAGAAAACCCTGTCTCTCCTCTGCAAATAACTATCTGTTAGATAATGTTCGTGAACATCACGTGACTCCTATCCCTCCAAACATTTGTTACTGTATTCATTAAAGGAATAAGGGAAGTGGTCTCAGACCTTTGCAATGAAACACTTCTGTGACAACAGCTGAACTTTATCCCAGGCAGAATAAACTTTTGACGAAGAGCTCTGGCAGAAATGTTGAACATCTATCTTCATGAACAGCATACAGGATAAATAATCCAAGTGATATTATTACAAGAAGCACTTTGTGAGTGTTAACCAGAGAATTCAGAGCTTAATCCAGTTTATTACCATATATTCAACATAAAGATTTAATTTAATCTAGTGTTATAGATGAAAATTTAAATATGCCAGACTCAGGAAATATAAAATTGAGGTTCTCACAGCCATTGGCACTGAGCCGCTTTGCAGAGGCATTGAATTTTATTAGATCAATGCTGTAAGGATATGCTGCTGGCTACGATGCAGTTAAGTGACAGGTGCTGTGAAAAACATAACATTCAAGTTCCCAGCTTCCCCACATTTTCCATATCTTCTTGAATTAACATAAATATTTGTAATGAATATAATATATGGCATTCCACACTGAATTATTTTGGCTTTTGGAAAAAACGATAATTTTTCATTGGAAAGTACCTCTGTAATCTACCAACTACTGACTAAATTTAACGAGGTGCTATATATTAAATGTACTTCAAATCTTTATATTAATAGCTGATATTTTCAGTTCCTGGACTGTCTATTGCAAAATGCCTAAAAAGGTAATGTATTCTAAACTTTAATTGAAACCCATGAGGTAAAGGGATTTGGGTTGATGGAAATGAGAAAAAAAAAAAGCTTTCTGATAATTTGCTTGTCTTTTTCCTTCAAGGTCCCTAGAGTTTCCAGCAGAGCTTTGTACCTGTATGCTTTATATTTGCTTACTTTGAGACACCAATTTTTCTGGTTGAGGATTCACATAATTTATGAAATGTAACTGAATGTCTTTAAGTGTTGTGGTGAATACAGAGAAGGAACCTTATGACAGCAAACAGCTGCAAGGATCTACAGTGCACAAAGATCAACCACCCTAATATTAAAGATGTGAGTCACTGAAAAAATATAATTAACTATTTCCTACACCACATCACCTGAGATTAGGTCAAAGTAATACAGACCAGCCATTTCATGATCCCCGACTCCAAACATCATTGCTGCAATTAATATGGACCAGCCAGACAGGACCACCTAATGAATCCGAATGAACCAAGCCTTAGACAAACGCCTATTCTTTGCTAGGTCTGTGAGGACTTTCACATCTCAGTGTCTTAAAGAAGGAAGATACAAGTCCTCTAAAACTATTATTTCATCAAATTCCTTTAATCAGGTTATAAAACGCCAACTTGTAACACATGTATTCAGACATTTGTAAAGAGCTCTCTGCAATGCTGTGTGCTCAAGCCTGAAGGGAAAGCAGCAGCTAAAGTTTTGCCCCAACACACACACATGCACTCCTCAGTCTCCTCCTCAGAGGAGAGCATTTTCTTTCTTTCCAGGTAGGAGGCAGGTGGGGGCCAATGGTTATTGAGTTAATTTTATACTGGTCATACCTAAATTCAATTCCCTGCTCTATTACAGAACAATGGGGTCCATAATTTATGAGAAATTTTCTCAGCTATAAAGCAAAGACCACTGGTATGAGGTTCAGCTTCAAATAAATTAATTTGCATCCCTGTAGCTGGCTAACTGCAAAAGTATAACTCTTATATGTATACTATGTTTTAATCAAGACTGCATACCTTTGTTTTCATAAAGTATTGTGAACTAAAAATACGCTCCATTCCACGGCACTCAGTGTGGAAATAATAGTCTTGCTCTGCTTTGCAAAGCTCCTGTAAAAATATACTTCAGAAACAGTGGTGTATTCACATGCCATATGATGAACATATAGAAGTCATGTTTGGAAGACATTCACATACAAATATGTCCACTTTCTTTATGAAATTCAAAGGGGAAAAACAAAAAAAAAAAGTGACTTATTTCTATGTTTGATTTCCACGTGCAGTTTTTGAATTTTTTTTCCTAAAAAATCCTTTATTCTGGATAATATAAACCATGATCAAGATCAGAGTAATTATGTATTTTTTGCTATTCTTCTGTTTGTCTATCTTTACTTCTAATTTCACACTGCTACATTCTTTTGTATCTCCAAAAACCATTATTCTAATCAAGTTACTTTTAAGACTCTCTTCACATCGTGTCAAGATGCATTAAATTTAAGCATAATCAAACACAGTTAGAAATCTGTCTGAAATGTCTTTCTACTGTATCTTATGATTTCCTTGTTTATTTAACCCTAGGAGACAACGCTGCAGCATTGTGTAGAGCTTCATGTTGAGATGTTTGTCGATTATGACAGAGAAAAGATACACATTTTTCTCCCTGTGATTAAGCCTAAATTATAGTTTAAATGAAAAGGCCTTCTATTACTAAGTTCACCAACTAAGTCTTTTTTACATTTAGTTGGTGTTTTTTATGTTGGAGCAAGATATAAGAACAGAGGTTTTGTTTTCTGAGTGTATTTAGTTCTATGAGGTTATCCTAAATAAACATGTGATGCAATTGGTGTAAGAGTGAACTTTCATTATTTACAAGACTTGTATGGAACAACTTTTAGCATTCATACAGATGTAGTGTGTTTATCAGTCTTTTATTAGTTGAAAATGAAAATGAAATTAAATGTTTCTTAATTTGAACCCCAAATTGAAAAGCTACAATAAGGTAAAGTTAATACTGCAAGGCAGTGACTGTAAACGATGGGAAAATACAGTTTTAGTTATAAAACAGAGTCTGCTCAACTGTTAGGGTCTAATTTTAAAATCTAAATACTTTCAAATAAAAAACTATGATGTACAACTGTAGTACTCCTTGCAATAATTTTTTTTTCTGTGAATTTTCTCTCTTACCACTTTTACCTTCCCTTTTTCTGCAGTTGCCTTGTGATCCCCTGCATTATTCCATTCCTTCATCTTCTCTCCTCCTGTGTAAAATACTAGGTTTCCCCATAACGTTATTCTTAGCCCTGGCTTTTCAGTGTCATGCAGTGAAACCAAAGCAACAGCAGTAACCAACATCAATAAATATTAAAAGATCAATGATAATTTAGGTAAGAAATCTATTGATTCTCTGTTCCTATACACAGTCTCTCTTAACTCATTAAATCATCGTAAGTGAGGAAACTTGCACTTAAGAACACAGGAGCAGTGTTTATTGATGTATTATATCTTTATCTCAACAATCCCACCTGTTTTACCTGGACCTGTGTGTGGTCTTATTATTCATGCAACAATCACTACATAATTTATGTTAACCACAGTTTTATTTGTTCAAATTATATTAGACAACAACGTTGTTGTTATAAATATAAAAATATAACATAAAAATATCAAACCACATAAAGTAAGTTAAAACTGGTCCGAGAGAGACTAATCAACCTGGCAAGATCAGTTAGCATATTTTTAAATATCAGAGCAGAAATTCAGTAGACATTTCAGGCATATCTAGCAGTTAGATAAAATTCTATCTCAATTTTGAAACTGCTTGTAAACCTATGTCCTTTTTGTACTATCAGACATTGCTTAGCTCACAAATAAGACTCTGTAAGCCTTACTTGCTCTTGGCCACTCTGCTTGTTCTCTACTTTGGCTCCATAAGCTTTGGACACAGCTACTGATGGATAGTTAACAGACTCTTTCTTCAGGCGGTATCCACTCACAGAAATACTATGACAATGACACCTATTCCTACAGGTCAAAATCATGCATCAGTTACAGCACACAAATCTGATTCTGCAGTGGCAGTATTTTCATACCTAGGACCTGATGAAGGTCCCTTTTTAACTGATGAAGAACTTCAAATAATGACAAGGAGATCTCGACAGTAGTCACAAAAATATTAGTGTTGAGTAACAGTACAATACTCTCTTGATGTGTAAAAGAACAAAGTGTGTAAATTTGTTATGTTTGTATGTACTAATTAGAGAATAGTGCTTCATGAAATCTGCTATTATAATTTAAAAAATAACTAAAGTACTGTATAATTGATTTTCAATTGCATACATTTTTTACTAATGGGGTTATCAATCTAGTTTCAAGAAAATGACCAAAATGCAGCAAGCGTACTAGCTGCTTATTGAAAATTATGCCCAGCTAAAAAGTGAAAATTGTGCAACCATTTCTGAAGGAAATACGTATTATATATTACTAGAAAGTATATAGCTCTTGGACCCAGACATTTCAAGTCACTGTAGAATTGTGAGATGGTACCATTCAGGACTGTTTAGTGAAATGGTAGTATGCAAGTGACAGAAAAGTGTCCTTCACACAGGACACTCTGCTCAGAAATCACCTAAGAAGTAGCGTTAAGAAATGACTGAATTAAACCTGTGCTTTGTCTTCCTTTAGGCACAATGACTACCTCACTCCAGTATCCCCAGAATGGGATTGAAACTCAGCAGTTTCAAGCAGCAATGACCATCTTGTTGCAGGCATACTGTGCCAGAGAGAGAGCCAGAGAGCCAGTGAGGACAATTTGTACAAATACACACAAACAATGCCAAGATACTCACACTTATCTGAATGCATCAGTTATTCTATCATCAAGCCATAACAAACACCCTCAATCATACTTTGGGATAAACAGAGCCTGCCCTATGCCAAAATTTTTCAAGTATTGTGAGGTCAGATTGGTACACAGAGAGTACAGAAAACCAAAGAAACCTTTTCCCTCTCAAAGCAGTACTCTTTTTGCTCAAAAATACAGAGTATACAGATATTTGACATAAAAATGCTTTATCCTGCAATATTTCAGATTCTGTTTTAATGTTATCTACCTTTTATGTCCACAACCAGTTTGGGTCAGGCTGGCAAAACTGTTTGCTGACTATGGAAGCCTATCACTGGGGCAGAGTTTAACTTCCATTTCCAAGATACAAAAAGAGAAAAAAATCAGAATTTTTTGTGATCCATTTATAAAAAATACTACATTGACTTATATCAGATTTTTAAACTTGAATTTTAAATTATTAAGCTTACTGTTTTTAAATGTTTGGTACCAATTATCTACAACATTTATTAGAAAGCCACAAAAAATTTGGGAGATTTACTGTATTCACAACAACCATTTAGATCCTGGAATGTTATCATTTTCTCATGGACATAAGTAGCTTATCGGGAAATCCCTAACCAGTTGTACAGCTAACATCTGCTTCTCTCCAAATAAAGAGAGCTTATCTGTGAAAATATGCTGTCACTATTTCAGATATCAGCTCCATTTTACTTACCAGTTCAGCCCTAACACAATACCAATCCCAGAATCAGTGACATTTGCATTTCCAACCCCAGTATCCTTTTACTTTCCATCACAGTCTACACAGTTCTTCCCAAATTTCATTCCTTTCTATTTACCAGTCAGTTTTTCTCTTTCTTCCTTGGTTAATTAGTTTTCAATGCTTTGCTTTTGTTTCAGGAGAGAAATTACAGGAGCATGCAGTCCACTTTATACATCATTTCAGCATCCGAAAATGGCAAAAAGAAAAAACGTTTTCACTTTTGTAGACCTGTCTTTAATAATGCACATTTTGCTGCTTAATAAGAATGCAAATAACACAGTCTATATTCAACTGTAGACACAGGATATGTTCACTAATTCTTAATATAAACAGATTTGGCTGCATATTTAATGTTTAAATCTAAGTCTATATAAAGAATATGTAACCCATCTTTAGACATGGGAGCTACTCCTCATAAAATCTGAGGTTTCTGCTCTAGCGTAGAGGTGTATGAGTAGATTGGGAATGTGTAAGATGAAGGAAAGTGAAAAATTTTAGGGTCAGAATGCAAAAATGGGTATTGGCCTGATTCAGCAACAAAGTGTCTTTGCCTACTTTAACATTTGATCTGTTGTTGTACACTGAAGAGATAAATTTTCAAGGATGAAAATTTGTTATCTTCAGTAGTGGCTTTGGAAAGTAAGCTCTTCCACAGGCTTCTGCTCTGCGTTGAACTGCATATGGAGTCCAGCAGCAGTGCACATGTGAAAGTGACCTGAGGCACAAAGGATTTATGTCAAATCACTTTCTTTCTAGACAGGTGATGATTCCCTTCTGAGAAAAGATACATTTCTTACAGGGAGAAAGAAAAATTACCATCTTTACATCCTTGAATTCATGTTGTCTGTCTTTTCTGCATCCCATTAGGAACATAACATACAGCTAAAGGCAGATACCTTCCACTCTGACCTTGGGAAACCAAAGAAGTTACCACAGTATTGAGCCCAAAAAGCTTGTGGGTAAACACTCAGTCTAAACTTGCAAACATCATTAAAGGTTACTTGTCACTTTCATGGCCTATTTATTCTAATGACTACTTGTTTTCACAGTGAAAATTTGAACACTATTTTCAGTCGTGCTTTCTATCCAGTGACTACTTCTTTTTACTCTTTTTTTGCTTTTTCTATTCTTTTCTCCTTGCCAAGATATACTATTGATCATATTGCCAAGCAATCTATTTTTCAAAATACTGATCATAGAATGAGATATGATATTCCACTACCTGCCTCACAAAACCACCAGTAAACATCTCATTGTAATCACCTGTGTTCTACTCTCTTTGTAAACATACAGGAACTAAATTTTAGGTCAACTTTAACCAAGAAACTACCACCATCAAGGTCAAACAAACTGACTTACAGAATATTCTCCATTGTTTAGGCATATCTTGCATTCATCTTTGCTGGCTGTTTGATTTTTCTAAAAACTAAAGCATGTGTGCCATAAAATTGATTCTGTTCAAAAAAGGATCAGTTACATCACAGACAGAGAAAAGCAGAAAGGAATAAAAATTTTATGAAGGGGATTTTACTCACTCCTGATGAATAGAACAGAATACCATCTATGCAATGCAGGAAGCTGAAAGAAGAGAAGACGATCACAGGCTCAGAAACACATTGAAGTGGAGAGTCAACTATACAGTGCATGAGAACATTCAAGGACCACTATTCACCTGTCATAGTCTGGCAATGTAGAGCAATTAGAAGTAATACTACAGCCACTGTACCTTGAGGGCAGCTTAGAGATGCTTTCATAACGTGATGTTACAGTGACATCCTCTGCTGACTGCCCTGTTCCTTTACATAGCCAGTCGCATAAACTGTGTAGCCATGTCTGGCAAATTTATTTTTCCCCTGCAAGCTTGAGCAGTTCATGTACTGCTGAACTGATTTGTACAGGTGCAGTAAAACCTAAGCCTCCAGTGGTTTTTCCACCTGTGCATGTACAGATTAGCAACCAGGCATGCACTCTGTATGAGGTCAGAAACTGCTGTGAATGATTTTTTCCCTTCCCTGGCATCAGCACAACAATTCCCCGATCTGGAAGGATCATGAAATAGATGACATTTGAGTAAATACAACAGGCCAGGTTGTACTCAGGATCACATCATGTGGTTCCACTGAATCCTTTTATAAATGGCATTTGTATATGACTGGCTGACACAGCACTGGAGAAATTCTGCTCTCATCTATTCTGATGATTACAAAGGTGTATTCAACACAGCTGACCCACTAAACAAACAACTCAGCAACCTACAGCTTTTAAAAAATACTGTAACCTTTATTTTTGAAAAAGAAAGTTGTATCTGTACAGATGACGTGGAGCTGCAGGTAAGTCATGACATATGAGCTCTATCACTTGATTTCACATACATGAGAAAACTAAGAACATGTAATTCTCAATATTGATACTGCTACCTCTGCTCTGGTTATCTGAGGAACTGCAAAGGAGCTGTGTCATGAATGAGTGGTTTAGGTTGCTCAAAGAATCACCACCAAACACATCAGCAAAAGTACGTTTGATATGAATTTGTAAAAGCACAACTTTAAGTCTGATGGCAAGGTTCACTATGTTACTTACTATATGGATGAAATACAATCGATTTCAAATTAGACCTGCCTAGAAGACACATAAGTGTAAAGGAGACCCTCCCACTGAGTGCTTTAGGTGCTATTTTATATCCTTTAAGATATGAGTCAGTGACCATGTCTGAGTCAAAGATTTGAACTAGTCATGTCTAAGCTCTCATTGGGAGTTTAGGAAGTAAAGGGGTCCACTCTGAACCTCAGATTCAACAACGAAGTAAGGCTGCAGGATCTTTTAGTATGTTTCTCCCACGCTGACTCCTGTATAGAAAAGCTGGCTAGGCCATGGGTTCATGGGAGCCTTGCAGTACTTCCCAGGCTGGAAATAAACTGACAGCAGTAAAATGGCTCGTACTAATAGGATCAAAATAAAACAATGCTGCAGATGTGCATTTTGGTCAAAAAAAAAAAAAAAAAAAAAGCAATTTGCAATAAAACAAGTTGTAAATTAGATCAACTAGTGAATTTTCAAATGTACATGTATTATTTTCACACTACCTCTAGTAGTTCAAACAAACCTACAGGTGCCACGTATGCCCAGCTTAAGAGTCTTTCCATTGGTGTTCCAAATATTTACAGTTCACATTTCCACTGCCTTTGCACATCTTCAAGAGGATGTTTTTAAGACTAAATGTTGTCCTGCTATGAACGCTGCTTGTGCAAACGAGTGGGGCTTGCACCGATTCCAAGAGCTGGGAAGAGTAACTGATCCTGGTTTTGGGTGGCAGGGTGCTCCTCCTTAACTCACACCGTGTCTAGAACTGGAAGGTGGTTTAGAAAAGCGATGGGTGCAACCTGTCCCTTGCTTCTTCCCAAAACGCGCGGGGACTGCTGGAAACGGCGGCACGACGCTGCCGGAGCGGCCGGCCGAGGCCGGGCAGAAGAGCCGGAGTCAGACGGGAGCTCCCGTTTTTCCGGCACTGCTTTCCGTCCTCGGGGGCAGCTGCCGCCCTGCCCGGGAAAGGGCACCGTGCTGCTTGCCAGCAAGGGAAATCTCCCACTCTCCTCGGGCTCTGCCTCCACCTGCCTCTCGAGGTACTGCCCAGCGGGGATCGCGGGGGAACAGGAGGCTCTCAGCCCCGCCAGCACCGCAGCCCGCTGCCCGGCCAGGTGGGGAGACCAGAGCAGGCTCAGCCGAGCTCCGCCGTGGGGAACCAGCCGACGCCGCAGCGCTCGCTCCTGCCCGGGCCGCCCGGCAGTGCACGGCCGCCGTTTGGCGGCGGAGCGGAGCGGCCCGGCCCGGCCCGGCCCAGCTGGGCGCGGGCCCGTCCCGGCGGAGGGCGCGGCCCGTCCCGCCCCCGCGCCGCGCACGGCGCCAGCAGCCCGAGCGGCGGCACCTCCTCGGCGGCGCTGGGCTGAGCTCCCCCCGCGCGTCTTTCTCGCCGCCTTTTCCTGTCTGCATCCTCCCCGGTCCTCCCCCCGACCCCCCCGCCATTTTCACCCGGGAGGAGCTCGGCGGGAGTTTCCTGAAACTTCGCGGGGAAACTCGCCCGGCGCCTCCGGGGCGGCCGCAAACTTTTCGCGGCGGCGCCCGACTCTGCCCCTCCGTCCGTGACTCCTCGGCTCCGGCGGCGGCTTCGGCGGGAAGTTTCCGATGAGTGCCCCACCGCTGATCCGGCCGCCCAGCCCGCTGCCGCCGCCGGGCGCTGCTGCCGGTGGCGGTGTCGCCTTCCACCTCCAGATCGGGCTGAGCCGGGAGCCGGTCCTGCTGCTGCAGGACTCCTCGGGGGACTTCAGCCTCGCCCACGTCCGGGAAATGGCTTGCTCCATCGTAGACCAGAAGGTAAGAAGAAGGCCCCAAAGAGAGCCCCCTCCCTCCACCCCGGACCCGCTGCCCGTGGGCGCTGTTGTTGGCTGTGAACTTTCCTCTCCCGGCGGCTCTGCTCCAGGGATAAACGAAACCCATCCCAACTTCCCTGCCGCCGGCCCCACTTCCTTCCCCCCGGTGCCCCACTTGTCTCTCTGCCGTGCCCCCCACGACCCCGGTGAGGAGGAGGTTCTGTGCGGGATGCTCGCATGCGAGCCTGACTTTTATTTTGCTGCCAGGGGATGTAAGTGGCTGTGCGAACTAAATGCCGTTATTAAAAACAAACTCTGGCCGGATCTATCCGCTGCTTTTTAATGCTGCGGAAGGGGGGGCGCGGGGGGCAGAGAGCTGTCAGCTGTGATGGCAGCGCGGCGCCCAGGGGCAGTTCACCCTGTCCCGGCCTCTCCTGCGAAAGGAAAGTTTCCACTTAAAAAAAAAAAAAAAAAAAAAAAAAAAAAAAAAGGCGAACAGTAACAAGGAAAAACCAACCCGGACAGCCCAGGATTCAAAGCGGCGCGCAGCGCTGCGCACGCCTTTCCTTGTGCCGGGCAGCCCGGCAGAGCCGCCGGCCGGCGCTGGGCCCCGCGCTGCTGCCCGGCCGCCGCACGGTCCGGCCCGGGGCGGGCGCTGGACGCGGGTGCGCGCTGCGGGGCGGCGCTGGGGCCAGCCCCGGAGCTGGCAAGCGGCCGCGGCGCGGGAGGGGACTGAGTCAGCGGCTGGCTGTGGGTCACTGTGCCGGCTGTGGGTCACTGTGCCGGCGGTGGGGAGCCCCGCTGCCCGCGGGGATGACGCTCACCGCAGCCCCTCCGCGGCGGCACCGCCGTCAGGCGCCGTTCACCTGCGCTTCGGTGAAACTCGCGCTGTGCGCTGAAATCCACCGGGCTTCTGCCTGAGCCACGCGCCTTTGTCTTCTTTGATTTCTCTGTTTTTATTTGTATATAAAGTAAAGTTTTACTTTATACGTCTTTGTTGTGCGAAAGGTCCATAGGTAAAAGTATCATAGTGATTGCAAAGGACAAAAAAGTCAACCTAAATATTCAGGATGATTATGGTGGGAAAAAATTCTTCCTCTTCCCTCTTTGTTTTTACCGAGGTAAACAAAAAAAAAATCAGGCAACCAAAACCAATTTTGGTTGTTTTTTTTTTTTTTTTTTTGTTCTTTAAGTTGATAGTTTTGCCTTACATCTCTGTAGATCATCAACCTGAACGTCTCTGAATTGTGGAACTCTTGTTGAAGAGCAACTAATGAAGTGTTTTTAAAAAAGTATAAAATATGCATCCTTTTTTTCTAAATTTTGCATTCTTCATAGTTTAAGAAATGGCTACCTGCTTTTTTAAATTAAATTTTGGAGAAAGGTGTACCCTTTCACATTACAATATTTGTTTTTAAAGCTAGGCCAACACTTGTCACTTGGTCACATATACATCTGAAATAGCTTAAATGCATTCCATATATCACCATTCAGAAGTTATTATGGTAGCAATAATGGAAAAGCTAAGATTGTTGTATTCATTGTTTCTATTTGCTGTTCTTGAGTAGTTTATTAATTGATGGGCTTGCTGTAAGCTTGATTTTAAACCTCATTTTCTAACAATGTACCATTGTGTAAAGAAAACTAAATGTGCTGGCCTGTGCTCAAACAGTCAAACTTACTTGTGTGAGTACTGACATAAAAATTTTGAGCACTAGTTTATTGCAGTTTCTTAATTGCATAAAAGAGAGCATCGTGTAGCTGCTTCTCTGTAGGGCACACTTGAATGAGGAACTTTCTTCTAGTCTCAGTTTCTCATAGCCGAAATATCTGCTTTCCCAAAGCTGTCGAGGGGGAAGTGGCTCAAAGAAAGGGAAAACTGGAAGAAAGATAGGCTTTGGTTTGTTTGTTTTTATTTTCTTTTCTTGTTAAATGGTGGCCTCTACCTCCTCCACCCTGCAAAGTAATTCATATATTGTTTAGTCCTTAGAGTCTCCGTTTTCAGCTTAAGACTGCAAGTGTGTATACACTATATACATGGTTTTATTGTTTCACTAAACCTGATGGAATTGTTTGCGTATTCAGAGTAACTTGGCATACTGGCAGAGCCTTAAAAAAGTTATGTGCTATCTAAAACTGTTACAAGATAACTATTTCTGTGTTGTAGGTTCATGATTTTATCTTTTCCTGAAATGATTTGCAGTGGTGTCTACTCTTGATTTTATAACAAAGATGTATTTGCTTATCACAATCAAACAGAAGACTACACTGAGAAGAATTTTATGTTGAAATCTCATGCTATTTTTGAAGTTTCTCTGGGTCTGTAGAGTAGTGGTCAACCAGCTAACAGCTTCCTTTGAAACTTTCTATTTGGTCTGGACAGTTGAAGCAGTATATAAGGATGAGAAATTGTGATTTTGTTTTTCTCAATGGTTGTCATCTTAGACTGCTAAAATCAACACTGTGTCTATAGTGTGCTGTTAAATATTTAAGCAGCCCTCTTGCACACAGCTTTATTTTTAGGATTGTGCTGACTTTTCTTCAGTATCAGAGTCAGATGGTCTGCTTATAGGGAGCCTCTTCCATGTAATGTGGGCATACCTGATTTCAGATGATTGTGACCCTTACTCTGCATAGGTTTATGTACCCATTTATTTTACTCCTGCTCAAAATTTATGTTAAATTGAAATAAACCTTTCAAAGTTGCAGAATGGAGCATATGCAGGCCTGAGTAAGGTGTTAATACAGTATGTGTGTATATAGATACATTTATGGGCATATATATGTATAGACACTCTATTTCTATATCTTTATATGGTGTTTTTGTATGTAAATAATATGCATGTGAGTTCACATGTATAAAACTTAATGTTATGTATAATTTAGAAGTTTACATTTCTTTATAAACATTTATTTGCATTTACTTACATTAGAGTAACTTTTGCACTTCAGGTGCTGTCTTGTTTTCAATTTTGGTAGAGAGCATAATTATATTGATGATCTAATGTACATGACGTGTAAAACGGAATAAGCAAAGTCTGTTTTTTCTCTATTTTCCATGAGAGGCATTCCTTCAGATCAAGACACTTCCTTTACAAATCTGAAGATGAAATGGTACATACCGATTTCTGGCATAAATTCAAACACATTTAAATCTGTTAAGAAGTGCTCTGAAGACAACAACATTTCATTCCTCTGAGTTTGTGTGTTTTGCTTGTCTTGCTTAGAACTGGTGACATGAAAACCTTGAGACTTGTCAATGTGGGATTATTTTTTCTTCAGTTAAAATGGATCTTTAGCATTTAAATGATGATGGAGTTGACAAGAAATGAGGATCAACCTTAAAATACATGCCAGTGTTTGACTTCTAGGCTGACTCCCCCGCAAGAACAGTTGGAGGATATTGTAAAATATAATCTTTGTTTTCTGAAGACAAATAGTATGAATTATTGCCCTTTTTGTGTTAGCTGCCCACAGTAAAACCACTTCTCTAGGACAAAAGTGTAATGCAAAGTGCACTTTAATTGTATGGAATTACCGTGTTGCCAAAAACTTTTTATGCTAAAAAGACAAAGAAAATAATCTTTATGCAACTTTTTAATACAAATTCTTGCAAGTTTGATTTGAAGGGGATATTATTATTCGTATTTTGTGTTTCTTGAAATTCTTCATCATCATTATAGCTCACATATGATGAGTTGGGGAACTGTAGTGGCATTGCCAAGTTTTGGAAACTTTGAATTCTCAAGTAAATTCATAAGGCAGTGTTATATGACTTGAGAATGTGTACTGTATAAAATAGCTCTTAGGTCAGCCGTTAAGATCATATGCTGGCTTAGGCCTTCAGCACTTGAAGACTCAGAAGTTGTGAGGAATGCAAAAGTCATAAATCCAAGAAAAAAATGTGATCAGAAATAGAGGAAATAAGGTTTGAGCTGCATAGGCTGTATAGTTCAGACTCATTTATAAAAGTGCTGCTGTAGATGGTTCAGTGGTTTGAATAATTCTGCAATTTTACAGTGGGAAAAAAAAAGTAATAAAGAGAGAGGCCATTTTGGGAAAGGGAAAGGACAAAAAGAAAAGTATTTGGTTCAAGTAGCATACTGCAACTGGAGTATGTATCCAGATTCATCTTTACATAAGGTTATCTGGTATTAAATTAGGAGAATTGCTACAAATCAAATCAAAAACCATTTTAAGAGTATTCCTGAGAATTGATTGAAACCAAACACATTCAGGAACAGGCATGCATTCACTTTTGCTTCTAGTTGTCATTATAAGGAAAATCTAACTTAAATAAATAAAAAAGGAAAACAAAAATTAACTCAGTTTTGTTTTTTCAGGCTGGAGTCTCTTGTAGCCTGAGCAAAGAAAGGAGAAAACCTTTTCCAAAGGTTGATGTGAAATATATTTATCTTCTTCTGCAATGTTTTTAAGCAGTCATGGAAAACATGTGGGGTTTGTTTATAGGAATTATGGGGGTTTTGTTTGTTTGTGGGTGTTTTTGTTTGGGTGGGTTTTTTTGTTTGTTTTCCCCCCAAACCTACACATTCTCCTAAAATAAACAAAAGCCTGGTGGTAATGAAATCAATTCCTTTAGAGTCGGATAGGGACTCAGTGTACATGAGGTACTATAGAGATTTTTAGCTTCAGGATAAACAGAGAAACTGACAGGTTTTTACCATGCTGATCAAAAGTCTATATCTTCATCCAAACATACAAATGTAAACATTTCAGGTATTCACAACACTGTTGTCTATGTTCTAGGAAAGTTATTACAGGTGTGGTTTTTATTTGTGGTAGTTAAATTCTCGTGGAGTCTTTTACTGGTGTACGCTGGTAACAAAGCGTTAATATTTTTTTCCATGAAGTGAGTTTTTCTCAGCATTGAATGTTTTCCTCCACCTGTGTTGTGGAAGTATCAAATTGTTAAATTGAATTTGAGAAATGCAAGGTGCCTTGTTATTGTGCACATAAACATTTTCCAAACTCAAGGGAGACTTTTGATGTTTACAGTTTAGTCCTTTATTGACTTTACATTTATTGTTCTTTGCCCTGAAAACTGTAAGTCACTGTATGTAACATTATTTTGTAGCTTAGTTATAGTTACTTTTGAACCATATCTGAGAAGATGCTAGTAAAATATAACTTCAGTGAAAGGGAGTCAGTCTGAGTTAGGTTAAAGGAGCTGAAGTTTGTAAGAACTGTTAACTCTGTTATGTTATCTGTCATGCATCCAGATAAGGAAAATGGGTTTAATACCACAAACCCGTGTAGAGCATTTGAGAATTTCCTAGCAAATGATTAAAGACTATTGAATGCATTGTCATAGAATAAAAAATAAGATGAAGCTTTAGATAGAGGACAGGCTTATAACCAAACCACATCTTAATTTTTAAAGGAATTACAGAAGGAATGTGTTGATCTTGTGTTATTTCCCCTGATGATTTCCCCAGGAAATACATAATTTCCATAATGATTTAAAGGAAGTAGAAGGCGTTTGATATACTTCTCTCGTTGCTGATGAGATTCAGCTCTGGTGCCGGAGAAAGGATGGAATTTATTGAATGAAGTTGCAACATTTCCCAGACAGAGGTGCCATGTGGAAATACTATGGCATGTGCTCAGTGAATTTGAAATACCCAAGGTCTGACTGTCCCACAGAAGACTTACTGAGTGTAAACCACATGATCACCTGAGAATGCACAGAAAGCCCAGTGTGTCCTGGAAGCGTGGTGGGTTTATGAGATCTCTGCTGTGGATCGTGCATAACACCCGGGCATGTGTCAAATCCCATAAGGATTTGCTCAGACTTTGACTGTAGGTGTTTTCCTGTGATTTCTGAAAATCTTTCACAAACATCTGAAATTTACTGGTTCTTCTTACCTCAGTTTTCTTTTCCCTCCTCTGTGTTTGGAGAAATCTGCCTGTATGGTTACCATATGTTTATACTTTGTTTACTTTCAAGGAAACCAGCACGATTAGTGAAGTCTGCATATTGTTACTTCTGGTGTCTTATTTTTGCTGTATTTTATATATGCAACTATTTCATTTAAAAACTTCGGTCAAATGTGTGTTTGCTTTTTTTTAGTGATTATGCTAGCAATTATTTTTAAGATACGAGAAGGTAAAATTAAAAATTAGAGTAGAGCCAATTCTTGGTCTCAATGTACTCAGTGTATATCTCAAGCAACCTGTGATGCATTGTTTGTAGATTTTTTAAAATTGTAGTTGTGTAGGTCACCTCTGGCTTCTTGACTGGTTGACATCAGACATGTTTATGTTGATGTTATGTAATATGGTTGCAGTTACATAGTTGCAACCAAGTATATAATTAAAATGTCTCTTTCAAATGTTTATCCGAAGTGCAGGTGAACTGACCTCTAAAATGCTTCATTAATCTTCTCTGTAGAACAGTGTGGCTGTATATATGGTATATCTTTATGTATATCTTCAGTAGTGCTAGCAGTTGACTTGTATATGTTTCTTGCTGCTTGGAGGAAGACTTCCCTTTCTTCTGGAGCTATTGCGTGCCTTTTGCATACTGTCAAATTGTCATTTGTAAAGTCTTCCTTATGGTGTCTGCTGGTAAAGTCATAGAATGATTAGTGGCTGGAAGGGACCTTAATGATCACAGAATCACGGAATGGGTAAGGTTGCTCAGAGCTGGCTTCTGAGCTGCAAGTGTACATTGACAGCTCATGTTGAGCTTTTTGGTCCACGAACATCCTGAAGTCTTTCTCCCCAGGGCTAGTCTTGATCCCTTCTCCACCCAGGCTGTACTTATGTGGGGATTGCCTCAACCCAGGTGCAGGACCTTGCACTTGGCCTCTTTGAACTTCCTGAGATCTGCACAAGCCTCCATCTCAAGCCTGTCAGGGACTCTCTGAATGGCTTCCCTTCCCTCCAGCTTGTCAGCTGTACCACGCAGTTTGGTGCAAGCAGCAAGCTTGCTGAGGGTGCTCTCAATCCTGCTGTCCAAGTCACCGACAAAGATGTTAAAAATGTCCATTTCAGTGACACCCCCTGAGGAGCATCCACTCCTCACTGCTTTCTGTTGCATATTGAGCTGCTAAGTGCAACTTTGAGTGCTACCATCCAGCCAAATTTTATCTGCTGAAAGGTCCATCCATTAAATCCACATCTCTCCACTTACAGAAGAGGATGTCCTGCAGGACAGTGTCAGCTGCATTGCACAAATCCATGTATATAATGTCCTGTGCCCTTCCCTAACCTCTGCTGCTGTAACCCCACCCATTGTAGAAGGCCACCAAATTTCTCAGGTATGATTTGCCTTTAGTGAAGCCATGGTAGCTGTCACCAATCACCTTGTTATTTTCCATGTGCCTTAGCATAGTGTCCAATGGAGGAGCTGCTCCATGATTTTGCCAGGCACTGAGGTGAGAAAATAGTTGTTTCATTTTTGCATATCAGACTTGAGTGTTACTTTTGCAGGGTTGATGGTAGAGGTTCTCCTAGAAAGGCTGCCTAAATTTTGAAATCCTGTCTCACTTGCTGCAAAATAACCTGTTCTGCTCTGGCATCCCTTTTGTTTACATTTTCCTTGCTTGTGGTTTTGGTATGAACGTCCAGGATTTTCCAGACCAAAACAGATTTCTTTCAGTGGGTTTCAACTTTTTCCTTCTTCATACACTTTTAGTACTGCTAAATGAGCTTTTGCTTTTTGAGACTTCTCTTTCTTCTTAAATATTTCTATCCAGGAAATGGTCTGAAATGATGGCAGACTTGTTGTCACTCAAAAACTATGTTTATGATTAAAATGAATTATGCATATCAGCTTTTGATCGTTGAAAGTATAGAATATTGATGAATGCACTTTATGAAAGTAAGCTACTCCATAAAACAGATTTTTGCTTTATAAATGCTGTTCTAGTTTTATCTGCTGAAACAACATGTAAGGTTGGCAGTGTAGTGTAGTGTATCACACTATGTTGAGAGAATACTGTGGGTATATTGCAGTGACTTATGCATAGACATGGGCATAAATTAAAGTATATATCTCTGTTGTCTGCTTTCTCTTCCTCCACCTATTTGTGGCTTCCTTTTTCTTGTTCCTTCTATGTGTTTTCTTCTTCAGCTGAGGAAAATTTTGTCAAGAGGTAAGCTTTCACTTCTCCAACTATACAGTGTTTATATTCGCGTTGTGATTGTATGTCTTATGCAGCCTGTTGTGTGTGCCTCTTCTGGAGTCAGAACCACATCATAAACACTATTATAACATTCAAGATAAAACATAGGTAATTATTTTGATAAAAAATTAGCAATTTTAGATTTTTTTTTTATTAAGAAGCATGAATGTGCATCATCTAATCTGGTTCTTGGCTGTTTTCTAAGTGAAGAAAAGAGGCGTTTAGAGACTTTCATTACTGGTGGGCATAAAAAGGTCTCCCCATTGTACCTTTAGGCACAAGGTATATGCTAAAGAGATACTAAGAGAAGCTGCAAACCATGACCAAAGTTGCCAGCTCTAAGCCTCTACCTTGTACATTTTAAGAGCTGTATCTGAACATGTCCTGTGTATCTGAAAGAATGTTTTGTTTCATATTTCTTCAAATTATTTTTTAAAAAGTCAACCTTTTGACCTTTCTAAGAGAAATAATTTTTTCCCAAGTGTTAGAAGGAATTTTTGTCAACAGCTTGTCAGATGCAAAAGCCCAGGCAAGACACAGCTGGGTCTGGGAGAAACGTTCTGGCTATGAGGCAATTTGCCTGAAAGATGCTTGTCCTTAAAAATCAACTTACCTATTGCCTGATCTTTCCTTCTGAGAAACCCCTTTACATAACAATAGAAATACTAATGTATGTGTGCCACAGTGGTCAAGCTCTCCCTGTCGGCAGTGCTGCATGTCCTTATGTAATTTATGGGTGCTAGGTTAGAGTGTGATTCAGGCTGAAACATTTCTTGAAGCCTCATAGAAACTTGGGCCACAAAGTGTTAACCTTCCTAAACTGTGTTATTAATCCATGGAGTGAGGGTCTGTGCCATGAAGGAAACCTGACTGTAGGAGACGACAGTATGAGCTGATGTTTTCTGTTAAGCTGTAATAATTTTCTTATTTGGCTCTGAGGTTCAGTCCCCTTTTGCATCAGCTTTTGAGGGCTGGGTTACAGGTTTGCTGTCTGTGTGACAGGACTCCAGGTGTGCTGACCTTGCTGCCTAACGTTGGAGGTGCTGTTCTTACCTCTCTGAGGATTATGTGTTGCCACCCAAAATCAAGTCCATCTAGGAAAATGTGAAAATACCAGAATAATAAAAACACACATCCGTAGATATCTGAAAGGTTGAACTCATGCTTTTGTTTTATCTATTATACTTATCTCTAAATAGAAGGAATGCAGCAAAATATGTAGAATATGAGTAGAAGTCTGTTCAATTCCAAACCCACACGGTTTTCACTGCATTTTTTCCTAAAGAGTTGGCTGTCCTATGCTTAAAAAAAAGTTGAGTGAAAATTGAATCAATCTGGTCAAAGTCTGTGTACATTTGTAGGGATGGAAGGAATTAAGTTAGGGGAAAAGATCTCTTGATTTTAGACTATGTGATTTCCTGATTGCTGGAGGACAATTAAACATTGCTGTCTGTATGTTATCTTTCTCATGTAACAGTATGCCTGCAGACCATTTTGTCACAAGGCAAGTCGTCATAGCAGCAAGAGTTCAGGTAACTGTAAGAGATTGTCAGGCAGAAAATGTAGTAAAATCAAATAGTTCAGAAAATAAAAATGTCTTCTACATCAAGAAATGTCTCTCTGGTATGTCTTTAATCTATGTTTATTATCATGTATCATGCCATGTGGACTTGACCCAGGGATTTACATGTTTTTCAAACCTTGCAAAGAAATGCCAGTGTCCTGACTTTCAGTTCTTAAACTAGCTTAAATGATGATCCAAACCTCCTCTCCCTTTCTTTCGTCTGCTTTTATTTAGCAACTCCCACAAAATTGAGGAGGTTCTGAGCTGTATTCTGGTGCTAAATTGGTTCTTGATGTAAACTCTTAAGAGGAGTTTACAAAGCTGATAGAGCTAAATAAACGCTTCCAGCTGGTGACAGAGGCTGAAACCAAGAACTGAGAGTTATGGTTTGAAAGAGATTCAGATTGGACATTAGGTAAGAATCCCTTTGATAGGAGAGTAGAGCAGTATTGCAACAGGTACCCAGAGAGATGGTGGAGACTTCATCCTTCATTTTTGGACTTGGGTAAGCAAAGCCTTGTGTTGATGACAGTTCAGCTGCAAGAGAGAAGTCAGACTAGATAACTTTCAGAGGTTCTGATGTTTCTGTGATTCTCAGAGTATGAAGTGAATCTTTGTTTGTATTTGTCCAGTTGTTACATTAATACCTAATAGATATTAAGTGGCCTGTAGTGGAATAGAACCTTATTATATATTGCTATATTTTTGTGTGCAAGGAAGAAGTCCCTTCAGTACTTTGCAGTCAAGATGTACTGGACAGCTGGTGATTACATCACATCTTAAACTGCACTGAATGATATCTCAGCATATAAACCCAGCAGTTTATTGGCAGTATCTTTGAAAAAAAAAAAAAACTCCAGTGAGAAATCCATCTTAGGTGGTGGGCAAAAGCACAATAATTCCTTAAGGAAAATTGTTAGTAAAAACTACACCAACCCTTTCCATATGAAATAAAGACCTCACATCTTACAGATTAGATATAAAAAGTAGTTAGAGGAATGGCCTGCTGAGTTATTTATTGTTATGGAATGGTGATGGGTTGGTCTGTGCAGAGATTAAAGGAAGGATTGATACAGTGAAGTAACACACCCATCTGTTGCAAAACTTGTTTCAAATGGAACAATGTACAACTTTTCAAGGAAGGAAGATGATACATGGTTTGAGAAGTGAACTGATGAGTACATGTTTGATTTATCTGTCTTTGCAGAGAGGACATGTGCATGTTAGAGATGTTTTGCAGAGCAGAAGATGCATTATTTATTAGGGCTTAGTAGGAAGACCAAGGTAAAGCCCAGCTAAAATTAATGTTTGTTGTATTGCTTCTTGTTTTAACTCCTCTTTCACCTGTGCTTATTTTTCCTGTGCTTCTTAACAGGCTCTTATTGACTGGTGACATTATGTAATCTAGGCATCTGAAGTTAATATCCTGGACTGGTAGATGGTTGAGTAAACTAAGGGCATGCAATTCAAGCTAAAGTTTGGTTGCTGATTTTTCAACATATTTTAATGTGCTGTGTATTCACAGTTAACACATACGTGCAATTGTATGTTTAAATTGAAGAATGTTAACAACACTTGGTAACATTCAGAGCACTGGTTTATACTGCAGTCACATAATTTTGTTAAATGCCTTGGTCTACCCAGAAGAAATGATTTATGTTGTTAAAAAAGGGAAAAATAATTTTGGGTCAGTAACAGTTGAGCAAGTTTCATTTTTTTAATATAGTGAAGAGTAAAAATAATTTTGAAGACTGATGTGTGAAACAAGAACTTCTAAACTGTTTTTTAAAGCTACTGAAAATCACACCTGTTTCAAAGGTGGCCTAAGAAATAAAACTTCATCTCATCAGTTTAAAAGGTCAGCAAACATCTGCTTCCTTATTTGAGAGTTAAATAATCAGTATGTAAAAACTTGATAGAATATATTTGGAGATACCTTAGGAAAAGATGTGAAGGGGAAAAAAACTTGTTTGTTGGTCTCACTGATGTACAGAGTATATCTCCATCAATTGCTGGTGAGTGAAGCTACACTGCTTAATTTAGAAAACATATTTTTATTCTGGTAGCTGTATTTTTGAGTAATAATGTCACCATTTCCCCTCTCTATTTAGCTGTACAAGAGAGAGTTTCTGAAAAAAAACCAAAAAATTGTTACATAACAAGAGGGGCTTTCCAAAGAGCAAGTCAAAGCTTAACCTCCAACTTTTGAATAGGAATGCATAAAAATCTTTCACTAGTGTAGCTTGATTGTTATCCCCTTCTTTTCCTTACATTTATAATAATTATTATTTTCTTTTAATCCAAGAATGATGCTATTTTTTGATTCCAAAACATTATCAGTTGATCATTACCTAAAATCAGGGACAGCAGTTGCCTATATACTGTTCACTGACAGTAAAACACCTAGTCAGGGAAATCTCCAATGGCCTTTTATCTGCCTTTCTCCACACAATTACTACCCAGAACCTTCTTGGGCTGAGTGCACCAGACCTCATTCGCACCTGGCAACCCTCTAAATGACTTCAACACTTTTTGTCATTTTTTAAATGCAAAAAAGAAATCAAAAAGCCTTTGAATACATACATTGGAGTAAATTGTCATGGTGAGAGAAGGAAGGGCTTTTTATTTTTTTGGTTGAATTTTTGTTCAGGAAAAAAAGTGAAGCACATTTGTTCTTCTGTTCTTTGTGTAGTATGTATATATTTGCTGTGTGTCTTCAGTTACGTGCCAGTTTGTAGTACAGCCAGGTAAGCAAGGTACTATTGCTACAAAGACAAATTTCAGCTAGCAGCTCTAGAAACAGAGGCATGATTTGGAAGTGGTTATTTGTCTTAGTAGATATTTGTTTTCTTCTGACAGAAGGCAAAAAAAAAAAAAAAATTCCATCACTTTACCTATATTTATTTTCACATTTCTGTTTCCTTGTGTGCAGACTTGCTTATGTCACACAGTTTCAAACACTGTTTATCTTTTATCCACTGCTTTTTGAAACTACATTGATGTGTCTCAGCTGTCTTTTCTTCTGCCAAATCCCTAAGTAATGACAGAATGGTGCTTTAAAAATTAATCAGACTGTTTCTGGGGGAATGAAAGAGTGATCTGCATGCAATCACTTTATCCAAAGAGAAGAAAAATAGTCAAACACATAAATTAGTAGTACATAAAAAAGCTTAAGACTTAGAAGTGTGTACACTGCTGTATTTTGTTAAAAGTTCCTAGAGCTCCTTAATTTTATTTTTCAACCCATTTTTATAATGTATTACTACAAGTGAATCAAATGTGACTCATAAATTTGAAGGCATATTGGATGTAGTTGTGTTAGAGTATTCAAAAATTTCTTTAAATTCAAGCAATGAATTTTGAAGAGTTTATAAAGCTGTGTAGCATCATGGTTTTCAAAGCAAAATGTTCTCATTTTCCACTTTTTTTGGTCCTACTTAAAGATTTGTAAATTAATTCTATATTTTTATCTCTTACCAGCAAGTACCAGCTTGCTACAGGTAGGAAATAAATGACTAGTTTGTCTTGTGTTATTTTTCCTACTGAATATGTATGTTGCATTTTTTTCCCAGTGTCATAATGGCTATGCTAACCCCTTTTCTTGATTAAAAAATAATAATAAAGTCTCAATTTCACTGTAACTGACCAAGAAAAGAGCCTGAAAGAGTTAAGAAAAGATTACGAGTTCTGTACTTTTCCTCATGTATTTCCACAGCTTGGTTTTATATATGGGTTTGAGTGAAGTTATGGATCATCTGAGACAGTAGATTATCTTGTCTGGATTATGTGGAAATCAGTTGTATTTTCCCTGAAGAATGCCTGTACCTTACAGGTTTTTTTTTTGGTAAAATCTGGCTGAACTTTTTGCATACTGATGAAATGTGAAAGTGTGCTCATTTTGCATGCTTTTTCAATGATATTTTGTGCAATCTCTCTAGAGGCCTTCTAAAAATAGATTTAATATAATTAGGATTTATCAATGGAAATCTATCCATACATATGAAAATTATAATGTGATCTCTCCTCCCCAAAATCAAGGAAGTGAAAATCAGTTTAATGGGCCTGAGGGCTACATGAAGGTGTTTCAGTGACTTCTTATCCATCAGTAATATTCTCTGTAGGAGTTAAGTAAATGGGATGGTTGTTGAACAATGCTTGAGATCTACAGCCTAAAACTATCAAATCTTGCAGTCTCAAGTCTCAAATCTTGTAATCTCAAGTCTCTCAGTATCCTAAGTGGTCTCCTTTTTCCTGTTGGACAAGATTCAGAAAAGTGCAGCCTTGATTTTTGCTAAAATATTTAGGATGCCTCCAAGATCAGTTAGACTTTGCAATATGGTAGCAGGTGCAGATATGTTGCATATGGTAAGGCATACTGTATATCAGTTGTAAACTGACTTAAGTTTTTTGTATTTGTGAGGTTGCTTCTTAAAAGGTTGGAAAATCCTTCTGGTTGAAAGCAGCAAGCTGGAGTGATTTTCCAGAATCTTGGTCTAAACTGACCAGCATGTCTAAAAACATAGAGAAAATTGCCATGCTTTAATAGGATAAATTGGTTCATGCTTCACATATATTGGCCACTTCATGATATAGTAGTAGAATATACATTTAAAACCACTGGTCATATTATTTGTACTTATAGTCGTAAATCTGAGCAAAACCTAGATCCTCTGAAGTTATCTTCAATTTGAGCATTTTGTTTTTATAATATTAGTATGCATGAATGCTTATGAAAAAGGGTGTGCAGCTGAATGGGTGTGCTCTTGCTCATCATACACTAAACCTAATTTGTTTCGTCTTTTTCTCATGAAATGTGGAGGGTGTCTGAACTAGAGTTCTGATAATATCTGATTGCATCCATTTTTTTCCTCTCTCTGCAATTAAGAATCAAATTACATTTTGTTTGACCTGCTTGGGATAATCGTGAAGCAGAAGCTGTGTTTTTATGACATAAGAAATCAGTCGAGTAAGCAATGATCAATGCAATTAGAATAGGTAAATTAATTTGAAAAGTAGGGGGCAAGATGAGAGAAAATAGCTGGAAATACGTTTATGTTTTGGGAATATTTGACTGAGAGCAAGGACAACTTGTTTTTGAACTACAGAAACTACAAAAATACAGGTCTAGGTTAGATATGTAGCATTTTGGAGCGTTTTGGTTTGTCTTTATGGAGAAGGGATTGTAGAGGAAGATTTCTGCAACAGAATTAAAGATTCGGCTTGCCAAATTAATTTAGTTCAAAAAAACTTTGCAACTCAAACTGAGGAGCATAACTGAAGAGTGTCAGTTACATTTTTAATTCCAGCTTTTTGTTAAGAGGATGTAATTTATTCCCATAGACAAGGATAAATATTACATTTCATGCAATGGACAATGTATAATTAAACTCAGAAATAGTGTGCTAAAAAACATACAAGGAAATACTGTGCACAGTTTTAGTCCAGAATGAAACTTGTGTTCTTGACTGTGTTCTTCCAAGGAGAACAAATTTGATTTAAATTGACTTGGAAAACACTGCACTTTTACTTAGGTTAGAGTTTGAAGCTGTAAAACTTTAATGTGATTTGACTTTACATCTTAAGAATATAATTATATTTAAAACAAGACTTTTACTGAATATAAATATAATAATATCCTTCATTCTCTCTGTAGCTGCCATAGATTTTCTCTTTCTGTCAGGATGAGGATAGTCACCTGCATTCCTTAAAGTAAATTAAGCAACAATAAAAGAAATACTTGAGGCTGGGTGGAAGTGGTCATTTAGATTTGATCTCAAAGCCTTGAGAAATAGTTCCCTGTGAACTTTTTAATTTGCCATACACTTCCAGTGTTAGGTTGTTTTGTGTTTGTTTTTCCATGAACTGTTTGCACATGCATGCTTCTTGCATAGCTCCCTGAATGTCAGCCAGCACTTGAGGGCACTTGAGATTCTGTATCTGCAAAAGGAATCTGTTTCCTGGGGAACCTGAACTTTTTTCTTCTTTTATGTTTGGAATTCTTTTTGTGCAAGCCCAACAATTCTTTCAGAGCTGTAGAAATACTTAGATACCGATTTTAGGAGACACCAGTAACATGTGAATGAGTTCTTACTAGTCAGTGCATGTGCTACTGTAGCTGCAAGGAGCAACCCTTGGAAGAAGCAGATTTTCAGAGCCTCTCCCCAGCATTAGATGAGTGAATAGGATTTTTGGAATAAAAACTAGGAAACAAAAACATTGTGGAATTTACTGACTGAAATAATGCATGAAGAAATGTACCCATTTAAACAAAATAAATAATATCTATTAATTTTTTTTTTTAACCTGAGAATAAGATACTCTATAAAATGTGCAAACTGAGGTTGACCTTTGAAAAAGTAGAAGACAATTAGGGCAGAGCTGTAAAACTGTTGACATCTGGTTCTTTATGCAACATCTGTATCTGGAACCACTTACATGCTATGTTCTAATTTATTTGCAATAGTAGAGCAGGAAATCATATTTGTACAGCTCACTGCACAAATACATTGAAGTAGTGAATATCTAGTAGATTTAAAGTGATAGGCCCATGCTAGAGAAGGCCAACATGAAAGTGCAGAATCATAGAATGTTAAGGGATTAGAAGGGAACTTAAAGATCATCTAGTCCCACCCTGCTGCCGTGGGCAGGGACATCTCCCAGCAGACCCAGTTGTTCAAGGCGTTGTCCACTCTGGCCTTGAACACTGCCAGGGCTGGGGCACCCACAGCCTCCCTGGGTAACCTGTGGGTTGTCTAACCACCCTCACAGTGAAAAAAGTCTTTCTACTATCACACACAAGTTTCCCCTCTTTCAATGTGTACCCATTCTTCCTTGTCCTGTCAGTAGAGTTTGTGATGAAGAGTCTCTCTTCAGCTTCCCTGTAGGTCCCCTTGAGATACTGAAAGGTTGCTGTGAGCTTTGCTCTGGTAAAAGAGAAGAGATAATGACATAGTTTATAAAGTTGAGTGCCATTTTTTGTGTTGATATTTCTCCTCATACCTGCTGCTAAATTGCTTTGTGGAGCATGTCAAGTAACTCATACTGCCCTATTGCTTTCTGTCTGCTCAATCCATGAGAGCTGGCTCACTAAAGCATCAGAGCCTGCAACTGTTACTTCAAGAAGTGCTTCATTTTGAATGAATTAAACGTGATATAACAAATACAGACTTATTTTGGGTGTAGGAAAGGAAAAAAAGGGAAGAAAGTATTGTGGCTTTATCTTCTCAATTACCTTCCATCACCCTTCATCTCCATAACCATATATATTTATATAACTGTATGTATTTTTATAACTGTATATATTGTTATAACTGTGTATATAACTGTATATATTTATATAACTATAAAAAAGTGTTTTCCCTTAGTGTTCGTGCTGTGGCTCTAACCACATCCCTGTGTCCCTATTTTGTGACACAGAGGGTGTGCCACCTTCATTTCTTGGTTTGCATTTGCTACATATAATAGGAAGTACTTTGGAAGGCAGACAAACATGTAAGATCAAACTGGGCACAGGCAGCTGCTTTTGGCTTACTCTTCCTTGGACTAAGTTCCTGACAATTGACAGATCTAATCATATTTCTCATTTCATGTGCCTGTTATCACTATAATATTTTTTGAATATTAATATACACTAGCAAACAGTATCATACAAAAGTAATTGAGAAAATTTTTTCAATTGTTGTTTAAAAAAATGATCAGCATCTTCAAATAAGTTGCTCCATGCTGTATCCAAAACAGTAAAGTGAAAACAAACCAATTAATCCCAGGCACGGATTGATGGAGGCATCACAAGTAGTATAATTATAAGTGTAGTGACTCAGTAGTATGGTCCTGCAGAGCAGATGGAGTTTTCATAGACAGCCTTAATTTTGGCACTTTGAATTTTCAAAATGTCTGGCTTTGCAAACTTAAACATCTTTTTGTGTATATTCAGATACATATACTGTTATACTGATTCAGAAACATACAAAGGGAATGGAAGTTATTTGTACCAATGTCCACGTGCTTTATCACTGGGTTTGAAAAACTGAAATGCTTCTTAGAGTTTGCCAATTGACCTAATAATCCAGAGAAATATGTGTAATGTTTTTGTTTTCATCCTGTAGCTGGTCGTATCACATTCAGTGGTGAAATATTCTATGTTTAGAAAATATCTGTAAATGCTTCACATTTAGAGAAATTCTGTGATAGTGTTGTAGTTAAATACTTTGCCAGACTAGTTTTGGATAAGTAGTTGAGCTGATCAGACTTTGTTTCTCTTTTACTGGGTCATTTGTTGAACAGTACAGCAGAAGAAAATCAGTGCCAGAAAAAAGACTCTTTGATCAAGTCATATGGTTCTAATGAATTGCACTATTTGTACATTAGTCAGATTCATACTCAGAAACAATTCTAATTTATACTTAGGTTCTCTAATAAAAAAGTAAATTGTATGCATTTGGTTTAAGAGCACTAGTATCTTAAATGAATGCATTTTCTATAGAATTTTCTCCCAGTATGTGGTATCCAATGCTGATGAGTGGCATAGTAAATTGAATCCGGTCTCATGGTCTTAGGTCAAGTCCACCCATCACTCATTCCAAAGACTTGGAACTACATGGTGCAATTAACTTTACTTCTTCTGGGCAATTAGACGTGTTGGCTGTCCCTTCTGCAAATCTCTGCAGGCCTTCAGAGTTCCTTTAAAATGGATCCCCTGAGGCAAGTACTTTTTGTACTAGGAACAAGATTTAAAGAATTGCCTGCTTCCTGAAGGATGTTAAGTGTGGATGCTATTACTGACATTCTTCTACTTATGACACCTGCAGCAGGACTTCTGTTTCCTTTCTCCTCAGTTGCCTTCATTTATTTTTGCTTAAAGGAGGAACGCAGGAAATGGATTGAAATAACCATTGCATATGTAGCTCTGGTGGTGAACAATTAAAATGTTTCTTTTGGGTTTTTAAATTTTATTAAATGGTACTTTGTTTTTCTTCTGGTCTCTAAGCCGCACCAATTTGCCTCTTGGACCTAAGTTTTTCAGTACATCAAAAACTTCACGAGTCAGACTGGCTGTTTGTCCATTACACTGGTCTCCAGCAGTAGTAGTTAGGTCATTAAGGAGGCGTCTCATGCCTGGCGCCCTCTTATAAGCTTATTTCTTATGCTGCCCCCCAAGTTCCTATCATTTATTAGGGATTTTAGAGAGCATATCCATACTGTGTTCTTGATTCTATTGATACATCTGCTTCCACACTTTTTTCATATAATTTCCAGAAGATCCCTGTATGATCTGTAAAAAACAAGCTTAGACATTTTCTGTAAGTTTTGTGTGTGCTCTCTATGTAAGGAACCTGAGGCATTTCTTGCTAGAGTGGTATTTCTAGTTAGAGGGAAAGAGTTGTCAATACTTGTTAGATGGAACATTCTGAGAGCAGTGTATGTAAACCTTTTTCTCCCATTTTCTCATATCTCATAGTCCTCTTAAGTATTTTGCACTGTATTCTGGTAATACACTAGAAGGTTTTGGAACTATGGGCTTGAATAAAGTGAATGATTGATGCAGCCAAATCAGTTGGTCTGTTGTGTCACAACTGTGCCTTGCACCCTGTTTCATGAGTTCCTTGCAGGTATTCAAGAGTTGCATGTAGAGTTTTAATGTGGGGAAAAGAGCAGTCATCCTCTGCCTTGTGATGGATGTTACTGGTAGGGTATGAGGATAGTCATATTTGTCTGAGGAGTAGGTGAGTCTGCTTAGGCTGATTTGGTATGAGACAGCTGAGAGTTAGTGAAGTATGGTTAAATTATCTTAGCCACATTTGATGCTGTAACTTTGTCCTTTCAGCTCATCTCAGTTTCAAAGTAAAACATGTTGTTTCAGCCATAATGTGAGCATCGATCATTTGTTTGTCCATCAGTCAAAATTCATCATGCCTTGGGTTCTTTGGTTCTGAATTGAATATTGCAAGAATACTAGATTTTTCAGGGGTTTGTTTTTTTTCCCCAGGAAGCCTAAAAAACTCAATACATGTGATGTCTCACTGTGATAATGTATGTAGAAGCCTCCTGTATATTTTCCATAATTGTTGCTTCTGAACAGATTATGAAAAGTCTCCTTACATTTTTTGGCTAGGTGAGGGTATCATACAGGAAAACAACAGTTTCCAATTTGATATTTGTCATGCCTTTTTTTCCTAAGGTTTGTTCTTCCTTTTATTTTATATTTCTCCTGGCTGTAAATTAAATGTTTCTTTAAATTTTGGAGTTTCCTTACACATCTCTAAGGCATCCTAATTCAGAAAAAGTTGTAGAAAGAGATATAACTGCACGTATATACTAGCAAACATGCTTGGTTTAAAATTATGTTTATTAATTTAGGTAAAGAATGGAGACTGAATTGTTCAGATAGAAAAGTTTCTGAATGAAGCAATAATCTGCAGCGTTTTCTGTGTCGTGATGTATTTGAAGTTTGCATTACTGTTGCAACTCAGTTGATCTGCTGTCAAAAAAAGAGTGACTTGGACAATTACAGCTTTTTCAGCTGAGGAAATAAAGGGAATGTCTGCACTGCAGTCGTGTAGAGATTTGCCTTCTGAAGGCCAGTGAGGATATATGCTGCTCACAAGGTGGTAGGATGTCTGCACACTCTTAAGTGGCAATGGACAGGCTATCAAGATTTTTATGCCTTTTTCTTTCCCCTCATCTCCCAAAAAAGGTCACCAATTAATTTTTACATCTGTCTTATCAGACTGAATATTTTGTGACGTGTGCTGTACAGATATGGTTCCAGACCTGAAGACAATCTGGCAGGTTGTTTTGGTTTTCAGTTGTTTGACTAATTGCTATGTATGTAAAAAAGAGTAAGTGGAAATAGAAGTATAACATAGGAATTTTCATTATCCTGAAATAAAAGCCCCTACTCAAACATTGTTTTTTAGAAAAACAAACAAACAAAATTTTTACCTACTGATAGAGTGGTATTTGTTTTTTCATGGTGTATATTACATTCTCTCTTTGTATATTTAATGTGTCATATGATGACCTTTCAGCTTTTGAATCACTACTTGCTTGAAAAATATTCCTAAGAAGTCTGGCTGTGTAACAACAAGGCATTTCAATATGAAATTGCCGTATTTTATTTGGTTGGGGTTTTTTTTGGCTGTTGAACCTTACAGGGGTCAAAACAGATACTATTTTATCTTGAATCTCTTAAAAATGTTTTGGTTTTTGATTCTTTTTGTCTTCTCTCTTATGGTAAAAAATATTTATCTTACATACTGTGTTTTACAAAACTCCTTAGGAAATTTCCTTAACTGTCTTCTAAAGATTGCACTTAAATGAAGAATCTTTTATATGTGTCTGGCTAATGTGTTTCAAAGTGTGTCTAAAACCTGTAAAAATTTTGAAACATAAACCTTTCTTCCCTAAGTCTTTGATCTCTGTTTTGACATACTGATGTAGATAGAACTGGCCTTACATATGGGCTGTGATGTCAAATGTGGCATGAAAGTGCTGACATTAAGTTACTAGTACTTTCAATATTTTGTCTCTGTTGTGAAAATTTTACTCTTTGACACTTTCATGTAAGTGACGGAGTCGTTACATCACTCAGTGCTTCATATTTATTCATGTTTGGAAAGTACAATTGTATTTCAGTCTTTCTTCATTTTGTCCTTTGAGATCAATGGGCAAAGCTTACAGGATCATTACTGGTAATAGTACTAGTAATTAGCTATTAAAAAAATTATTTCTGTTCAGAATAAGAGGTGATTAATAAAGAGTGTAGAAACAACTAGGGCTATGAGGGCAAAGTTTATATGTGGAAAATGGGTGTTTTAAAGATGTATATTTAATCATTGTTATAGGAATACAATTAATTTGTTATGTTGCATATCAGGAAAACACCCGTTGAGTTTTAGTTCATATTGGTTCTGAAATCATAAAAGGTAAAGACTGACGCTTTAGGCTTTACTATAAACAAATGACATTTCTGTTTAGATTTGGGAATACTAACATGTATCTTTGTGCTATTGTATCTCTTTTTCATAGGTCATGTACTTGACTCCTTGCATTCACACCTCTTTCAGTGACACACAATTGAGTGTTTATGTAAATTCAGCTGGGGGCCAATGTCACCGTTTTTGCTTGTTTCCCATGGTGTATTGCTAAGCAACATGTCTGCAAACAAGAGCCTTTGCTTTCGTTTTACCTCTTTCCTGTCCCTCTTCAGCCCCCCACTTCACTGAATAGTGACACAAGTTTGAAAGGTATGTATTAGCTTGTCAGGCAAAACAGTAGTTTTAGTCTGTAGTCTGTGAAAAATGAAAGATGCAGTAGATAGTGAGGATTTTGGATGTTGGATGTTCTTCAGTTTCACTACTTAAATATTGATCACATTCCCAACAATTACTTTATTTTCCTTGCAATCAACTTTTTTTTTTTTTTTTTTTTTTTTTTTTTTTTTCCCCTTCTGGAAGCAATGACTCATTAGGATATTTTTACACATCCTCAGCCATATTCACTGAGGAAAATAGTTTTGGAATACTGTTGTTCTCATGTACACACCTATTACATTGTACCTGTACAAGGTATGGATAAATTTTAGATGTGTCTATTTTTGATATTGCCGAAGACATTTTATTGCAGTTTCTAGATTCCTGAAGTGTAAATTGTAGAACATGATACAAATGTGTGTGTGTGTGTATGTAAAGATAGAGAGGATTTCCTGTAACTAGAGTTTATGGTGTATGACATTTTACCTTCATATATAGCAAATTAGATTCTGGTGAGAGAACTGAGGAGGGAAACCTCAATAGTCAACTGAATTGAAAAACAACTCATAGTCAACAGAGTTGAGAAAAATTGGAAGTAAAGGGCACATTTTCTTGCCTGAGCTATCACTAAAGGCAAAACTCAAGAAGGGGATATATTCAAAGATGTTTGATCAATTTCATTTTCATTTTCTGAGTAATAACTTTATTTTTCAGTATTAATTTTACTTGCATAGTGAAAAAAATGTCTGAGATTGCCCCCCACTCTGTGGACTTCTCTGCTAGGTTTTTATGTGGTGGTGTGTTCTGACTACCTTGTCTTGTTTTTCTTGGTTTTCTAGAAGGAACAGTTTCAGAATTTCTGAACATAAGCTGTCATTGCTTGTCCTGCTTGGACGAGGAGCAGTTGAGTATATTGTTTACTGATGGCTTGCTTTATAACTATACTGGATTTTAAATCTGGTATTCAAAATCTGAACTACTTTTTCAGATTTTACCATTTAAATTATCTTACAGAACTGAAGTCTTGTACATATTTGATATTATCATTTGCATGTGACATATCTCTGAAGGCGATCACTAGTATGTTTATTTGATTTACAGTTTCTACTTTTATTGGAAGACTGATGGTAGCTTTGTTCCTATTTTGCCTTTCCTTTTATTTTTTCCGTTTTTGAGGAGAAAAAGAATGTCTTTCCCAGAATGTTTGATTATACGAAGGTGAACTCCATTATTATTCTCATTTGCTATTCATCAATTTGCATGTTAATGTTTTCAGTGGAGACTAAGTATGCTAATTTCACAGCTTCTTAGCAGATTCCTTAATCATGAAGATATTTATTTGTATGTTTAAAAAGAAATGAGGTAAACTGCCAACATTGCTTCATAAAATTATACTACAGGTCAGTCTGAAAATTGTGACTGCTGCAGGGACCTTGTCTCCATAGGGACTAGAACCAGCTATCACTGAAGTTGAAGTTAACTAAGATTTGGGCTGGTTCTGGGCTGGTTGCTTCCTCTGTCTTTTAGCTATATTTCATGTAAACAGTTAAGCAAACATTCAGTCAGAAAGTCAGTCAACAGATCTTGCAATCTTTTTTGTATATGTTCTTCAAAAATATGTTTGTACACATAGTAAGTACAGGTAGCTTCTTGTCAGTTGTGATTACATGGATAAGGATTTCAATGCTTTTGTCTGTTGTAAAATGGAGTTAGCATGATGAAAGCCAAGAAGCAATGTTTTAGAATTAATATCCATTGGAAAAACTAAAAAGGTGTTGGTAAGACTTTCAAAGCTTCTCTCGTGAGGCTGAATTTTTTGCTTAGGGTGAAGTTAATTCCTTCCATGTCTGCAGAGATAAGACTGTAATGTCAGGGTGCAATAAGCTAAAATGCATTAAAATAGCAGTAAAATTGACAGGTTTGCTGTCCTGGTAGTGCTGTAAGCAGGTTCACTGTAGGGTTGGGAGGATATTTGAGATATACCTAAAATACATTGGGCTCTTCTGCATAGTGATGGGGTAAAGTAAGTTTCAGAAAACAGTATAGAGTACCTCTGTTAGGATTTGCCCTAATGGCCTGTACTACCTCTGATATAGTCACCCTCCTGGGCAGCTGGCAGTGGTGGGACTGAGTCCTATCAAATGAGTCTTTTAAATATATTGAGAATTTTTTCAATAATATTAGATCACAGAGCAGTTTAATTTGAACTGCTTGAAGAATATTATTTCTGACACTTGCTGGATATCGTTTGCGCCGCATTATCATTGTATTTAAACTTGATTAATAATGTCTTCTGACTTAATTTTCTTATACTGTATGGTAAGTGCTGAATAATTATGTCTGTGAATTCATGCAGTTTAGAGCTTATTCATTGCATTTCATAGTCAAATTTTACAATCGTCATTCAAATGTCCTCATTTAAATGAGATATGCATCTCATGAGGCTGTCCCAATAAGAAAAAATTTAAATAAAATGTATGTTGTCTTGTCATTATGATCTCTATGAAGAGGTTTTTCTCTTCAGCTGTGTTTCAGTGTTAACCCAATTCTCCATAGTAATTCCACTAACATTGTTGTTTCAAAGGAATAAAACATTAATTATATGCTTTTTCTTTAAAATGTACTCCAACCTTTAAGCAATCTATCTATAATAGGTATTAAGCACTGTTATTAATGTAGTAAAAACTAGTTGAACCTTGATTATAGGCAAGACATCAGTCTGGAAGTTAATATTTTGGTCCCCCTTAAATTAATATTTGGTGCCCCTTGTTGCAAAAAGATTACAAAGGCAGACTGATACCATACAATCTCTTAGAGCTAAGTTAATATTTAAAAATCACATTTCTTAAATAGTTTCTTAACAGGAATAATTTGGTAACCTTCAATAAATAGATTTGATGAGGTGAATGCCCTTTTCCGGACCGGATTTCGAATAAGACTAAGTAAAATCAATACTTAAAAAAAATGTATTCAGCAGAAATAAGTGCAGTTTGCAACAAAAACACTGTTTCAAACCATTTCTATGAACAGACTAAGACTGATTTTTATTCTCTAATCATATGTTTAGGGGGTCGGCTTTTTAGCAGATTTTTAGCTTTCCAGATGCTCAAACAATGCACTCTTAAGTACAGCATCCATAGATTATCCCCAGAATGCTGCAGATTAGCTATTTTAAGATTTGAATTGTGACTAAAAGCTGAGAAAAAGCAACAGCAGTTGCAGTTGCAAATGTGTTGTCTCCATTAGCTCATTTAAAATGTATTTATCAGGGAAAGAGACAAAGTAGGCTGTGTCTGCATGTAACACTGTTACTTCATTAATATTTTACATACATATGTGTGTATCTATAAATAAAACCTTTATGTGAATTCTGTCAACAACAAAGAGTATCCAAATGAGAGGCCGGTTTTGTTTGTTTATTTCACTAGAAGGGCAGTACAAGTTGTGATCACCAAGGACTGATTAGCAAATTTTGGACAATAATGAACACAGTTAAATTTTAAGTAGAGCTTCTTTCTGTTTGTTTAGATGCTCAGAATTTTACAGTTTTGGCAGATAGGTTATTTTACTGAACAGTGAAATACAGTCCTTTTAATTTGTGTCAATTTAGTAATTGTAACTCTTACAAAATATCTTTTCATTGAATAGTTTGTAACATGTAATTTTTAATCTTTAAAATTAAGGATAACATATGTTTAAGATAATTTGCTTTAAATGTTTTTCTTACTAACAAACCATACTTGCTGAATCTATGTCTTGCTGGGCTACCTGGTTTAGCCAACTTAAGGCCAATCCAGTTTGAAGCTCTCCTTCGTAAAATATTTAGGTTGAAAAAATCTCATGGGGTGACAGCTTCTTCCCAAGCATCCACCTGCTCCATCATGGGTCTTCGCCTCCACAGGCTGCAGGTTGATCCCTGCGTCAGTGTGGACCTCTATGGGAACAGCCATCTTCACTGTGGTCTGCACTATGGGCTGCAGAGGAATCTCTGCTCCTTTCCCACTGATCTGGGTGTCTGCATGTTGTTCTGCTCACTTATTCTCACTCTACCCTTCTCTGACTGGAATTAAAACTGTGCAGTGTTTGCTCTGATTTCTTCTTAAATATGTTATCCCAGAGGCATTGCCACCATTTTGAATTGCCGCCGCCTTGGCCAGTGGCACGCCCATCTTCGGAGCCGTAAGGGATTGGCTCTGCCAGACGTGAAGGAAGCCACCACTGTAACTCCCAGTTCCAGAAAACAAACCATGCAAACCCAGTGCAGTTTGACTGGTCTCACTGTAGAGAGCACTTAGATTGAGGTGGAACATTTCCTCATGCAGCTTCTACCAGTTGCCCATATTTTTCTGCATGGCTCCTTGTGAAGAGAGAAGTTTCTGTCCTCATTGTACCCACACTTTAAGTACTCAAATATGAGTGTGAATGGTTTAGTACTGTTAATATTTTTGCCTCTGTTGGGGAAATTTCACCCAAGTATCTGGGATACTGCAAAATATAAATTTAAAAAATGCATTTCCAAGCAAAAAGAATATGATAATTAAGACTTTTTTTTAACTTCTTACAAATTTAAGATTATGTAATATCAGCATGCTGAAAGCTAAGCTTCACTGTTTGTAGAGAAGTCCAGCTGCAGTTACTGGAAACAATGGTTCAGATGCATCAGATTTGTCTTGTCAATCTATAAGCTGGTCTTATTACCAGCTGTATCTCACGTCCAGTACTGACCATGACTTAAATGCACAGAGGAGCTGGAGGCAGCAAAGTGTCAGCTATCAGTGGAACACTGATAACCATCTGAAGAGTATTTAAAAAAAAAGGATTGTGTCATTTTTTCCATACCTCACATTCTCTAATATGAAAACAATTTTTGCTCTCTGTTGTTTGCTCAGAATAACACTGTAAGCACTGCTGGAACTATAGGACCGTTCTTGTTGCAGATAACTCACTTGAAATGCGTGTGGATTGATTAAACTGCTGAAGTGCCCTGAGCGCTGACTCCCAGCTGTGCTCGTTCTGATTGCTGCTCACTGTGTGTGCTGGGAACTCTGCTCGTGGAGAGCTGGCAGGCATTTGGTATAACCCTGCTCAATACTCATTGTGTAATAATACTGGTAAAAGGGAAAAATGGGCTTAATATTCTCAGGTACGAATGGCCTTCTGAAAGAAAAGGAAAAACCTGGCATTGCTGCATAATTCAGTGTGGAGATGTTCAATTTTAATATGCTTTCTATATATAAATGCTAGCTGTATAACTAATAGCACAAACTAGATGGTTTACTGAATCCTGTTGTCTTGGTGGAATTTTTCCTCAATTTTGCCTATCAAGGCTAATTTTTGGTAAGATCTTGAGAGATTTTTTTTCTTTTTACTGGACTAGTCTTATTTGCATTGTTTACTGAAAAATACTGGGGGCAACATTACAGCAATTTCTGAAGAAGAGGCATTAGTTATTTTTAGTATTAACCATTGCTATGAAATTGGAAATTACAGAAGGAATCCTGTTACAGATGATCGTATTTTATTATTAAGGTGCAATCTATGTTGCTGGTGTTTAAGATGAGCAGGTGACTGTCAGTGATACCAGATGATCACATTGTGAGACTTAGGAGGTCAAAAGACTGTAGTGAAGCCATTGTGTTAATTGTTGGAGTTACTAAATTTGATCTGTTGGTGACTGAGCTCTTCATCTTGAACGTAATGAATACTTAGCACTAAACAACTATGTATTATTTATACAAATCTTTCATCCAGAAAACTAGATCATTTTCTGGGCTGATGGGAGAAGAGTGACTGTGAGTATAGTCCATGAGCTAGATACTAGTAGAAGCAAAGTCAAGGAATAAATATCCTTAAATATACAAAGAATTGGATTCACTGAGTTTTCAGCACTAGTTCACAGTAATTGATTACAAGTATGTACTTGTTACATAAATACTGATTCTGACAATAAATTGGTGTGAGATGTGAGTGAAGAAAGCTAAGACTAATCCTTTATTTTATAATATGGGGTTTTTTTTTGTTTGTTCATGTGGTTTATTTCCACTTAAGAATTTTCTGGCTTCTTATTTTTTTTTTTTAGTACAGACATATTTCAGATTTTGCCCTGCAAAGAGAGAAATTTTATGCAAACTAAATAGGCTTTTTTTCTTTTAGAAAATCTAGCTGTTGGCTAGAGACACTGTTTTGAAATGTGGAAGATTTCTCACCAACACTGGGTTGGATTTTTCACTTAAATAAGCTTCTCAGTGTTATTACTGAATGAATAGTAAACATACAATCTAAAATCTGGTAACTATTCCATGACTTTATTTTTACTTCTACATGCATTTAATATTGAAGTTAAAGGAGTTAAAATTAATGTTGTTTTCAAGAACTGTTTAGCCAACCCCCTTGATAGCAAATGGCTGGCAGTAATAGTTCCACTTTCTTCATTAGCTTTTAAGGGAATTAGATTTCAAGTAAAGTTAGTAATGAGGATGAAGCCCCAGATTTCTCCTATAATGATCATACATGACTTAAAATTCTTGTACTTAAAAATGGGTTTGAGACTAGCAGCAGTTCAATAAAATTGCTTGCAGTTTCCTGATTAGTAGGTGAACTTTTTGGAGATCACCATTTAGTACTGTCTCCAGTAGGCCTAAAACTGCAGAATGAAAGACGGCTCTTATTTCACGGAAGCTTTGCTGTCGTACCTTTCAACTTTCGAGCCTGCCAGTGTGTGTGATAGAAGGCATCAAAATGTGTGAGAAATGACCCAAATGCAGAGCTGTTATTTGCAGTTATCAATACAAACTGTTATTTTGCCATAATTGACAGATGGTTTTGCACTCTAATATCTGTTTTTAAGGATATTTTTACACTGATTTAGGCAGAGTTGTGTTGTGGGTTGTGGGGGTTTTGTGTGTTTTTGTGTGGTTTTTTTTTTGGTTTTATTTTGTTTTTGTTGTTGGAGGGTTTGGTTTTTGGTTTTTTTTGTTCTTTTTCCCCCTAATGCAGCAGACACAAACCCTGCAAATTAATGGTACTCAGCAAGAAGGAATTGCACTGTAAAAAAAAAATGTGGTCATATAGTAACAAATGGGAATTTGTTATTTGAGCTGGGGAGCACAAAGGCCGAAACACACTCTGAACCCTCCTAAAAGTTCCGGTGAATAGCTGGATGTTCTAGTTTGAAATATATTTTTTTCTTTCTGTAAAACTCTGTAAGATATGAAATTTATTTTCTTGCAGAGGAAAAAATACCTGAGAGTTTATAAAGCTGGATAAAATGAAAACTGGTTTGTTTTTAGTTCCTTGGCAGGCTCATTTTGCTAAAGCAGTGACAAAGGCTACTTTTAAAGTGACTTCACCCAGTTCTTCCCTCCTGTCCAGTTTTTTACTTGGAGTGAACAAATGGTAATTGTAGCTCTGCTTGAACAGTGGCAAACACTGGCTTTAAAATTAATGTGTTTTTAGAAAGTTCTTATTTTCATACAGGGCATGTCTTGTTTTCCTTAGGTGTACCATTTCAAAACTAGTGTCAGGACCAAAAATAGATTTCTTCAATTTGGTGTAATTTCTATTTGAATTTTCTCAGAATATTAAACTGTGTATTTTAAAACTAAATTAAAATTTTCTTAGTTGAAAATCAACAGTTTACAGTTCATTGCTTGAGAAAATTGCAGTGCTGGGAACTGGCCACGTGTTATCCATGAGGGCAGTTCCCAGGGCTGCAAATTTTTCCTTATATAGTCCTTTTGTTGTATTTTTGTCAAGGTTTAATAAACCTTTTTAAATTGTCAAAGCGAGAAGTTATTTCTCACAAACAAGCAGATCTTTGTAATATAGAAAAGAATTGCAGTTATTAGGGAGGTGGATGTTAGGGTTGGCTGGCCTGTTATGAATATTGCTGTGTTTCAATGGAGGGTGTTGCTTTTTGGGGAACTGTATAAAAAACCCATATGGTTTCTGATTATGTTTTATTACAGAGAGTTTTGTGACTTCCATTGTGCTCCTTGGATAAATAGATGATCTTTTTGGCTCATGTCTTAACTGTTGATGGATAAGAAGATAATGTGAGCAGTAGAAAAATATTTCTGCAACACCATAAAACTTCCATAGATCCTTTACTGGTATTGATTACAGCAGAACTCTCCTATGAGAAGAATTTAAGTGACTGACTTGAAACATCTTCAACCTCGGTATCAGCAAGGTTTTCTTTTAAAGATGACTTCTGCAGAGCTGAAGGACAGGAAGCTGTGTTGGCTGTGGAAGCTGTGGTGTTGCTGTGCCTCTTGGGTGAAATGGTGGTGGAATTAAAGAACCTCCTGATAGTCTGAGGACCTACCTAAATCTGGAACTTGGTGTTTCCACCTGAAATGGTGGTTTTTTTGTGGAGAATAGAAGAAAGTTGATCTTAACAGACATTTAAGTGAGGTAAAATGATAGGGTCCCAGGTCAGGGAGGCAACTGGTTTGAAAGAAATCTGAGAGGAGTGGAAGCAGAAAGGAAGAGTCCTGTGAGATGAGAATAAGATGGTAAGGAATGTTAAGCTAGTGTACAAGTACAGGAAGTACAAAAAATTTGCTCTGAAATGTTGTATTTTTTGTCTATGAAACAAGCCATATTAGGTATTGTGGAGAAGAAAAGACAAAGCCCACAAAGAAACCCAGAAGCAGAGGGAGATAAGAGGCATGAAGGCAGACCATTTGGGAATACTGACTTGTCACCATTTCTTCATACTGCACATGCTCAACTCTTGTTCCCTAATGTGGCCTCCTTGTATAATTGCTAGTCCAAAGTTGTTTATATGCAGATCTCTCCTCAGGCCCTTCTGTGTGTCAGTAAAGACATTTCTGGCATTTAAAAGTCCAAAAAATTAATTTCTTACTACACCTATCCATCTGTCCATATTTTAAGTCTGCAGCTTTGCTTACTCCCAAAGGGGTTTTAGGGGTTTTCCTCAGCATTTGCTGAAGGTAAGTGTTAGCTTGTATCAGTGACAGCTGCATGGAATGTGTTCATAGCAGCCACCTTTAAGCACTATCTGAAATTGTTAAATGCATTTCCTGAAATTTTAGTAGAAAACTGTCACCCAATATGTTTCGTTTTGTACACACATGCATATATATATATATATATATATATATGTGTGTGTGTGTGTGTTTCTTCTCTTTGTGTTTTTATTGCCTTTAACCCATTGAGGATCACAGGAGGTTGCTTTGTCTCCTGACTGTTGCTATAAATAGTTCTGTCATAAACTTAACAACAATCTGTAATGATACAAAATTTGCCACTTTGCAGAAGTATTCTCAGAGCTACATTTGTGGGCTAACAATGAGTTTGGTATTAAAAGAATAAAGAATGAGCCCCAGAAATAGCTTGTTTGTGATCTAGTATCACTTCCTACCCTTGCATGCATGGGTTTTTTTTATACTGTGCGTTGGTTTGTTTTTTTTTCTTCTCTGTTTTATATACCTTCTGGGGGACTACTGGAACCTTTGTACAGGGATTAAAAAAGTGATAAAAGAAAGTGTCAAATATGTTGGTGCTTTATGTAAACCAGAGTTTTAATATGATGAACAGCAACACCTAGCCTTTAGGCATGACTGTTCAGCTGCTGAGAGCTTCAGCATTAGGTACTAATGTGGGCATTCATACCCACTGCCCCTTGCTGTAGTAATTCCCTGTAACTTATTTACTTTATCAAAGACACCAACTCTAATCTGACAGCATTTGCAATCTGCCAAAGTGTAAAACTGTCACAAGATGCATTTACATATATAGCAGAATCTGCATAGCTGTACAGGAGGTGAAAATCAGTCGATATAAACCTGTGTCAGTGAAGATGGGATTTTGTGTACGAAATCTGGCAAAACAGTTTATCAAATTTTGAGCTGTCCTTGGTGCCGGATGAGAAATGGAAAACTTTATGAGGAAACAAATGACAAAATTTTGTATCAGTTTATTATAGGACAAAGTACAAACAGTAAACTAGCCACTCAATTAGTGAAAGCCCACAGTACATAGATATTAATCACTGCCTAGAACATGTTGCTAAATTATAATTCTCTTTCAGAGGCTAGCTGTTTTTCAAGGTGACCATGCTTTCCTTCAAAGCTTTGACTTTATTTTAGGGTTTGATATCTTGATATAGTTGTTGAAATGCTAAAAGAAGATAAAAATAAAGCAAGAGAGAAATCCCAAACAATTTTATGAAACATGAGGATCAGACTAATGGTGGTGATTTTTGTTTTGGTGTTAGGTTTTTTTTTCTTTTGTGTGTGTTTAATTTGGTGAGGTTTTTGGTGTTTTTTTTTTTTTTTTTTTTTTTTTTTTTCTGTTTTCTGATATCTTCTCTATAGAGGAATCTTCTCTATAGAGGAAATTTGGATTTCTGTCACATGCACAGATAAATGAGACTGTTAGCAAGACATGTACCTCGAAATAAAGTTTAGTGCTATGAGTTCTTTGTGCTTACCTATGTATAAGTTTCCTTTTTAAAATAATACATCAGGACAAAAATGTTGAGGACATCTGAAGTGTGGTGCCCGTTTTTGCAAGAGAGAAGTTAAAGTAAGGGCAGCTTCCATGATATGCCAAATCACAGGCAGTTTGTTACCTTTCCAGCTGTTTGTTATTTGCTTCACGTGGATCAGCAAAGATGGAAGAGCCATGCTCTGGATTTTAGTACTCCTTGTCTGCTTGCATTTGGGAAGATACTACCCTTTAATATTAGTTTATATCCTCCTGAAATATTCCAGTGATACTCACAATATGGAATGGTGTAATGAAGATAACTGAAATGTAAACACCAAAACTAAGAAATGGAACATTATTTCATGTATATATCCATGGTCTACGGAATATAGTGTAGAAACTTTGGCAGAGCTGCTGGTGGATCAAGGCACATGGCAGCACAGTCCTGGGTGATCCCAGTGGGGAGGCAGATGCAGCCCATTCTCAACACGTGATAGAAGCTGTTTAGAGGAATGCTGTTCTGGTAAACTCTTATTACATCTGCAAGGAGCTGCTCTGTCTAATTGCTAATGAGTTGGTAATGGACTAATAAGAATGAAAATGTTGGGGGATACAGAAGTAGCCTGAAGCTGCAGTTTGGACAATGCAAGGCGAGGCACAGGTTGCCTCTCACAGATGTAAAATTGTTAAAAGTGTGCAATAAAATGCTTCCGATATTAAAATACAAGGCATGTCTGTGAATCCTCTGAATGGTAACATTAGCAAGTGAAAAATGAATGTTGCATGGTGGGACTATAAATACACATCTATTGTGCTAAATGATCCTGGATGGAGGAGTAACGTGGAATTGCATAGCATCACATAGTTTTTTAAATGCAAACTTGTGAAAATTGTAACTAACAGAATCATCATTAGTTTCTGAACTTACTGTTGCTATTAAAAGATGTTGAATTCACTGACTTTTTTTTAAGTCAAAATGTAGCTGTTTTTGCTAGATAAAATTGTGAGCTGTTGAAGAAAGTGGAGTGTCAGGAAACTGAAACTTTGGAAAACAGGAGATGAAGCATTAACCACCATGCTGACATGGGAAGGTCAAACCCTTAATTTACTCACAGTTAGCTTTACTTAGAAGGTGGAAATACATGTGCTTTATATTGTAATGAGAATTCATGTAGATTTGTTCCAGACTCACTAATTAAGTACCACTTGAAATTAATGATTGTTTTATGCTGAAAGCATATTTATATTTTTTCTTTTTGTTGTGGCAAGGGATAGTCCAACATGAATATTTATTATAACTTTTCATGTTATTTAACATTTTACACAGTGCTTCTTTATTAGTGCTTCTTTTAGCAGTTTGTTTTTCCCATATCAGTTTTAGAGTAGGAATGCAAGAAGAGATTTTTGTTAGGATACTGAAATTGAGCAAAAAGTTTATTCCTTGTACCCCCTGAGAAAACAAAGTGAAGTTGTGCGCTTGGGTTTTCTGTTTGCTTTTATTTATTTTAATATTTATGGATTACATACATAATTATTTAGTAGATGTCAGACCATGTGCCTTGAAAGCATCTGGGGTTTTTTGTTTTATAGCTGGATAACACATCATGTATTCACACCTTCAAGTTAGTAGTATTTAACCTTTCAATTTCCAGTACTTTCCATTACAAGAGACATTTAATGGCATATGCATTACTCATGGGGATTTTGAATGTATGTTCTTCAGGTGTGCCCTGTCTTTGCATAAGAGCACTCAGAAATTGCTTCTAATTTTTCAATAACAGATAGCTAAGAAGTGGGATGATTGATCATAAAACGTTCCTGTTTAATGGCCACCTTAAATTTAATAAACCTGAAAATTTAGGTAAGTTCTAGATTTGGTACTGTAATACACTTACTAATATACTATAGTTTTTTTCCAAGACTGCTACAGAGAAAATATATATTTTGATTTCTGTAACTTTTGAATAAACATCATTATGACACTTTTAGGCACTTGATTTTACAAGGATACTAGGTTAAAAATTGTAAGCAAGGAATACGGAGGAAGAGCTTACGGGAGAAGTAGTCAATATAATGTATAATTTATCTTGGACTGTGCTTTTAAAAACAAAAAGATAATATTTATTATTTGTCAGACCATTGAGAGGGGATTTGGTAAGTAAAGGAAATAAGAATTTTTCTTTTCCTCATCCAGAGTATTTACATTGTGTTGCCTGTGTATTCAGCTTTAAAATCTTGTGCTTTGACAGTTCATGTTTTCTGCTGTTGGCTAGTAGAACTGACTATTCTTCCAAGCTATTTTGTACTGTTGTGAGACTCAAAATCTGTTTTACAGGTGAGGTGTGTAACCTGTGTCATTGACACAAAAAATGAGTGATAAATGCTTTCCCCAGCTACCAATACAAACAGAAATGTTATAGTGCAGTGATACAGTGAAATCTAGCATTGTGCAAATATGTCTTTGTCTTGTCTTGGCAAAATCAGTCTTAAAAAGATGATAGATTTTTATTTTAAAATTATGCTGCATTGGCTTTGGACCAAGTGGTCCAGCAGGTAATTAAATTTGTTTGTCCATTCTATTATGCTTAGTGTTCTCTTTTTCTGTCTCAGCCATGCTGTTGAAAGATGCCTCTGATAAGTGCCAAACAATGTAAGGCCTTGTGGAGACTTGGATATATTATAGAAGGTTATGATGTGAGGTTGTGGATGCTATAAGCTTGGATCATGAGCTCTTGTATGGCTTTAGATTTGAAAGACTTTCTTTGGTGCAATAACATGAAAAACAGGTGATCTGATGGTCCAAGTATTTATCATTGTGTGTAAAGCATAACTTCAGTGAGTCTTTATGGTAGGCACTGGGTGTGTGGCACAGGTGAGAAGGGGCTGGACTGCCAGGATGTGTACTGACTGATGCTGTGGTCTCTCAGGCAGCTGGTGGATGGGTCATCAGCAAAATATTCTGCCCAGATAAACAGAAGTCCTTCCCCCAGTCTTTGATGAGGTATGAGAGTGCTGGTCCATTTTGGTTACAAAGATGTGGCAAACAAGAGACATCACAAAGTGCCATCAGTGTGGTGGGTTTTAGACAGCAGAGACAGAATAACTGGAGTTGGTGTTTTCCTACAGTATTCTGTGGCTAAAGAACCCTTACATTTCCTTTTTCTCCAGCTTAAGCTGCAGACTGCAGCCTGTCTCCTTGGCAGGACTCTGCTACTGCTCCATCCTTCAGCTCTTAGGAAACTTGTTTCAACTTTCTGGCTTGGACTTCTTGGCATTTATATTTCTGTTCAATGTAAATTTTTATGTTGATGTGTGAATTAAGACCTAAGTGTTGGCATGCCAGAAAGATGCCAGTGTCTTGGGGAGGTTGGACTGTGCATTGTGTTCTGGTTTGTAGTGGTTTGCCAAAGGAAAATACTAATCCTGTGCTAATGAGATCTCTTTCATCCCTCTCTTCATGCTTACAAATACTAAGCCTAAACATATTTTATTTTGTTTCAGATTTATTTATTTACATTCAGATGTACATACATATATATGTATATGTGTATATAACAATGTTTAAACTTTTGTCATCCAGAAGAGAGAGATGGGGAGAGTGATGTTAAAACTTGTCACATATATTCCGCTGGGAATGATTGCTCTTAGAAAATCTGTTGGGTAAAATCATATGGTCAGTCAGCTAAAGTTCTTACTAAATTATTTTTAATTTTTCCTGTAACTCTTTGTGTCTGATGGTACTTAAATTATTGGATGTGGTATCAGCAAACTCTGCTCTGCAATGGCACACATCCACTGATGGTGTTAGCTGCTGGATAGATGTTCCCTTGTTGCTGTGGTAACCCTGTTCTGAGAAGCAGGAGAGCAAACAGGGAGAACTTTGTATAACCATGGTCTCTGGTTTCCTTGTGATGCTGGCTATGTGCAAATGCCAGAGCAAAATGAATATACTTTAAACCACCATGGATGTTTTAGAGATCATATTCATTTAAAAGAGAAATGGGAGCTTTGAGTTTATAGACATTGAAACTTGATTTTGGTTTTAGTTTCTTAGACTGAAATGCAACATTGCTTTGCTTTTTGTTTGCTTCAAGGCTGAAATTCCCATGGGGAGGAATTTCTGGCAGTAAGTGATTAGGTATTGTGTCAGGTAGCTTTATCAGGCAAAGAAATATACTGTTTATTCAGAGGGCAATCAAAAGTTATGTGATGTTACTGCAGCCTCTTTAGCTTGAGGTGCTTAAAACCCAAAGTAATAACTGAATTCCCATAGAGAAGTGTAAACCCCTCAAAGACTGATTGAAACCCCTTATTGTTTCTCAAGCTGTGACAAAATGCTGCTTGTTTCTGTGCAGTGGTATTGCTAAGCATGTCTGCATTCATTGTGGTGTAAATACAGGATGTGGTTGTGTTACTGTATCATCTTTCTTTAAGTTTGGTTTGACTGTTTTCAGAGGTATGACTAAGATGGTGTTAATGCAGAAAACTGCCTTTAAAAAATAATCAGTAGATCATTCTTTAACACTGTATACTTTTTTCAGGTATAAAGTTAAGACCAGATACATGTAACTAAATGCAGTGATGCATCTCTTTCAACTCTCAGTTCCAGTTAATTCGCTTCATGTTAGTTTACTGTGAGTCTCTTTAGATTACAGTTGATAAGCATGTGGGGGGAGTTGTCAGTAGACTTGATGGAGATGAAAGATAGGAGGTTATGAAAATAATTAGATAGGAATAAATTATTTTAAAAATGCTAAATAAATGTATGTTTTGAGTTGAGTCAGAGTTTTGTAACAGTTGCCCATTGGTATGGGAAATTGCAATATCCAGCACATTGAAAAAGCCATACTGTCACATTAGAAGCAAATAAAACTTAAAGCAGCGAGTAATGACAATTTGAATGATATTTGGAATACCACGGAAGGAATGGATGTCAGTGGTAGCAATGGAGCTTTATTGGAAATAAGTACTTAAGCCTGGTGAAGATAGCACCTGTGTTGTAATGGCTGAAGGCTTTCCAAAGTACGAGGAAAGATTTATGTTGTTTCATTATGAAATTTAAAAAGGACAGAAAACTATGGTCTTTGACTTCTGTGGTAGGAAACGGTAACATTTTTGTGTGTGCATTAATTGATATATTTGGTAACATCATGCCAGCCCTGCATTAGGGTTAAAACATCTAAGTGTCTGTACAGCTAAGTGTAACTGAGAATATCTGCTCTGAATTTTTATTAGTTATGTTAATCCAGTTTCCAGTGAAAAGAAGCTTGGAACCTGTGGGCAGAGAGAAATACTAGCAAAGGGAGTGGCAGTAAGTTTGTCAGCCTGTGTAAAAAAAGGGAGCAAGTAATTATTGCTTGTACAACACTGAGAACTGTTTGAAGTTCTACATCATCACAACTGTGGCACTAATTTATTTTTCTTCACTTCTTTCTGCCAGTAGCTCATTTGCCAGCGCTGATAAGTCAGTTTGGTTTGGGATTCCAGGTCACCTGTGAGATGGCACCTCAGAAGCAAATCGTCTGTGTACAAAAAACTCACTTGAACATTATCATTAACAGAAGTAGTTTGTTGTAAAATACCTAAACAAAATTTTCCTTTAGTATATAGATAGCGAAACAACAGAGAGAATATAAGACATATTTTATATATATTATATATTATCATGATGTAATGCAGCTAGGCATATAGAAAAAGGTACAAAAGTTCTCAGGTCAATAGGAAAGAGTTTCTGGGCTGATGAAAGTAGAATTAATGAGTTTGATTTTATATTTCTATTAGTCTTTAAGAACTTTCTGGGGGAAAGCTACATTATTTGAATTATTATCGTACATATTAAAGTATTTGCACTTAGCAAAAGTTAATGTTTTCTACATTATTTGTTTGTCATAAGCCAGTATAAAAGGTGAAAATTTAGCTCTGGGAGATTTCAGCAGATTTCAGCTTTAGTATTGGCATGGTTCAAAAGATTTTACATTGCTTCAGCAGCTTATTCTTTATGCCTCCTTCTAAGAGGATAAAACTGATTAACAGATTAGTAATAATTTAGTATTTTGGTAAGATTAATGGCAATGTGGATGTCTTGAGGGTTTTTGGGTTTTTCTCCTTCTTAAATAGGATTCTAGAAGTGGCAAGGATCTCCTGTGTTACTCTCTGCCATTGCAGACAGTCGTGTCATTTGACTTCTGTCATAACATTGTCAATCTTGACTTTTAAGGAGATTTGGGTTTCTACTCCTGGGGCGTTACTTGGAAAAATTGCCCAAAAGATAAATTGCTTTGGAGCTATGGAATTATTTATAAATATGCAGCCTGATTCTCTTCCTGGTCACCTGATAGTCACTTCTGTTGGCTGTATCTTGGGTTTTCTTGTTATTTTCCTTCTGTTCTAGATCTCTACCTCTGGAAGCTGGTCTTACTTTTCTTTTTCAAGTTCATTCAGACAGATTAACCAAGCAAAACTTTGTCTCCCCCAAAAGATACATTATGTATTTCCTAATTCTGTTCATTTTATCTTATTTCCAAAGAATCTACTAGATACTTTATTTGTTTATTTATTGGCAGAGGAGTTTAGGGATAATGCATCATACCTACATTGAATTCTACCAGTGCTTTTTACTAAAGCATGAACAGATCACTCTACTGAATATACTTATAGTCAAAGGTACAGATTTTCATCTGTAGAGGCACACCTACATTCTCATACTTCGGTTCTGTTGAAGGTGAGGTCAGCTGGCCATTGTTTAACAATAAATTTCTGCCAGATACTAGGCCAAATGCTGATGTCTGATTTAGTAAGAGGTTGTCACCACAAAAGTTGTTTCTGAAGTTTATGATTTGTTCAATAGAGGGTTAAAGAGGTTACTCGACATGACCAGACTCTTTTTTGATTTCCCAGTCTAAATCAGAATTTTATAACTTCTGTTTGTCCTGATAGAGGGGGCAGCAGTGTCTCTGCAACGTACTGGCAACACATGTGGAGTATATGAGATGACAACAAGAATCTGGTGAAGCTGAGATTTCCACTGCATTTCACAAATTTTACAAATTATGAAACTTAAAAAACCTTAATGGTAGAAATAAAAATTATATATGGCATGTATCAGAAGTCAGGGTGCAGGTGCTGGAAGTCTTTGGATTTAGTCCATAAGTACATCTGTCCCAGTTTCTAGCCTAGCATTTTATTTCCTTTTGAGCAGTCTGTAACACCACTAGATTGTCTTGTACCTTTATGTCTCATTTTATGTACATTTTATGTCTCCTTCATTCCTAGGATATTTGCTACACCTTGTAGCTGCTAGTAGCCATACAAAAGATAACACTGCCTAGCCAGGTCTGGTGTGCTAGGATTTTATCAGTCTTATTAAAAAACAGTCGAAGAGTACTTTTGTGTCTTGCTGCTGAAAGGAGAGATTGGCTCATACAATATGTAGCGATATGTGAAGGAAATCACGAATAAATTAAAAAGAGTAAGCATGGCATAAATGAAACAGCTAAACAAAAGTATCAGCCTTAGAAGTTTTTGAATTTGAACTGTCAGTGGGCTTTGATATAATATAATTGTGGATAGAAATGTGAAATTCATGCCCTTTTACATTCTAAGGCCTTGCAAAGAACCCCAGAGTCTGAAACGTTTCTTTCTGCTCTTCTTTAGTTGTAGGACAGGGAAAGTTATTGAATATGAGATTAAGATCTTCATTGTAATTCTGAAATCTGTGTTCAAGGAATTTTGTGTCCTGTTCTCCTTGTATCACACTAATTCACTGGCACTGATCAAACTTAATGTTCTTGTTATTTAAATTTGTCTTCAATATTCCTTTGTTTTTCTTCTTCCTCTAATCATAGTTGTGGAGGTTAAACAATCAGAATCAATTAGTGAAAATCATCTATATAGCAAGTTTGTTTTTATTAGTAAGGAAAAAGCTCTTTGAGCTGATTACCTACTCAAGCCACTGTAAAGAGATGCATTGTATGCTTGTATAAAGACATAAACTCACCTTTTTTAGTAAAGAACAATTCATTGTTAAAAGATAGATTTTAAAATTTTCTAATTTAATTTCAGTGATCATTTTGCTGTGTACATTTTTATTTATTTCAAAATTTCAAGGGAATACATTCGTGTAAAATGCTGCTGATACATGGCGAGTTATTCAGCCATTGCGGTTGGCAGGCAGGGACCCTGTGGTTTAGTGGCTTCTTATATCTTTGTGCAGGCACAGACTTTGGAGGAAGGAGAAGGGGGAAGGGAAAGGTTCATTTGTTTCCTCATGATTATGTTTTTATTCAAAAAGAGTTGATAAGTTTTGTTTTTTTACTAATTTGCTTCTTGCTATTTTGAAATTTTCTTCAAGAACCTGTTTCAGAGATGACTGCTGCATTTGAAATACAGGATTGGGTGTCTCTTTGAAATGCCATTCTGTTTAGAAAGAACACCTACCATTTAAGTAAAATTATAGTGCTCTGAAAGCAAAAAAATAGTCTTTTGTCACTCCTGTATATTTATGCATATTTCATTTTAAACAAAAAGGATTTTTTTTCAGCTTGGCAGAAGTAATCATGGCAATTTTTTAAAAATATTTTTTTTACTTTTTAGTATACCAGTGTGAAGACTTCTCTTTCTGTTTTTCTGTTTCATAATTAATCTTTAACAGCATAGATTTTTATTTTTTTTTAACTTCAGCTTTTTCATAAACACAACCAGTTCCATTCAGGATTGGATGATTCCATTGTTTTGGTTGTGTGGGCTTTTGGGTGAAATTAAATGCTTTTCTCTTGGATCCAGCTGTAGTTCAGGGGAAGGGAGGAGGAGGCTGATGTGATGTGGGGAAGTTGGCATGGACTGTTTGGTTGTTATACTGAGTGGGCAGACTAGCTATGAGTGATTTGGCCAGCTTGTTGTTTTTTTGGGTTTTTTTCTCATGAGACAACCACTGCAAAGTGGTCACTTTCCTCCATTACATGGTTATAAAATCTTTAGGTAACAAAAAAGAAACTGGACTGTGTTTAGGATAAGATTTAGCAAAATATAGGTAAGTTTGCAAATTGGAAATATCCTGAGTGATGGTGAGGTATGACAGATGTATTATTGCACTAAAGAACATGAAATGTTTTGTCTTCTTGCCTTTACAAGTAAATAAAAATACACGGTTGCAGAGCATATTTCTGGATTATTTCTAGACTACTCAAACCTTGCATATCTATATTTTCAGCTGTGTCATTGTAAGTATCCAGTTATTACAGTTTTCTCTGTAATTTACCTTTTTCTGAGTGGTGTATTTTCTGCGTGTTGAGGGAGGTTATCTGCACAGACTTCCGTAGGCTGTAAACAGAACTTTTTGCTGCAACCAGGTTTGTGGCTGTGGGCTGAGATGATCTTCGGTCTCTAATCAGATCAGTCCAAAGAGGAACCAGTGGGCGGAAAGGGAGGGAATGGTCAGAAAACAAGAAGCACGATGTACATGTGCATGTAATTTAAATAAGCACCTGCCCATGGTGCCACGTCTGTGCATGCAAAATTGTTCCTGGCCCTACAAATTTGGTCTATATTCAGATTTGGCTTTACATAACAATACAGGCATTTTATTTTTACTTCTTTTTGCTACTTGTCAATTTTTGTTCATATTTTACTGGGTTTTGAATGTGAATAATAAAAATCCCTTTCTCCTCCATGCATAATTGTCAACGGTGGAAATGATGACACTGGTGAATCTTCTGGCGTGGAAAATGTGATCCAGTATACAAAGAACCTTTGCTTATATGCCTCCATTTAATGGACAGGTTTGACTTTTTTAGCTTTCTTGTTACATTTTAAGTTTTACTGTGGTACAGGTTACAAATGCTCAGCACAGCAATAAGAAATTAACGTAAACCGAATTAATCTAGTTCCTAAAGGTCAATTTTCACTTACATACATAAGAGCAAGGACCATATGCTTTTAAAAATCATGGCTTCAGCTGTTATTTTACCTTGCTGAAAATTCCAGAAAGTCAAACTGCTATGTCACTGCATTGTATCCAGGTTCAAGTGCTCATTTACCTTATTGGAGCATAGCAATTAATGACCACTGTATGTTTCTAATGGTACATTGCATAAAGTGAATCAAAGGTGACGTATCCCATGAAGCATTCTTCAGTGACTGCTTTAGGGTTTTGAAATGTCATTCGTTGTTACTGAAGCCATACATGTTGACAGTTCAACTCAGCATGCTGGATCACTGCAGTCAGATCAGTGCTTATTTGAAATGTTTATAGCTTTGTTGTCACACAGTTGTGCACTTGCTGGTTTTAAAGGCAAAAAATAATTAAGGCAAAATTACCTGCTGATAATATGTTATTAGTTGAGTAAAAGTACTTGTTGGTGTGAGGAGAAAAAGAGAAGCCATTCACGAAGCACAAATATTACCTCTACAGTACTTTGGTAAACATTGCAAGGACAACCCCCCCCCCCCCAGTTTTCTTTATGCAGGTACAGAGGATCTGATACAGTGAAACAGATCTGTTTGCAATAATAACACATCCATCCATTATTTCATGGTTTGATTATTCATAGTAAGAATACTGCCACTTACAGAGAATCAAAACAGTTGAACAAACAATGGGAAACTACTTAGATAAGTCTAAATGATTATTAAAATGTTTTTATGATAATTGTGACCTGTTCAGTGCTTGTGTAGAGAGTAAAGTATTGGAGCTGGTTGGCATGAAGGGTGTTAGGTAGCATGTGGCAGCAGGTGTTTTTGTATGGAGCACCTTGAATTCAGTATTGGGCATGGGAAGCACCGGTGGGTTTTCACACATGAAGAGTGGAGAGCAGAAGCACCCAGCTGCAGCTGGGCTGGCTTGGTTTGGACTCTGGCATATTGTCAGAATCCATGGGCCAGGAGTCTCCTTGTGAGGGGCACTGAGAATTCATGGCTTCCTGTCATGCAAGTAAAATGCATGTGGTCAGAACTAAATGGATTAACCACCACTGTTTTTGAATAAAAAAATGACATTACTTCTTTTTTTTTATCCTGTCACTTTACTTGTTTCCCCTTCTGCAAGGGCGGGGAAAAAATGTGAAAGTTCAGACAACAAAACTCAGAATGTTTTTTTTTGTCTTGCGAGGATAGATGTGTGTCTCAGCTATGAGAGGAAAATTCAAGCAGCTTAACTGTTATTAGATTTTAAAATGGTGGTGAATGAGGCTAGCTGTGTTGGCCCCTCTGTTTTCCTTTAATCAGAAATTAGTCTCCTAATGTTTTTACTCTCATTTGTAGGGTCACACAGCTTACGGGGCATACAGGTGTCTGCCCCCTTTGACTATGAACTTTACTGCCCATCTTCCTGCCTCTGATCTATTCCAAAAGACAAAGGTGGCCCATGAACACCTAATTTTGTATATTCCTTTTCAGTATATGAGATCTTGATCACTCAGCTGCTGGCAATACAATCCCTTGCTCCCTGCAGACTACTAGTTGCTAGGATCTTTGTATATTAAGTGTCTGTCTTTTCACCCTGGCTGGCCGGGTGCCAAATGGCTGGGACTTCAAGCAAATAAGATTATTTTACAATGACTCGTTTGTTTTTAGAGCTTAGAAGGGTTTCTTTATATGTTAAATGAAGGTCTAAAAAGTTTTCTTACTTTGTGACAGCTGCTTTTTCTCTGACAGGAATAGAATTTTGACTTTGCTTGTAGTGCTCTTCAAATGCTGTGGTTAATGCCAGAGAGTTCCATTTCTCGATAAAAGGCAGGAAGCCGTAATTTCCTTGCTATAACCAATATATTTTTAATCTGGTACTCTATTCACCTTTTTGTTGTCAGTGTACATTTCTTCTCTGCATCATTTGTAAGTTAGCCATTCTGATTTTAAGTAAGAAAAAAAAAATCTTTATTTTATGGCCTTGTTGAAAGAGTTGTTCAGAAGACGACTATAAAAAAAAGAAAAAAAGAATCTGTCTTAAAAAGTTCTAGCATCAGTTGCAGAACACAGTTCTGCAACTGAAAATTGTAACACTGCTCAATGAATGAAAAGTGCATTATAAAAGACTTTTTTAAAAGAGAGTTTTCAGGAAGGCAGGAGCTAACAGTTGAAATTAAACATTCAGAGACAATTAAGTCAATATCTTTTCACAAAAGCATTTACAATTTTTTAGCAGTAGAACTTCTATCTCATTAAAAACAATAGGGCAGAAGCTCCCTAAAGTCCAAAATCAGAGGGAAAGAGCCATGAGAAAAGTCCCTTGTTGTGCCTGAGAACAATAGTGTAAAATATCTTCTCTATTGTAGCAAAAGACGTGAAATTTAATGAGTGTGAAATTCTGTGCTGGAAAAATTAAGTACTTAAGTAGGACAATATGGAAGTGAATATTTGAACAACCAAACCCCGTCCAGGAGTTTAGGGTTGACAGTGCGTTCATTGCATGTGTTAGATACATGATTTTGAAGATGCACATCCCAGACACATTAAACTCCAAGACAACTTTTGTCTTGATGTTTAAAAATATTCTTGAGGCAGATAGGTCTGACTGAAACTAAACTGTCAAATAATCTGTCAGTACTAGTTGGATGGGGGTGGACATGTATTCACCCACGCTGAGATGCAAATACTTCCCTTGTGAAATGTGGCAGCTATTTAGGAGCTCTACACGACCGTTCAGGATAAAAAATGGGGAAGTATTTATCCAGTTGAACTTACAATGGGAATTTTAGATAATCAGAATGGAAAGTCACAGGAATGTGATTTGCAGAAAGGAACATTAAACCGTAGGAATGTACATTACATAGTTTTCTTACTTTGCACTGGAAGTTGGGTTTTTTTTATGTCTTACAGGAGACTTTCAAAGACCCAAAAGGATTTCTTCCTATTTCAACTCAGAATCAGCTCTGTCTGCACCTGTCTTTGTCTAACCTGTTCTGGGAACATCCAGTGATGGAGACATCACACGTGCCCTCCAAAAGACATTGCTGGTGTTTAAACTGTCCTTTTCTCTTAATATTGAACTTTAATTCACTTTAAATACACGTATTACTGCCTATCTAGAGGCAGAAGTAAGGACTGTCAAAGTTTCCTTCTGTCTATCTTCTTTCACCTTGTCATTGGTTAGCTCTTTACATCTTGCCTTTTGTAGCACATTCTGCAAAATTTTTTTCTGTTGATCCTTGGACTGTCTTTGGACACACAGAACTAGACTGTGTGTTACATTTGAGGCATTGTCAGTGACAAAATGAGTTGTGTTAAATACCTGTTTTGATGTCCTGAGACTGAAATAAAAGGATGTTCTGACAAGAGTCCCAAGAAATCTGTTAGCCAGTCTCTCCAATTTAGCCTGACAGTGAGTGTCATTGCAGAATATGACATTATAGTAATTTGTTCTAATGCTTTTTTGTATAAGAAAGCCATAGGAGTTGTCTAAATTAACTCCTTTTTAAATAGTGTCTCTATTAGAAACAAAAATCCTATAATGTGGAAATAGCACAGCCATATTTGTTTTTCAGTGAGCACTTGTTTTTGATACTTAAATTAAGCAAGAAAAGAAGTTGGACCAGCAAAATAATTGTTGTGTAATCTAATTCTACATAGCCTCAGCTGCTAGAAATTGGAACTTGCAGTTTCTTTGTCTGCTAGGCAGATGAATCAATAGAAAATCAGATTTCACTTTCTAGTACTGATGCTTATCAAAAATGATCAAATCTTGACCTGCCTTTAGAAATTAAACCATTTAATCCTCTGCCGCCATGGATGGGAGAGTGTCTTTCAGTTCCTTAATTATTCTATTAGTCCTTCCTGAATCCTTTTGCCAATGGCCTAGCTTTTTTAAATTTTAAATGCTAGATATGAGAAGACTTCTGACTGCATTTATATCACTGCAAAAAGCTGAGTTAGTAAGTCCATATGCTTTTTCATATTCCCCAATTTATGGCAAAAACTATGTTCACTACATGTGTTCAAGTACATGTTCACCTAATGATCTATTACACTGGCTAAATTTCATTGATGCATTTTAGACTAGAGTCCCTTTTACATCAGAGCAGTTTGTATTACATGTTTCTATGTATCTGAAGTAATATTTTGCAAAGTCTGAATCTGTGTCACTGTTTAGCTATGCTTGCATTTTCCTCATTACATAACCAAGTTATCTGGTTCTGCATAAGCCAAGGTAGTTAAATAGTAATAGTGTCCGTCATATTTTCATTTGCTGTATTATTTTGAGGAGCCTACAGCTCTTGTGTCCCTTTATGAAGAGCAGCAAATAAGTTTTCTTCATCTTGACTACTCTAGAGCCCAGTCACTGACTTTTCAGCTCTTTTGGTTTTGCTTTTTTGGGCTTGAGAATATGTATCAGCTTTTGTGAGTCCTCTTCAGCATATGTATCAACTGATGCTACAGTAAAAAGTGTTTAATTATTAATATTCAATAATGTCTTTTCCCCAAATGGGAAAGTGATTGATAAATCTTTGTGGGTGGTAGAATTGTTGAAGTTATTTTTGTTCCTAAAGTATTAGCAAAACTTTTAGTGTGCTTCAAGTGTGCTGGCAGTGATAGTTCCACATTACTTTGGGCTTCTTTGTTGGTTTTCTACAACTCTAAGGTTTTCTATTTATATCTCTTGCTATCAAGTTTCTGTTTTGAACATTATAATTCTATATGTATGGAGGACATACCTTAAAAGCTCCTTTTTTGCGACCTGGCAATTTCTGTGTTTAATGCAGTTATTTTTTTATTCAAAAAAAGAAAATTATCCTTTAGGTTTGTTCATATCTTTTGTGTTTCTAGATTAACAGAAGGCTTAAACATATGTTGAATCTTTATGCCTCTTTGTGCTGTGTGTTCCTGCAGTGAATATATACAATTAAAGGAAGCGCTGGATGTGAATGGTCCCATTACAGAGACAGAAGCTTCCTTGTGGTCTGTTTGTGATCCCATTCTCCTTTCACTGGTTTCTATTTCTTTACTGACAGTGTCCAATTATCATGATTGGGAGTCCATTCAAAAAGTTGTACACTCCACCTTTGAAACATTAAGGTAGGAAGGTGTGGAACCCAAATGGCCTCTTCCCAAGTGATTCACTCTTTAGAAGCCTATCTATAGATTTTGTATCATTATATAAAAACTGCCATTTTTGTCATGTTAAAAAAGAAAAAAAAACCCCTCATGTTGTTTTCCTGTCCCTAAACAGGTGTTTGATAAGGGAAATCCTTTTGGGTGTTGTAGACAATGAAACTCAGACTTCCTATGACATGGCTTACTCAGAGCTACAAAGCAATGCTAAATCTGCATAAAACAATAATTTACAGACACTTTTGTCCTAATGTTTTTTACTAGCTCATATGGAAAACTTCCTCTCAGTGTTTTGGAATAGGGAATTAATGTGTATAACATGGCATTATGAGCTGTTTATTCTAAGTTAGTCATCTGATGCCCTATACAGACCTGGTTCTAGGTATGTGTGCTCATGCTTAAACTGGTGTCCAACATGAGTGCCCTCAACCTTTTCTTCTGCTAGAATTCCATCCTGATTATAGTCCTTACAGAATTAGGGAGCCCAGTAATCCTGTTACTTGATGGTGTCACTTTATGCTTTATTAAAAAGGATTCTAGGTATTAATAAATGGAAGTTTCATCCTTTATTAATAAGGATCCTAGTTAATAATAAATGGAATTAAAACTGACAACTGATGAAGGAGCAAACTAATTATTAGTACTAAAAACTCATCCAAGATGGTTGTTAAACATTATCATTAAACATTTCTATCACATTCAGTATGAGGGTGCTCTTTACTTTTTCACATGACAGTGTATTTCCTGAAATATGGAATTAATACTGAGAGTGGATGAAAGAGAACTAATTTTCAGATTCTCTCCTAATGTTTTACTTTAAATGTGCGGGAATTCTGCTTTTTTCAGGAGTAAACCACATACGTGGGAATATTGTATTTAAAATAGTACTCTTGATCAGAGATATGTTTTCTGTTTCTGTGCAAAACAAAAATTATTTTTAAACAATTATGTAGACTTCTTGAAGGAAATGAAATTGATTTTGAAAGTACAGCAGAGGTATAAGGAAGTGAAAGTGATCTGTAGATCTCTTACCTTCATCAGATCTTGTGAGATCTCTTACCTCAGGAACAGAAGCTTGGACTGCAAGTAAGCAGCTTGTGTTGTGCAATCTGTAAAAAGATCAAAGACACTTGTTCTACATCTGTGTAGTCTGTTCAGTGAGGTACGTGACTGGTGACTGAGTCTCCTGAATTGATGTAATGCATCACTGATGCTGAAACACATCTGGTGGTAGACTCTCACAGAAATGGGGGGTTGGGGGGTTTGTTTTGTTTTGGTTGTTTTATTAATAGTGTATGGAATTGGCTCTTGGATTGGTTTCCTTTCTTTCATCTTTCTTAAATTAGGAATCCCAAACGTTGTATATGGCATAGAACTAGTAAGACTACAGGTTCAGAAGCAGTCAATACTTATGAGCAAAGGGCTCTTTAGATATTTTCATTTTAATAGAATTAGAAAAAAATCTTGATTTTGTTAGTGATTCATCATCCTTTTTCTGCCTGTTTGCTGAAGGGCATGAAAGTTTCTGCTCCATTTCTCAACCTCCTTGGTGAGAAATGCAATCTGTTCCTGAAGTATCTACATAAATGGATGCCTGTCAACAATCTGGCACTTGTTGTCACGTTCTTCTCCTAAATATTTCACAGGAAGCTCCATGATTCTACACTGGGGTGGACAGTGTTGAGCTGCACAGAGAATGTGTACAGAAACTGTGGGAGCCTTTCTGCTGAGGTCCCCCTGTTGTCTTAGAGAAATGTGGCATTAATGGCTCAGTGTAAATCTCAAACTCTCAGCATGAAACAACTGAGAAGACAGAGACTCTGAGTAGTCTCCCTCAGTGCTACTGCCCATAAAAATTTGCAATTCAATAATGCAGTATATGCAGATGTGGTAGATGTGATAATATTTGTGCCACCAACAGGATGCAAAGACCAGTTTATATTCTGAGTCTCTTTGTGATTTAATTACTATTACTTTTTTAACTGTTTCTGTTGAATTACCCTCTTAATCTACATGACAGAGCAGTCAGCTATACAGGTGTGCTTTGATTTGCATGGCACATTGACTTCTAGAATTTTTATGTGAGAAAATTGAGTGTTTTCTCAATTTCTGAGTTATTGAACTTATTCTTTCTTTGCAGCTTCTTGACTCTGCATTGTCTCCATTGCATTGGAAGTTGTAATAGAATATTCACAAAATGCTGAGGAAATAATAGTAAAAAAGATTAGTCTTAGAGAAGACACATTATATCTGAGAGACAAAGGCTATTTTAAATTAAGGTAGCCTTTGTATGGTATTAATGAAAATCAACTTCCAACACATAATCAACGTATTTTTGGTAACCCATTGCATGTGGTAATTCAGAATAAAGTACTCCGTAGAAGTTTCAATGAAAAATATATCCAATATTTTCAATGGAAATGGAGATGTATCTTGTGAGAGAACAAATAGAGTAACACTAATTATGCTAAAGTTCTCTTTGTTTGAGAGAAAAGTGTTATTATTTTATATTTTTCATGTTCATTTGCCATGGTGGATTGACCCCAGCCAGCAGCCACTTGCCAGACACAGTTCAGGAGCAGTGAGAGAAGACTCAGGTCTGGTTGCCCTGAACTGGGAGTTCTCAAAGTCTGCACGGAAGTAGCATGAGTAATGTGGTGTATACTCAGTAATTTTGGCAGTGAGCAAGACAGAAGGCAAACTGACATACAGTGACAGGAAGCATAGGTAGCAGGAGAACCTGTTTGTTTGAAGAAATACAAAGGAAACAACTCCTCCCCTGAATGGGCACAGGAAACAACCTGTACTAAAAAAGGCTGATGAATAGAATGTTCAGAGTTCAGGCTCTCTCCAAAAAAGCCGTATTTCTATGCTTCACCATGGCCATATTTTTTTCTTTCTCATGGGTAGTTCTGTGAAGGAGCTCAGCTGTGTTTTAACTCTGGATCTTCATTGTTCCACAGCCAGTCCAAGTCAGTGTGTGAGCAACATATTCTGTTCCTGGTCTAAGAGAGATGAAAAATTCTGATCTCTGCAGCAGATCACTGCTGCATAGATAGAAAAATATTTGTATGTACGTATTTGTTATCTAAAATACTGTTTACATCATAAAGCAGTCAATAAGTTTGGTGTTTTCAGACTGCCCATTTGGAAGCTGCTTACTAACTGGTATTCCACAGGTATAAAGTTTTTTATAAAACATGTTTGTACATCAAGCATTGTAGTAAAAATGTAAAAGGAGTAATGAATACTGTAAATAAGGAATGGTGCTGCCCACAGTAAAGCATTAAGAAGCTTAACTGATGTTTGGAATGTACCACATGGTGATAGCTCTCTAAGGTTATATCTAAAAATATATTTATAAATAAACTGAAATGAGGATACAGGCTCAAACATTGGCCCAAAATCACATAAACTTTTCAGTTGTTTAATTGCATACTTCCTGATACAGATGGGACTGTGCCAAATCGCATTCTTTCAGATGATGCTCAGACAGTTTGGGTCCTAGCATGTGTAAGAGACTGTTTAAAATAAGGAGTGGCAATGGCATCTCCCTGCTTCTGGGGAAAGAGGTCATCTGTGTGGCAGTGAGCCACTTCCATGCCACATTCCAGCTGTGGATCCAGAGAATGGTTCCTGGCTGGTACAGTTGGTATATTCTTAGTAACGTGTCTGTTTTACTTAGCGGTTAGATTGGAAGGAAATTGCTAATACATTTTTAGGAATGCAAAGGCAAAAAGGCACCAAAGACGTATATTGCTGTTCCCATTCACCACTTTAACCCTTGTAAAGCTGGCTCTTGGCTATCCTCAAGGGTCATGAGACAATCAAGGTCTTTCCTGTCTCTCTTCTAAGTGCATTTTCCTTGCTCTGGTCATCTCTTCCTCACCTTTCAAGATTTCTTCAGTTGCCCCTTTGCCTTTCCAAATCAAGATATTTGTTCATCTATCATTTGTCTGTTTTTCTGAACCTGTGACAAATAGGTTTGACCTGAGCCTGTCTTGGGTAGTAGTGCAACATAGGCAGCATCAAGTTGATTGGTACTACTCCTTATATTTTCATTTTCCTTCCGGTATGACTGAAGAAAATAAAAAAGAAGGAAAAAAGGATGAGGAAATAGTTTGTTGCCTGTCCTTGCTGTTTGTCTGCCTGGGAAGTGCAAATGCATTTACTGGAAAGATCTAGGGTGAGTCACCGTTTCTGAGATGTTTTAAGCATGGAATGTGACATCCTGGATTGAGGTGGAGATGCCACTGTTGCTGGACCAAGCTCCACCTCCTGTTTGTACTCAGATGTTGCTACATATATTCTGTTTAGCCTCCCTGTAAACATCTGTTTAAACTCTGGAATTTGTGATACTTTGTGGTGTAAATGTGGAGAAAGTCTTTGAACACTAACTGATGTTTCCTACAACAATAGCATAAAGTCTTGTGGTATTTTCTTTATGCATAAGACTAATATTTTCATGATAGCATTGGTAAATAGAGCCTTTTAAAAAGATCTTGAGTTTTGTTAGTGAGTTAATAATGACTGCCACAACCAAGTGAAAATTTAGGCAGTCCTCTTGATGAAACATTGGCTTTTCAGTGTCATGATTTTGCTGTGTTCTGATCTCTGTAGAGAAAGGAAATTCTGACTTTTAAAAATACAATGCACTGTTATTTTAAGAATATAAAATAAAAAATGTTTCAGTTTGGTTGATAGGATTACTGAAGTTTTGTATGTGTATATCTTTATACTAAAAGAGGGGTATTGATGTAAGACTATTTATTTACTTATTTATTTATGTATGTTAGGGTTAGGCCAACAGTCTTGTTTAAGTTAGATCAAGGTTACTTGTGTTTTAGCCAGTTAAGTCAACAAACATTCAGTGTGACTCAGCTTCTCCACATGCTGTGAAGACATTGTTTAGCCCACAGCCCTTATGTGTGCTGGATCAGTATCTTGGTGCTGTAAAAGACTTCCAGGTTTTATCAAAGTTTTTGTTGCAGGTGCTGATATGGTAATCACTGAGGGCTTCTAAAAACCTAACTAATCTAGAAGAAAAAAGCAGTCATCACTAAAAGAGACAATTAAATTTAATTTTAAGGAAGAGTTCAATGAAGACTGAAAAAATTAAAAAAACAACTGTCATGACTTCCTAGAATCAAGCAACATAAACTAACACTTACAGAAGATGTGCAAAATTGTAGTAACATATAAAAAGACAAAAACAGGAAGATGACTTTTTTTTTCACTCTTAGCAGTGAAAATCTGTCTGCCTGTATGTTTCAGTTTTATTATGTCCAAAGAAGTATTTTTGCAAAATTATCACAGCAACAGACTTTTTTGACTATTGGACTGCATTACTAATTGCAATGAAACATCATTGTTTGGAGTGTGTTTTCCAGTTCTTCCAGGTTAAGTTCTTAATTGGAAGAAATTTATTTTTCATGTGGTTTTCATTTGACATAGCTACTATGCTAATCTTTCTAATACATATTTATTAAACCAGACTGGTGAAGTGTTGTCTCACCTTAGAGAGTCTTATCTTTCTTTGAAGTTAATTTCCATTCTAAATTGTGGTTTACCAGAAAAGAAGGAGGCAGAGTAGGTTTCCATTCAGATAACTGTGTATGATTTGTTATTGTTAATTAATTTTTGAAAGCTTCACAATTCAATTTGGAAATATATTAGCATTTAGATACATCAGTTCTTCTAAAGTTTCAGTCTCTAATAATAAAACCATTTGATTGTCACAATAAATAATTTTAAATATAACTAACATTTTCTTCTGTCAGCTTCTCTTTGATCATTGTTTTGAGAAAGACTGTTAATAACAGCACAGTTATGGATGTACATAGTTCAGCTCATATTTGCATGTGGAGGGACAAATGCCATTGAAATTAACTGATGTGATGGATAGTGGATTAAATGAATTATTGAATACTTATAATTAGATGTTCTAGTTATTGAAATTTGAGTCTACTTTTTTTTTTTTTTTTTTGTAGTAACACTTGAAGGCTTTTTAATTGAAAATCCAGAATTTGCATAATCACTTGGATTCTACATGTTTATTGGTAAAATATTTTGGTGGATTTTTGTGATATTTACAGTTGCTAAGGGTAAAAACATTTCATTGCTTCCTTCTGTTTTGTATCTGCTGAGGAAATATTAGTGCTGAGGCTCCTTTTGCCCTGTGTTTTATGGATGATCTGCTGCCAAAGTGCCCACAATCTGGGCAAGAACAAATTGACTTATAATAACTTGAGATCCTGATCAGCAGCCTTTTTCGTCTGAAAACGTAATTTTATTTTGTATTTCTTTAAAGTCTTATGGGTGGATAATTGTGATGTAATATTTTTAGAAAATGAAAGAAGCACACGATTTCAGTGTGCTTATTATAGGTGACTTCAAATGCTAGTAGCACTTCCTCTTTTTTACCATAAAAGCTACTACAGTATCATATAATATATGTTCTATACGAGTGTTTAGACAGCATTATTTTTAATGCTCAGTGTTTGCAATAGAGGTCTGTTATTTGCCCGTTGCAGTTTCACTTGTTAGTAAATTTATTTTTTCACGTATATCTACACATATTTTGCTTCTGCTTATTGGTGGAAAGGGATTGGTTAAAACAAAGGGGGAAAACTATTTTAAAATTTTCCCTTTACGTTTTCTTAAACCAAGACGGGAGGGTATCTAATAAATGACATCAAGACTGGGGATAGACTTAAGCTGATTCAGAAATTCTGCTAAATTTTAAATCTGGAACCTAGAATTGCTGCTAAGTTATGTTAAAAAACTAATATTTCTATTAATAAAAAGGGGGAGGCAGGACACGTTTGAAATACACTGCTAAACTGTGGTTGTTAGGCAAGCTATTATGTTGTAAAGGTCATTTATCCAGATTCACTTGCAAACTAAAGCACCTTTGACTGAAGCACACTGAAAGGCCATTAAAGTGATTCATTTTACTTCACACTTGGAGTAGGCAAACAAGGTGTTTATGGATAGCTTTGATTTCTTAATTGCTACTGATGACTTGCTAAGCAGCCAGAAATACATCCTGTTTCTGAACCCCGTGTAAGCAAGCCTTCCACTCCCGATTCTTACAGATGTACTGTATTTACTCATGATGGCAATCATAATGACCATTTAACTCTGGTAATTCTGCTTTAAGCAGCTATTGTACTGAAAGAAGGCCTTCTGTTACTATCGGGGAATTTAGCTCCAATACCATAAATTCCTTGCTTTGTCTCGTGTGCAGCAAAACTGAATGCTGTTTTTGGTGGTGTAATACCAAGCATCGTGGCTTCTTTTTGTTTACTTTGGTCTGTGCATATCAGCATTATTGTTGGCATGAATAAGTTTAGTGAGGGAATTTTTGTCACTGTTGTAACAGTTGGTCCTTATACGATGTTTGAAGAATCGCACCATCAAAACTACTGTTTTGACATGCGAGTAGTGTATCTGGGGAAAACTAATTCAAACAGAAGATATTTCTTGTATGTAATTTATAAAAAAATGCTGTGATTGAATTTACTTTCTTCTACAGAATATAATAACTTGTACCTCATGGTACACATATTTCTACATACAAACATAGTATGTATAGTATTGCAAATACTTTTTTAGGTAGAAAAAGTAGAGCGATTTGAAAAGAGCAAGTGGAATGGGAATATAAAGAGAGAACAAGCAATTTAAATCATAATAAATTTAGAGGGAAATGCCTCTGGTATTTGTGAAATCCAGTGAAATGAGAAAAATTTTGCAGTTTTTGAAAAGGATCAGCAGTTCCCATTTTAAAAAATAATATTTCACTGCCTCTGTAAAAGAAAATTCTTAGGCATGCCACTGTGTTTGTGTGTAACCTCAAAACATGCCAGCTTATTTCTCTGGCTGTACTTGTCATTGGTTTTTTTTCAGTGCATGTTGCCAAAACATGGAGTAGTGCATTGGTGTAAAATCGAGTGGATTCTTTTGCAACATAGAAAGGGTTCCTCAGTTGTGTTTTCAGAACAAAGTCTTAGTTCTTTGGGCTGGGAGCATGAAAAAAGTGGAAATTTTTTGCTTCAGAAAAAAAAAAAAAAAAAAAAAAAAAAAGGAAAAAAGTTACCTACATACTGATCCCCAGAGTATAACCTCAGAGTTTTTAAAAAACCTTTTTTAGTTTAAACAGGATTTAATCTGATTTTGAAGCTCCAATTTCTCTGCATTGAAACAAATGATTATGATCAAATTTCAAAATACTGTTTTGAACCATTGTTTTATGTGCCTGGTAACTTGAGTCTCAAAAAATATATATTTCATATTGAGTTGTCATTTAAGCATTGCATCTTAAGCAGAGCTCAAATATATTTCTTTTGGCTTAAAAGATCTTTTGGGCAGACATCTGGGGAGAGATCACAGAATCACAGAATAATATAATATAGATTAGAAGGGCACTCCAAAGAACATCTAGTCCAAACAGCTGCTCCACGTCTAATTAAATCATCTTACTCAGGAACTTGTGTGAGGAAAAAGTTACCAGCAGTGGCTGCAGGATACATTTACTTGTCTCTCATTTCCTAGTGGATACTGCATTGTTCACAGGAAGAGAAAGGCAAATGAGCATACTTGCTTGGTGGAAAAAACATTTCAGAATATAGTGATAGATGAAAAAATATATATCCTATTTGATAGTAGTCTGAGAAGGGGTCCAGTCTGCCCTCAAAGTTTCATTATACATTCATTGTGTTTTGCAGTTTTGTATTTTACAGTTATGTGTTTTACAGCATATTCTCATGGGTTTGTGTTTGCAGTTTCCCGAATGTGGTTTTTATGGAATGTACGACAAAATCTTGCTCTTCCGCCATGACCCTACCTCTGAAAACATTCTCCAGTTGGTGAAATCAGCTGCAGATATCCAAGAAGGAGACCTAGTTGAAGTTGTCTTATCAGGTAACTAAAAAACAATGAAAATTACTGTCATCCTTTTGCAAATGAAAATATCCAGAGTAGTTTTCTCCCAGTTAGATTTTGACCCAGCATAGGTAAGAGTCCATAAATTTCCTTTTTCTTGATTCCATTCTCAGACGTATATAAGCATATTATGCCTTTTAGTTTTTTTTTCTGTTGCCGTGTATATTTTGTAACAGCTCGTTTCATCCATATTGCTAGTTAAGCAACAGATTAACTAGTTAAAGGTTGTTAAGAAGCTAGTTAACTAGTTAATATTAGCATTAATAAGCTTTTTGCTTTATGTAGAGTGCTATGAGAATGTCCACTGGAAATAGACTAATTGCTTTTTCAAAGCCCTGCATAATTATGCTTGCCAAGACTGCTCTGACTCTTTACATGATTTATTTGTTTAAATTATGAGAGGAAGGGGAGAGCACAGTTATGTGACTCAAATATAGAAGAAGTCTGAGGATGTCATTAGGTGTCAGTAGGACTTGTCAAAAGCTTAGATGTCAGAAGATAGGAGCTTTGGGAGTCAGAATGGTGCAGAGTTTGCATGGGTGTGCAGTAGAGTCAATGCTGGAAGTTTAAAGATGTAAAGGTGCTATTTGGCAAGTAAAACTTGGAAGATGGTTGAAGGGCTGAATTTTTGCAGTTGGAACATGCAGTTAGAGCATCTGGAAAGATGCTTAAGTACAGAGACATGTATGCCATATGAAAGTGAAAATTGCAACTGTAGAAAGGTGTAGGATTAGTGAAGAGAAAGGCCAAGTCCTAATGGATGCTGAAAAGAGTGGAAATTAGGTCACATAATCTAAGCCAGCTGAGGTTTTAAACATAGTTTTTCTTGTATAGGACCCTCTTTCTTATTCTTTGTTTAGAATAGGAAAAAGTGAAATAAGGAATAATGCATGTCATTCCTGTAAGTCATCATTCATCTTTTCCATATCAGCAAATAAGCTTTTCACTTTCAAAAAAATACCAGTAATTTGAACTTAATGTTTCCCACAGAACATAATCACATCAGTAATTGTGATGCAGTGAAAAAAGTTAACAAGAACTTCAGTGCTGTATTTGATATATTATTTATATGAAGCGTAGATCACATACCTTCTAGTGTGCCAAAATTAGGCAAGTAGCTGTTTAAACCTTTAGGAGCAAAGGAAAGCAAACGAAACTTCTAGTATGTCATGGCCTGACTGATGGCACTATTACAAATTAAAACCTTCAGTTAGATGTCTCAAATTAAACACATTTCCTCAATAAACACTTAAAAGCATTAGTGTCGTCCCTCAAATGAGCTTAAACTGAATGCAGCAATTCATTTCTGCGTACATGTCCTGTCATGTAAAGGAGGGGAAGTATTCCCAGTTCTGCAACACTGAAAATGAGAAAGAAATGTACAAACAATCTGTAATGTTTAAGGAATTATTCAAACTAACACAGGCAGTTTTTTATTGAAAAATATTCAGACAAAGTTTAAAATTATTATGGATTTTGACAATAGTGCATGTCAAAGTAGCTGTAGATGGGTTATCTGCTTTTTAATTAAAGAAAAAAGTCTATCTAAATACAGGACCATAAGAAGTCCTTTTCAGGATGTTTAATAATATGCACTGAAAATTTATTTTGAAGGGATTAAAAAAACCTCCTGGAAACAGAAGAGATTGGCCTTCAGTGCTACAGTGTATGATATTGAGTGCTTGAGTGGTGGAAGGACAAATGAAATACAATATGTTGAACTGATCGAAGTGTTTTATTTCTAGACTTCATCACAGAGAACTAAACAGAATATACATTCTAAAGTTCTGTAAATTCAAGGTATATTATGGTAATTGTTTTTGAATGTCGTGTCCAAAAGAGGCAGTAGAACACATGGTTACTGCTGTGGCTTTGCTGCTGAAAACTCCTTGTGCTTTGGGTCAGCTTCCCCTGAGGCACTGGTATCTGATGTCAAAAGCTGTAGTGATCGACTGCATTCATTTTTTATTGCTCAGGTCAATAGTGTTCTGAGTAGAGAAAGCTGAACTGACAGTCCTTGTATTCAGGGTTATACAATCAGTAGTATGCATTTTCTTTTTTTTTTTTTTTTTTATTTTTTTTATTGTAGTTTACTTAAAACTTTATAAAAAAAGCTGGACCACCCATGATTTTTTTCCCTACTGCACATATGTTCTTGGCAGTTTAAGGATTAGTAAATATGATTGTTTTCTGGTTTAGAGCTTATATTACAAGTTCTTGAAAGAGCTGAAAATTATCTACAGAAACTTACAGGGGAGAGATGTTGCTCACTGTAGCTGAAGCACCTTAGTTTGTTTTAGTGAAGAAAATTGTACCTGTAGATGTCATGCAATGTAACTTAAACACTTTGTGTTAGAGCAGAAGATTTCTGGTGAAACACGAGAAATTTACTCAGCTCATATTGCAGCACCTGCTATGCTTTTGTATTCATAATGAAAATTATTACTTGCATTTTGCATTGGTGCAATACAACATAGTGTTTTAATGGACTGCAAGAATCATGTAATGTGCTGAGCAAATGTTGTCTGTCTGTCTGCTGACTCCTCCAGAGGAGATAAGCCCAGGCTGTTGCAGTCAGCCAGATAAATTGTAGTTCAGTGCCAATATAGATTCTGGCATTTTGGAACTGAAAGGTCAAACATTATTATAAGAGTGGAAGCAAAAGTGTGTGTTGAGTGTATGAGATTTGGTTAGCTGCACACTAAAAGAGGAAAAGGGAACTTTTATTATGAATGTAGTAGCCCTAATAAATAAATAGTTTTACTTCTATTATTTTTTCCTTTTATTTTATGTATTTTAAAAGTATCTGTTTGAACACTTTATTTATAGGATTCTGATAGTGTTTGTATAAGAATATGGGAGCACTTGAGAAATGTATTAGAACCAAAAATTTGTATGTTGAATACCAAACATTTGGTTTATTAGGCTGCACTCCTGTGCATTCATTGAACGGTATCACTAATACCCTTCTGGCTGTAACATATAAATCACCATGTTTCTGTTTTCTTAGCTGTGTATTTTCTATATTATTTTTTCTTCAAAATATTGGAAAGTTCATCTTGTCTTCAGATGCCCAAAGGAAGAAAATTCTTTACTACTTCTGTGTAAATCTCCTCATGGGTTCATTGAATCCAATATATACTTAGTTCTATGCATTTCAGACTGAATAGGATCTGAATCTTTGGAGAAAGGATTTTATCAAAGTGTATTTGTAGGAAGGGTTCCTTTTATTAGAATACCATCAAAAATTAGTAGGCAGCCTAGAATCAGGAAGCAAAGTACAGAAGTGGCAGTCTCTGTTACAGTCAAAGATGGCTGGAAATGAGTAGTCAGTCATTTGTAAACACTGAAAGGAATAGAAACCAGAAGTTACCTCTTTTTCATCTTTTTAGATCTCTCTCTCTCGATCTCTCTCTCTCTCTCTCTCTAAAATGTAGTTTTCTTGTTTGCTCAAGAAAAGGAAGCATATTAATGTAAAGTGAGTTCAAGCTGAAAAATGTCCTTCGGTCTTGATGTGATCAAGTAGTATTTGCTGAAATCTTCAACTGGACCTCTGAAAAGTTAACTTTCATGTTCCACTCATAAAATAAAGGATGCAAACATTAATTACCAAAGTAGCACCATGCAAAATTCACAATAAATTTGAACAGAATGGATTATTTTTGCTGTGATAAACTCTCTTCTTTAAGTTAACTCCTAGGTTTTTGGAGATCTTCAGTGTTGTTTTGACTACCTTATAAAAGTAATTTATTTCAACTGCAATTTGTTGATGCCAATGAATCGATATTAACGATAGGTGCTGTCCTTCATATCCTTTCTTTGCAGAGAATTTAAATAGTTAACAAGTTTTTACTTTAAGTAAAGTAAAAAGTTAGATCTGGAAAGTAGATCAGTTAGCCCCTTTCTGAAATGAATGATGTGCTGAGGATATTATTTAAAGCTGTCTGCAGATGCAATTGCCACCCTTCATCTGTGTATCTGTGACTTTTTTCAGAATAACTGTATTTGTTGTTTTTTTAAGAGGAGGCACAGACTCCATAGAACAAGCTGACAGATGAGAATTACTGTGCTTCTGTACATCTGTATTCTCTTTTTGAGTTCTGATTTTGAGGACTTCAAGGAAACAATTACTTTAAAAGTCTTTAGATTTGTTTTTGTCAGCATAGTTTGTCCTCTTCTGTACTTTTTTCATGAAGTATATTAAAAACTGCTGTGTAAATTTGCCAAGTCTATTCATGATATGGAGGGAAAAAAATTGTCTATTTACAGTTTTAATATGGGTTTGTTTATAGAAATTCTATCTTGTTTTTACTGGACAAAGTTCCATTGAGATGTAAGAGGTTTTTGTCTGCTGCTGGGAAGCAGACAGTGAAACGTTAGCATCTTGTGTGAATTAGTGGAATGTACTTCATCTGCTTGCTGTGACCAGTTGTGCTCAACTTGGCAGGATTCCTGAAGCAAAAAAGTCAAATAGCAGCTATTTTACGTTCCCTTGCTGAGCTGATGAGGGTAGGAATTGATCCAGTGCTTTTGTTAAGAAGCTGTTTCTGTTGTAATATAGATGGTAGATCACCTGGTTGTTAGATGTAGACCTTTTATTTTGATTCAGTGCAGTATATACTGCCTCTGATAAAATATACTGGACTGAATAAAAGCTGTGGATAGCTTACAATTACAGGTAAATGCCATTTATCAACACATAACAGGATTGTAGTGTTAGTTCAACTTGAAAGACTATGATATTGTATCTCTGAACATAATGTTATAGCACTTATATAGTTGGTCACAGTTTGTGATTTCGCTTTGTTGTGATTGAAGAGCATCCTTCTCTTGACGCCTTCATGGCTATGTTAACATGCTGTTTTTTGGTGTCTTGAGAAATACGAATATCTTTATTCTGTCTAAGATGGAATCTTTAGCAATTATTCTTCCTTTGTGTCCTTTCAGTTTTCTCTATATGTCATTTTTCTTATTTCTGTAGAGATAAGGCTCATTCGTGATTAAGTTGATTGATTTTGTATGCCTCATTGTTCATTACTCTAACATTGTTCTTGGGTCATGAATTTCAGATAGATGACTGTGTTTGAAGTAGTCAGAATGGAAAGATTCTTTCCTTTTTTTGTTTATGTTTGTCTCATTGTCTTTTTTCCATATATGACTGTGTTAATTAATAGTTTCTGGACAGTGCCTGTGTATGAGAGGTCACTGTTCCACTGCTACCTAATAGATCGAACATCCAACTGTATACATCTCTAATAGTCTGATTTTTTGAGAGAAAATACATTTTTGTCTGTGTAGTCTTTAATGAAATTGTAGGTTCATTTGAGATATTTCACTTGGTTTTCCAGATTTAATGCAAACACTTTCAGTCCAAATGCTCATAAAGAAATGATGCTTTCACGAGAGAACAGGGTAATTGCTCAAATGGATAAATAACTGTTTATGACTTAGGAAGCAAAGGGTAGAAGTGCATGCTATTTTCACAGTGGAAACGGTTACCAGCAAGGTGCTTAAGTCCGTGCTGTTAAATATATTCATGAATGATCTGGAAAACATTACTAGTAACGTGTCAGGTGTAGCAATGGAACAGAAAATGGCTTGTAATGTCACTGTCCTTGTGTCATCTACCTTTGTCACCTTCTCTGCTTCAGAGAATGCTGATGTTGCTTTGAGAACTCTTCTTTCAAAGACAGGATTTCAGGCTTAGTGGATTTTTGTCTGATCCAGTAATTCTTAAGCCTTTGTATACCTATCACATGATTTCACTGAAAAAAGACATAATTCATGTCACACCACTTTAACAGGCCTCACCTCAATAAGTTGTACAGCTGGCTTTTCAAGAAAGGTGGAATTGAAGCTGATTAGTTACATTAACTGCAGCTAATGCGTAAAAAAATGCTTGTCAACTTCCACAGCGGACCAAATTAAATCTTGGTTTTATTTGTATATTATCTTTATTTCAAAGCCTCTGGAGTTTAAAAAACCCCTTTATTCTCCTTAAAGTATTCTTAGTTCAGTGAGACAAATTTTTTTACCTTTCTTATTAATTTTTTTTCAGTTTTCTTAATATGATACATATCACATTTAACCATTTAAAAAAGATTTTAGATACTATAATTTTGACTGAGTTTAACTCAATCCACTTAGTAACAGTAACTCAATATGTTATTCAAGATTAATACTTCAGCAGCCCCCATGTCAGCTGATCCTTTCTCAAAAGACTTGAGGTGATGAATGAAACTTTGAGTCTGCCAAAATTGTCCAATGTTTTAATGGATATTTGTGTGCTCATTTAGACTTGCAATGCTATAATCTGATTAGCGTTCAGAATCAATATGGAAGGCTTATAATTAAAAAGACATTGATGGAAAAAAGTGCATGATAATAAAAACCATATTTTTGTCAAAGTACTCTGTTTACTGTTTTACAAATTTATTTACTGTTTAGTCTTTCATTAGATCTATGGTATGTGAAACTTGCATATAGCTATATATTATTTCACAGATATGTCTTTAATAGCACTTGAACTTTTCTCAGCGATACAGTGGCAAAGTCCAAATTTCTTTTTGTGCACCTCATCACTAAAAATCTTCAAGCATATACCTTTTATATGTGTATGTTTATTTATTTAAAATTTATATATGTAGCTGAAGTTATAATATTTTTTCTTTCTGTACCCTAATGGGTTGTCTTTTGCATACCCAGAGGTGTGTGCACCTCACTTTGGAGACAACTGCTATAGGTTCAGTTGAAGTTGTATATATGGAAAAAAAAAATAATCTCTTTTTGAAATTTTTAAAAATATTTGGATAAGGAACCTTCAATTAATTTTTTTCTCCTTTTCATAGTTCTTCATATTCTGCCAATTGTTTTTGCTACTAACACAGATTTTAATTATAAAACCCCCATTGCCACCATTCAAAGAATTCTCTTTTCCTCACCAGCCACCATCCCCTTTCATCAAATAATTACCTCCCAAGTAGGTAATTCTCTCTAGTTACTAATTTAATGGGGAGCAAGCCTTGCTTCAGCTAAGCAGAAAACTCTGATTTGTCAAACAGGGTTTTGTTTGATTGATTTGTTCAATAGTTTCTTTGACCATTATGTGCTTGATGAAACATTTGTATCAGTGTGTTTGTTAAATGACAGTAGTGGTCCTGAATAGTGAGGAGCCATAAATGATTCAGCTCATTGAAAAATAAAAGGTAACCCACTTGGAATAACTTGGCCACTTGGAATAACAGCAGACAACTTATATACATGGTCAACAGTGTATTCTACATTGCTCAGATGTATATCAGGAAAAAAAATCTAGTGTTTGGAGGATCTCTCTGCTTTTTTTAGTTTTTCTGAAGTTGTTTTCTCAATAACTTGGTGATTCAGTAGGCTTCAAATTAAATATGGCTTATGTAAAAAATACGTCTTTCAATATCACTGTTGAACTCATTGATTTATTTCCATTGGCTGACTGCTGGCTTTGATTTTAAAAAAGCAAATAGAAATACACAGTCTCATAGTAATTTCCAAAAAATTATGTTTGCAGCCCTTTGTGGTAAGATACACATCTTCTTCTAGGAAGTGCTTGAGGTTTGTAGCTAAAAGTGGTCTGAGTACAAACAAGCAATCCTCCTTCCCTTGGGGAATATAACAATTTGAAATGGCAGCTGTGGAGAAGGAACTCAGGAACTGCCACAGATTGCAGTCTGCTGGTTTTTATATCTCGATGGTAGCTGTGACTCAAGCCTGGAGATATTGTCATTCCAGCTGAAATCTGGCTCGCTCTGGCTTTTAAAGAGGCCCCAAGAATGTTTCTGTTAACATAGTTAAGATGTGACTTGTTGCCAAAAAGAAGGTTGGAGAACTTTCCTGCTTTGTAGGTAATCACTGTAGTTTGGTAGTGCAGAAGGTTATTCTGCAGCAGTTATGTTTGTTTCCTGGTTTGTTGGGGTTTTTTGTTTTGTTTTGGTTTTTTTTTTTTGTTTCTTTTGGTGTTTGGTTTGGGGTTTTTTATGGTGGGTTTTTTTTGGTTGGTTATTTTTTTTTTAAATTTATTTATTTATTTATTTTTTTATTTTATTGTTTGGGGGTTTTTTTGGTTTTTTATGTTTCCTCTGCTTCTTGAGTCCAGTAAACTCTTACTCATTTCCTCTCCAAACAAAACAATTCCAGTCTTCCAGTCCTTTAATCTCTCTTTATATGTAAGTCTCTTCCATGCCTCTAGAGGTTTTCCTCATCTGTCACAGCTGTTCAAAGCAACTGAACACAGAATGTCATATGGGGAATATTAGTATCACCAATTCTTAGTGTTAATTTCTAGTTATTTTTGTGCATGGGTGAAATATTGGGTAAACATGTTGTGAGTAGAACACTTCTGTTGTCTTTAGTGAGTAACTAAACATTTTGCTTATATAATTTTGACGTTCTGATCTGCCTGGCTAGGCACCGGAGATGTTTCTATGATGAGTCATTTTTGAATTTTTGTAAACAATTTTAAAAAATTAACCACAATTCAGAACAATAACTAATTTATTTCTTCCAGGTTATGTCATCTTGTGCATTTCTTTGGCATTTTTAATTTCCCTTTTCCCTTCCTAGTGTTATCCTAGAAAGATTCAAGTGGGGCTGAGAAAACTGAATGGTTATATACAGTCATGCTTCTGTTCCATATCTCTGATGGTCTCATCAAAGATCTGAGACCTTAAGAAAGCATTATTAATCAGACAGGCACTAAAACATGTTCCAGAAGTGGTCATGCTAGGATTTGTTGTTTCATCACCTTTCAGAGGCTTCAGGTGAGGCTGTCTGGCATTTAGTTCCCTTGGGTCCTCTTTCTCACCCTTTTTGAAGGTGGAAATGACATTTGCTTTCCTCCAGAATTTGGGCATTTCGCCCAATCACCATGATCATTCAGAGATTGTTGAGAGTGGTCTCACAAGGACATCAGCCAGTTCTCTCAGTACTGCTGGGTGCATCCCATCCGGGCTTGTGGACATCCAATAAAACTATGCAAAAAAACCCTAAAACAACCCACTTGTATTTGTTCTGTAATGGTATATATTTATAAATTCTTGGGGTAATTCTAAAAGATACCTAAACCTTGGCAGATAGGTAACAGTATAGTTAAAAATAATTTAATGTATGCAGAGGTGGTTCCTTCATTCCTTACTGATTTGAACTTAAGATTGTACTTTTAATTCCATTATGCTTTTAGCCAGTAGCATTTATTCACTATATAACAAAAAAAAAAAATCTTAACCTTTTATGAAAGAAACTTGTGGGAATTAAATAAGTTTTACAAGTGCTATTAATTCTTTTTGAGCACCTCTTCTTTTTGAGCTTTTTTCAGAATCCTTGGAAAATAACTGTGAAGATCATAAAAAAAATCAGAGGAAATAAAAATGTAAAGGACTCACAGCATTTACTTGAAGATAATAATTTAGATCATTCAGAGCATGGAAAAGGAGCAAGAGCTTTTTTTTTTTTTTTTTTTTTCCATTTTGGGTTTCTCCTTAATGCCAGTAGTCAGAATCAATTTTAAACACTGCATCAATAGCTCTAATAAACCTGCAGAGTATTTAATTTTTATTTCCTATGCTAAATTGATACCTTTGCAATGTTTTGTGATTAGCAGGGCCTGAAGCTGTGAAGTAAGGTATTGCTGTTTTTTCCACTTGAGTGAGAAATGGGTAAATCCATAATGAAGGAATAGTGTGATGGGATTTCAAATGAACTTAAACGTAGTGGGCTATATAGTTTGTAGATTTGAAACTGTGAAATCATTCACAAATAAATAGAAGTACCTAAAAATTGAACTTCAAAAATTCAGAGTGTACAGATGAATCAAACACATTGACTCATAAATGTTAATCTTTTATTATCACTCCTTAAAATTCTGAGCTAGCACTGGACAAAATGCTTGCAAATGGTTTATTGTTCCCTTCAGTTTATTACTTAAATCTCAGGTCACTGATGAGACAGTGCAAACAACAGCCCGTAGTGAATCTGGATACTGGGACTGAAGAGGAAGAGAGGTGAGAGCCTTCCTTGGATGCCTCCCATGCTGGCTCATTTGCTGTCTTCTCAGCCTTACACTTTCCAGCTTCCCACTGCCCCTCTCAGGAAGGAGGTAGCTGCTGGCCAAGGAAGGCTGGGCACAAAGTCTTGTTTGTTCATGCTGTGCCACCACTTGCAGCTACCAGCCTTGGGCATCATTGATAAAAATTATGGTGGAGGTTCTCTGGCCTCCATCTCTTTCTGATCTCTGGGATCTTCTCCTATTTCCAGCATTGTACTCTTCTTTCTGTCATTACTGTTTCTTGTTGGGACCTCTCTTTTCCTTTTCCATGGCTTTCTGGACACCTAAGCTTATGTTTCCAAATTAAATAGTCCAGGTTCAGCAGCACAGCATGTCATCAGCCTTGTAGCAGGTGATTCAGTTTATGTATCTCTGTCACTGGAGGATTGAGGACATGCAGCTTTTGATTAGTCTGGGTGTCATTAAAAATTGCAGTTAGCTTGTACCAGTTGCATTTAGAAAGTAGCAGGCTTCTGCTCAAGAGTTCCAAATTCAGTTCTGAAAATGTATCTCTCCTTCTGTCCACACCTCCTACCTGAATGTCAATTTAGCATTCCTAATTAGAACTGGTTTTACATAAAGCATTGGGATAAAGCAATAATAGGTAAAGAAAACAAAATTAAATTTTTTTGTATTAGAAGGATTTTCCCTGTGTGTAAAATCTAGAGTGGTAAAATACTCACATTCATATCCAGAAAGGATTCAAATTTTCCATATTGAAGTTTCCCTACTTCAAAGCTGAACAAATAAAGAAACAGAATGATTATAAATTTGCGCATGTATAGATTTTAGGAAGTGGTTAGTTTAGTTTTTAATTCAGATTTTAGGATGGAGATCAGATATGGAGTCTTTGACCTGTATGAACTGCCAAAACTCTGCAAACTTAAATGAGACTCTGGAAACTCAAACTGTATTTGATTGCCAGGATTGGAACATTGAAAAGAATAAAATAGTTTCCTTTCTCTTAGTCCAGCTGAGCTGTATATTCAGCCATTAATTGTTATTGTTTAACCAGTGCCTGAAGTTTAGTAGTGTATAGTTGTGAGTTATATTAAATTTTTAAGTGATGGATGCCAGCACTTCTTGTAAGTAAGGAGTCAAGTTACAAATGCCTGAGGGAACTCAACAGAATACATTACTCTTAAATGCATTCCAAATGGGAGAAGGTAGCAGGAGAATGCCTGCTTTTTGTAGCTGCAAGATACTGCTAGTTTTGTGATTGATGGTTTCTTCTGCTGTGAGAGGCATGGATGCAAGATGACAGTGGCCATTATGTGAAGCTCTGTTACTGATAATAGCAGGATCTCACTTCTGCTTATAGTTCAGAGTGCGTTTGGACTTGGAACACAAAATGGTGAAGTAAATAATTTGCCTCTTTCTGAATGCAAGACCTTGCCTCTCTGACTTGCAATGTTTTACTTTCCAGCTGTGCTGAATGACCGGTCTGCTACCAAGCCCAGAACAAGGAGTACTAGCCATTAACAGCCAAGTCATTAATAGACCCGATGAAATAGTCTTGTCAAAACTGTTGCAGTCTCAATGCCTGTGTTTTGGTGATACTAGGAAAGCTTAAGTCTATGATGATAAGGTAATCTGAGAGTTAACAGTGTAATGGTATCATATTAAGAACATAAAATTACAAACTTTTCTGCAGAGTAATTAAGTTTTTTAGGATGTGCTTATAGCCATATTTGGAGGTCTCCCTTTTTTTACAGCACAATTTTATATACAGCCACAAAATTGTCTTCACTCCATCAGTGCTCTGCCAAAGCAAAGGGGTAGCCTGATTACAGAAAGTTTTTGTTACCAAGAAAGGCCTCAATTTAGGTTGGAAAAAATATATATATCTTTCTCTTCATCAGCAGGGCTTTGATTTTTGGGATTTTTTTCAGTGAATAATAGGAATATTCTGAAGGTTAAAGCTTTGAATGTTAATGGCTATATGAAAGGCTTCCTAGACATGTAATTTAAAAAAAAGTTGACTGACTAGATGGTAGGAAGAAGTTTGAAAAGAGGACCTAATTTATAAATCACTTCCTAAGGCAAAACTACTCATGTGAGATTTTGATGTCAGATTTGCTTCTACAGGGCAAATTATATATACTTCCCATAATCCCCAGTTTTTTAAAGCTATTTCAAGAAAATATATTTTTAACCCATTATCTAAATTATTAAACTAATTGCAGTTAACTGAGTTACTGATTTTTATTAGGCTATTTGTGGTTTTGGTGCACTGTTCATACTACTTGTAAAACTACCCAGTAAGTCAATGTGCAACTCCTCTCCAGTCTTCCAATTTAGTAAGCATCATTGATTCAAAACAGAACTTGAATACAGGTATAATGTTAGGTTATAAAGTGCAATTGTCATGAACTTAGATACATAAATTCTTTGCTAGATTGAGATGTAGACTGTTTTTATTGTACATATCCCTTGTTTTAATAGTGGTTTGGTTGTTACTTGTATACTTCTAGAAACAACCTCAGGAAATTCTATTTTTATAAACAAAAAGTTCACATCTCTAAAATTCACATATATGTTATCAAAATTCACGGCTATCGTGTCTTGAGGGTGTTAATAATAGTCTTCCTTGTCTTCTCGTAGGAGAGAAGTGCATACTCACTGGGTGTCTTGTTTCCATCAGCTTCTTGATTTTATATTGCCACACGCAAATTTAAGGTAGAGACAGTGGCAAAGAAAAGCACATTGCAGTTCTGTTGGAAGCTGGTAGGGCATAGTGTTCCAGTTTTGGTCCGTATCCTTGAAAAGGCTCCTACATACATGCATACGTATCTTTTCCATGATCATTTCATTTGCAAAGAATCAGAGATGTAAATCACAATATTCTTCATAAAGCTGTAGGTAAATATGCTATGCAAAATCCATGAACAAAAGTCTGGAATTGAAGAGATGAGGCTTGAAACTCTAGATGGAAGGTCTGAAGGAGACAAGTGGAGAGATGGGAAGGCTTAGTGATATGTTTATAGTTGAATTCCTGAGCAGATGTCGTAGCATATTGTAGTGTGTTATGTGACTGGAGTTTCCAAAATGCTGAAGACCATGTCTTCACATATATATCATGATTTCATAGATCAGGCTAGAGCAGAGGAAGTAAATTATCAAGGGTCAGTATGATTTCCGTCTATAATTTGATTTTATCCAGCTGCTGACCTATCACAGCTCAATTGGTACCCATATGTGGTAGGACCAGAGAGGTGTCTGCTGCCTGACTGTGACAACTTTTCTTCCTGTGGCTGCATGCTGGTGATAATAGAGGCCCCGGAAAAGAAATCCTTCTTGAATTTCACAGATCAGTGATCTCCTGGGAAGGTGTTGTCTGAATTCCTATCTTCAATACAAAATTAAAGAGGGAAGTTAATATGCCTGTATTGTGTTCTCTTTGTACAAGTGAAGTATACAAATGTATATTTTTATTTCAATAACATATTCTTTGATTTAGTTGGAAGTGCAGAAAAACATCTGCCAGTGTCCACAAAAAGATGATTCACTCTAAATCCTAAAGTAAAATCACAAGAAATCTGTTCAACATCTAAAATGTGTTCTGAAGGGAGTGTGTCAAGAAGCTGGAGCCAGCAATAGGACAAGAGGTGATGCACAAAAACTGATGCATGGGAAGTTCCACCTGAATATAAGGAAGAACTTCTTTACTGTGCAAGTGACCAAGCAGCGGAACAGATTGCACAGAGAGACTGTGGAGTCTCCCACCAGAGATATTCAAGAGCCATCTGGAGCAATCCTGTGCCATGTGCTCTAGGATGACCCTGATTGAGCAGGGAAGTTGGACCAGAAGACCCACTGTGATATCTTCAGACCCAGCCCCATTCTGTGATGAGCTGTGTTTTCTAGTAGACCAAGGAGAGCATTGTCATTACAGGGTGGGCATTGTCTGAACAGTGAATTTGGCCTCCATAGTATGGAAAAAAATAGAAAAATAATATATTTGAACAAATGTTTGAAAGCTGTTGAGTGAAAAATATGCCTTACCTAACATTTTTAGATAAATGAAAAACTACTTAATGTAGTTTCAGGATATTTCTAATATGTTGGACTTTTATGAAGTCCTAGTGTTATGAATTAAGTAAACTTTTGTAATATAGCTTTTTGTGATATAATACCATGAGAAGAAAAGGAAATCCTGAAATAAATGAACTGTTAAATGATTTGCATTGTTCTAGTAAAAACATTTTGAAAAAGTGAAGTTTGATATGATTGGAATCATCAGATCCTACTTTTGGGATGTTATTCTAAATACTTTTGTTAATAGATCTCAAGACTGGTTGAGACTAGAAACTTATTTTTCTGTGGAAATTTTGGAAAAGAGCAGGTTTTTGCAGAGAAGCAACTGATACCAGGGCATAAGTCTTTATTGGTACCCTGCTCTTGTTAGTTTAAAATGTTTTCTTGATCGGTATGCAGATTTTTGGTTCTCTTTTCATTAGTAGACTAGGAGCAAGCCAGGGTATTTGGATCTTTTGGGAATTCCTCTGAATTGAACCATTAAAAAACAGGGCTGGGTGGAGGAAGGGTTGTTTTGGTTTTGGGTGTTTTTTTTTTCTTTTTTGTTGTTTTTTTGGGGGGGTTGTTTTTTTTTTTTTTTTTTTTTTTTTGTTTTGTTTTGTTTTTTGTGGGTTTTTTTGTTTGGTTTGGGTTTTTTCCTCTCTTTCTTTCCTTCTTTCTGTCAGTTGCAAATCAGGAATGTATTAATGTTAAATGCCTACATACCTTTTGCATTCATCCTGATATCTGTGAAGAGTAAGCACACAAATAACTTGTTTAAATGGCAGTCTGAATGAGATCAAATGTTTGCATATGTGATTAGTATATAACAACATTTGACAGATATTTCTTTAGACTATCTGGCATACGTTTAAGATAGTTAATAAGAAAAGGGAAAATATTTCGTTTAAGTCTGTTTTTCAAAGTGTTATGGTACTGGCTGTCTCTGTATTACAGTTTTAAAAACATTTAAGTTAGTTATTTTTAAAGTTTGCAATCTTGCCTTTAACTAGCCCCTCTAACTTTTGCAGTTGTTACACCAGTTGCAGGCTCATGTAATTTCGTAAAAAATGCACAGCCATCTTCCAGGTTGCCCTGCAAAGTTTTTTTCTCTAATGAAATTTGGGTATATCATTACATGTTTTGTTTTTAAGCTGTAATATATGTTTTTAACTTGAGTGATCAGTTCACTGATACCAACATAGGCTGCTGAATTAATTATACCAAGTTATCAGCAGAAACAGACTATTTTAGATGCACTTTCATTTGTCAAAAAAACCTTGCTGTATTTATTTTCTGGATGTGTACAGTTCATTTTATGTACATACACCTTCCAGGTATAGTGAGTAAAGCCTGTAAATGAGTATTTTGAAAAATTTCTGACATTTTATTGAACTGTGACAATTTTGGTATATGTTGATATGCTGTTATACTCTCGTGTTTGATTGGAAAAATGTTGTCAGAGATGTTATTGCTGCAGGTTTGTAAACGCTGCTTTATGTTTTTTCCAGTGGTCATTGTAGTATGAAGGTATATCATCACTCTTTTTATCTTCAAAATATTATTCAGTGAACAGTTCCAAATTCAAGGCTCACCATCATAGTGGCCAAAAGGAGTTTTGCATTGTTCTTCGGTGAAGTACCTAATAAGTGAAGAACAGTGGTTAGGTTACTTTTAATTTACATTAATTTTTTGTATGATCTTACTGCTATAGCTTCTGCTACATTTGAAGACTTCCAAATCCGGCCCCATGCTCTGTTTGTTCATTCATATCGGGCTCCAGCCTTCTGTGACCATTGTGGAGAGATGCTCTGGGGGCTGGTGCGTCAGGGACTCAAATGTGAAGGTAAGCTGCAGTGAGATGTAATTTTTCAGTCTAAAGAAGAGACTTTTCCACTCTACTTCTGTATGTTGTGTTTAGTGCTTTTAAATTAGTTAAGAGACAGTAAGAACTGTCAAAGGAACTAACTGATTAAAGAACTTATCCTTTTGACTGCTCTGGGGCATCTTAGATATGGCTCTGTAATCTTGAGTGTAAAAAACTTCGGTTGATATGTAGCTTTAAGAAAAGGCTGCATATCTTACTCTCCCCTTACAATTTTTAATGAGCCTGTGTCTCATTTTGTATTGCAGTATTATTTAACAAATATCTGTATTGCAAATTATTTAACTGAAGTTACTGTCAATCCATATGAAGTTGTAATAGCTAAGTTTTCTCACTTGCCACACCTATTTGACTTCTGGTAGACTAAATCCAATAGAATATACCATTTGCAGTGAAACTTCCTTACCTTCCAAGTGCTTGTCATGGAATTTTCCTGCACTTTGAGACCATAGATTTTGAAAAGTCAGAGAAAAGCCACTGGTTGTAGATATATCTATCTGGAGCTGATAACATTATCTCTCTAACAATTTGCTTGTCTAAAAGAGCAGGGTAGAGGGAAAAGTTTTGTCAAAATTAAGGCCAATGTTATGAATTTGTGTTGTTTTTGAAAAATCCAAAATTACTTGCTTTTTTTAGTAGTAAACTATAATACGATGCTTTTAAATTTCTCTTTTCAGGATGTGGTCTGAACTACCATAAGAGATGTGCATTCAAAATTCCTAACAACTGCAGTGGTGTACGGAAAAGACGCCTGTCAAATGTGTCCCTCACAGGAGCCAGCACCATTCGGACAGTTTCTGCAGAGCCCTCACCCAGCGTGTCGGATGAAGCCCTTCTGGTATGGGATTCCCTAGCTGTAGAGGCCATGGGAGGAGCTGAGAAACAATGATATTTAGTGCTATAGAATCTGGTTTTGCCTGTTACAGACTACAGAGGAGGGTGGTATGTAAATTATAAATTAGGAGAAGGCATCTTGACGTAAAAGGGAGGTCACCAGCTTAAGGTATGTGGGTTTAAGGTATGTGTCACTTCTGATACTCCCAGGAGTCTCCTCATTTGTCAAGAATTAGGTTATTTTTAAGGCCTAAAACTGCCACCCATGCTAATATAAGTAGTTGGATCTTGAGGAATCTCTTCTGGAACTAGATGTTGAATTTCTTCTTTATTGGACCGTTATTTCCCTTGGCTTATTAAATAGGAAATTCACCTCATTAGAGCACTGTGACCCAGACTCCACAGCACTAAACTGAGTGTCTGTCACAGTCAAGTCTGTCGTTAATTAGTTGGAGCCTGTGTATTCAGCATATTTCTGGGTGTTCAGAAGAAAGCAGGAGAAATCTCCATTAGATCCTTAAATGGCTCTTTGTGGTGAATGTATTTATATGTCTGTATTTAGACGTGTACAGGTATATATAGATGTACAGTATATGCAAAAGCATGTAAATATGTGGTATGCTTGTATATTAATTTATATATTAGTTTTCTGAAATGAAAGCAAAATGCTGATTGGAGTAAATGACAATGATACCTATTTTCTATTTTTAGCATGTTTGTTCTTTTTAGCACTCATGGTCATAATATATTTGAATAGTTAAGATTTTACACAGTGTATAAATGAATCCACTCCTAAGTGAAGGTTTTGAAAACCTTAAAGTTTAAAAGAGAGGAAAGAATTTATAAGCACACACAACAATTATCCTGTTTTCCTCCCAATTAGAATATTAAACTTATTAAACCTGACATACTAAAAGGACACTATTGCAAATTATGTAGACATGGTGTTAGATGCAGTACCATCTATGAACCATAATTATGTACTTATGCTACTGATTATCATTAGTCTAAAGCTACTTGGAAATTAAGGTTAACATTATGAATCTGTATTTTTAATTGAAAAGCTGCATAAATGAGTAAGGTGCTTAAGTTCTGCAAACTACAGCAACAAATGTTTACGGATTAATCATAATTCTCAGCAGGTTGTTTCAGAAATTGCTTGGGCCAAGACAGAAAATTTTGAGGAAGACTAGCCCTAATTCTGATCTCACTCTTTGAAAAAAATTTTGTTTAAAAAATTGTATGACTGAGCATCCTGGTATACCGTCTATAAATATTCACTTCACTGTACAGTTAAAAAGTAGCAAAAATTTTTTAATTTGAAAACATTTTCAATTATATGACTATGTAGTTTGCTGACACATTCTTATACAAAATACCTGTACTGCAAAGCTATATATTTCAAAATGTTTGACAGCATTAAAACTGCCAGTGAAGAGATGCAGTAAGTGTCACCTATACTGCAGGCTATACTTCTGAGACCTCGTAAACATTGGTGTCCCTGTGTTGATGATTCAGAACATCACACATGCTCACACATGTGCACGCCCAAAGAAAATATATTTGCAGTAGGTAATGGGATGGGCCTGGAGAAATTAAATAGTTTTCTTATCTCAATTTTATTTCATTAAGTTCTGGTATCATTTACCAGGTTTTCAGAAATGCTCTCACACACGGCTTCTATTTGTCTTTTTTTCTGTTTAGTGTTTTCCCTTTAAATGTATTTCCATTCCTGCCCTCCCACCCTGCATTTTTAAAGTGCCATAAGCTTTGTCAGTTCTCATGTGCCAGATCTGTCCTTTGGACTCAATTCTTCTGCAGTGCTTATGAGATAAGCTTTATGGCAGTTTATATGGTGATGCCAGTCAAACCATGCACTTTGGAATGTCTTTCATTTTTCTACAGTCTGTGTGAATATACTGAAAAACATCAACTTTGTTCATAAAAGTGTACCATTCATTACTAATATAGATGTGTTGAATCACTGCTAACAAAATATAATCTCTGTTATATCTATCAGTTCTCCAAGTAGGACTAAAGTAAATATATTTTACCCCTAATTAGCATGTAGTCAGAGTAGTTGAGAAAGAATAATTCCTGGGGATCTTTGATAGATATAATTATCAAACTGAGTTGTTTCTTCTTTTTTTTTGTTCATGTTGTGTGCACCTGATAGGAGACACAGCATGTAAGCCTGCTCTCTGGAAGAATGTATAGAGTGAATAAGTTATGCCCCATCTTAAGAAATTTTGTAGTCTAAACATCTTTGAGGCAGGATAATGTGGAATCATGCAAAATGTACCTATATTTTAATTATCCTTGCATAGGGCACCACCATGTACAGGAACAGTTTCAGTTTGGGTATAAATGTTTTCAGCCAGTAAAACATTTCATTTGAGCTGAAAATTGAATGGGGACTGTATTTGAGTACAGCTTAAAAATCTACCTCCGAAGAATAAAATCTTCTTTTGATTCTTAACTTAGTAGTGTAAAACTCATCAACAGAAATCCTAAAAACAAAGTAGAACTAGGAGGATACAATGCAACGCAGATTTTTATATGTCTCAGCTCAAATGCAGTTCTTAAGCATTTATGCTGTAAAAAAGAATGAGAGTATATAATATGATCCCACATTCATGCTTGCTTCTAAAATAACATTATTTTCTGTCTTTTTCTCCCCCTTATTTCTTTGTTCTGTTTTTTCTTCTTTCCAACTACCTGTCAGTCTCCTGTCAGCCCTGGCTATGAGGTATGTACTGAATTTACTCCCTACATGCTATTAGCAACATCCTCTGTTATGATAATCATTATGGATTTGAAGGCATGCAGAAATTAAATCAGATTAGTAAAGTCCAGATTTCAAAGTGAAGATCATAATTCTTATGCTAAACTAGTAATTAGTTTAAAAATTAGTAAACATGAAAATATTTCAGTACAAAAGTGACTTTTGTATTTCATAGGCATGAAAGAGGTCATTGGTTAGAATTAAGCCCTATTTTATAATGTTAGTACCACATGGGGAAAAAAAATTAACTTCACTTTCAGGACTTGGTAATTTGCTGGAGTAATGTAGAAAATAGACATTCTATTTTTAAGCTGAACCAACTTCACATTCAAATGCTCACCAGCAATAAAGTTCTGATACCATACTATCATTGGGGTAGCTCTTTCTTTCAGACTGTGCTAGAATTAAAAATTTTGTAAAACAAATTCAAAAAAATGCTGAACAGTCCAGGATTCTATATTTCTGTGGAAATAGCCATAAACAGTGTACAAATAAGTTACAACTCTATATAAAAAGAGTGTCAAATCTAAATGAAAATAATAAAAAAAAATTGAGTGGGTGATTAATTTCAAAGGTTACTCTCTTTGACTTTCAGTATGGATTTTCTAAAGAAGTTTGGTTTGTGTTTAAAGTTTCAAAAGCTTTTGAAACTAAGAAGTGTTGGCATCTTTCCCTTACAGCATGTATTTGGGATGCACATGTTAAAAATACTACATTTTAGAAATACAACGTAGTTAGTCTGAGGAATATTTTGTTGTGCTAAAGTGAAGATTTCCATGGCCAAACCTCTATTTCTTTGAAATAAATAACTTTATTTCCTCTAATCACGGAATGGCTTAGTTTGGAAGGAACCTTTAAGATCATATGTTTCCAACTCCCTCCAATGGTTAGGATCATCTTCTACCAGACCAGTTGCTCATAGCCCCACTGAACACTTCTGGGGTGAGGTTTCTGTTTCTTCCTAAAACAAGTGAATTCTTACTGTGTGCCCCAGAATTCCAGCTCCACAGAATATCCATGAAGCAATACAAACATGTATATTAAACCACATTTTTTGTAATATGTAAGATAATTGTGTTCTAAATACAGTGCTGTCTGATAAATGATGAATCCACCAATCTGGATGATTGTGGTTTACCCTAAAGTAGCAGTAATTAAAGGTAGGCATGAAAAAAAAAAAAGTATTTGGAGGAAAAACAAAATTGTATTCCTCTTTTGAGAAGAAAATGTGTTAGCTATCGATGGTTTTGCTTCAAAATACATTTATATGACACAATAGTATTTTATTTCTATTTTTAAACTTATGTTTCCATTATTTTAGGAGGTTTTATTTGTTTTCTAGAAGTAATGAATATAGTAAGGTCATTTTATAAACACACTTGAAGTGATTTCCCAGAAAAGGTCTAGCTGAGCTTTGTTTTTAAAATAGGAATGATGTGTCTCATGGAGCATAGGTAAGTGGAGTGTTACATATTATCTTTGCTTTTTGATGTAGAATCACGATTTACAGTTCTTTTTTGCTAAATAATTTAAAATTTAAAATGTATATAGTTTTAGTTGAAAAGACTATTTATGTGTTGCTGACAGAATACAAAGCACCAGGTGTTGCTTGCCTGTGTAGATTTGTTATAAGCAGAGCTGGCTTGAGGCTTTTTAGCTATATATAGAAGAGTGATTCTGCAGAACTAGGACAGTAGATGCTCTGGGAGGGAATTGTCATGAGTCGTGGGTGGCCATTTTCTCTTTCTTCCCTCGCACCCAACACGTAATACAGATGCCCTTTTGTCTTAGCCCACTGAAATAAGGAGTCCTTGTTTCCAGTGACTCAGAAATAGCCACTCTAAGAAGCCTTTGTTTTCCACACTCCTACAGAAGATGCATCTCCTTTTCCCAGTTCCAGTCCCTACAGGGACTCCCTCCCCAGCTCACTGAACTGGAAATAAAAGGCCCTTGAGGGAGGGAATAAGAAAGAGTTGGGGTGTTGCAGCTGAGAGCATCTTGGTGCCGTAAACCACTTCTAATTACAAGTCCTTCTCTAATGGCTGAAGTAAAGTTCATTAGACCAAAGATCCTCAAAGGCAAAATTAATATTTTCTTTTGAAGGCACTCGAGTTAACTGTGAATTAATACTGTTCTGTTATGTTTTATCCTTGTCACCCTCAAGTTATCTTTCCATGCTCCAGTGATACGCACTGCACATTCCTCTCTGTCTGAATGGGAATTTACTTTCAGTGTGCCCATATGTTTAATAAAAACCCTATGGATAGAGCTCCTGGAGTTTGCTCCAAAATCTAGAGTTTATTTTAAAATAATAGAAGGTGAAATAGAGGGTTTGAGTAATTACACTGATCCTAAGTAGAGTTCACATTGATCTAGTGCCAGGTGCACCAGGTGAATATAGGGTCATGCACTGAACAGAATTAAGAATTGAGAACTCAGTAAATCTAACACTGAAAGCTGAATATAGGAATATGAATTAATTCCACAATACTTTATGTATTTTAGTTTTCATGCCTTTATACAGTAACTTAAAATAGTTCAACAAACTAAAGATGAAAATCAAAAAGTATTTCAAATGTAGTTCTCTTAAAGTGTTGCATATCTATGATATTCAAAGTAGTACATCTAAGGAAAATTAGGAGCTAATTCTTGTAGTTTCTAAATACTAGCAAAAGGGTTTGCACATATTGAAAATAGCCAAATGCTGCAGCACACATTTTACTTCCCTGTAGTATCTCTGAGACATCATTCATGATCATTTGGGTTATTGCACATTGTTACAAGATCCCAAAGTGTTATTTTGAGAAATAATGGGAATCAACACAACCTTTTATCTCCCATTATGTGGCCTAGGTGTGTTCAGTGGTGCTTTCCCTCCCTTCTAATGTATAATCTTGTTTTTCTGTTTTGGTATCATAGTGCTGCCCCCAAACTTACTGCAGGCCTCACCGAGCAGGTTTGTCTAGATCTCTGTCCAGAACCAAAACTTTCCAAGCCAGTGTCTGGTTAAGCCTAAAGACCTGTCAGTTATCCCTGCTTTGGTAAGGATGGTTTGTAGACAGTGACAGATGGGACACATTTATACAGGCATTGGGGGAAGGGGGGGAACCCCAAGATTATGTATGATAGGATGAATCAGAATAGTGCAAAGACTATCTGAAGGGCTTTGTATTGAACTATAATTTTGCTATGATACCTTTGTGTCATCATGTGTGCTTTTTCTCCCCCTTTTTATTAGCTTTATTCAGCAGGCATAATGAAGCTGCCAGGTCTGGCTTCTGGTGTGGGCATTCTAATCATGGTGTGGGCATTCTATCACTGCGTGATACCTCCATGAAAATAACTTATTAATTAATATACTTAAAATTATGAAGTACATCATACAAGATCAAACTAAAGTTAATATTTTTGAAAGAACTTGTGTCTGTAAGATGCTGGAAAAAAAGCTATGTAAGTCTTACTATGTCTGCTGGTACTAGCAAATCCAAAAAGAAAGGGCTTTTGTTTTGGGAATTCCCTGGTTCTGAGGAGTCAGCATAGTCCTACAATGCCTGCTGAAACCCGGTAATCTTCTACTAGTACTTTCCAAAGTAAGGCAGGTTACAGACAGAGCACTCAAACCACTGTCTGCTGCTATTGATGTCTGAGTAGAAGAGTGGCGTATATAATAATAGCCATCTGTGGATAGTTTAATATTAAACAGCTTGTACTGAAGTCAGTTCTTTGATGTGTTTACACATGGGAAAGTGAAATGTTTTTCAGACCATAGTTATCTAGCTGTGGTGCTTGTGGGATTAAATCATACACTTGACTTAGAGAGGAGTGCAAGAAGCCTTGAAAGACAACACAGTTGATTGCAGTCTAAGTGTGGTATTTCAGTATATTTAACTGAAGATTTGTTTCCTTGAATTCACTTAATTACAGTCACATAGTTTAATTTGTAAAAGAAAGTCAACATTTGCATTGCATTAAAGACAGAGTTCCTGTGGTTACATAGCTATCTAGCACCTCACTTGACAGTAGCTTCCTGTGAAGAAATTGTGTATGAACATATTAAGGCTTTATCCTCTGCCTTTTATATAGGAAGGAAATGCATGTTTCAACAAGTCTGTTTCAACACTAAAAATGAAACTTCATCCAAGCAGTTATTGCTGTATGGTTTTCTAAAATAGACATCACTTTTATCTGTTGTCCAAGTAAATAAAAAGCCCTAGATCGTAATAGTTTATTCTTTTGTTGAGGCAAACATTTCAAAATTGTACGAATACTTTTGTTATTTCTGATTAAATATCTCAGTTTAAGCATTTCAAAATTGTACGAATACTTTTGTTATTTCTGATTGAATATCTCAGTTTAAACTACAGTAATAGTTTATTCTTTTGTTGAGGCAAACATTTCAAAATTGTAGGAATACTTTTGTTATTACTGATTGAATATCTCAGTTTAAACTACAGGAATAATTTTGCAACACTTAGGTGTTGAGCCTGCAGAAAGGTTAGCACTTCTTTGTGTTTTTGAAAAAAAACAAATATTTAGGAGAGTATAGGTTGTGTAGCCTGTTCCGTTCTGAGAGAAGGTTACTGACTTGAGCATGTTTCCACAAGCATGATTGCCAAAACAGAAGTAGTTGCTTTGTGACTCTTACAGAGCATGAACCTTTTTGGTAAAGCTTTTCAGAATCTCTGGGACGTATTTAGTGGGACTGTCAAAACCTTTTAAAAGGAGTAAGGCAACCAGCAGTTTCTTTTATGTTTTAGACTAGCCCATGCAGCTGGATTGCAGAGCTGGTCCTTGTCTTTGTTCCCAAGAGCCCGCCTCTGTGTCCAAGCAGTCAGCTTTTATTGCTTCCCATTAGTCCCTTCAGCATCTCCCTACAGTTTCTTTGATTTCAGTGCCTGGAAGGAATAGATGTGAATGCTACAAGATGGTCAAACTCATGCAGGTAATAAGAACAGCTTAATCCATTGATGGGGAAATCAGTATTTATTTCTGTTTCTTAATTGCATTTTGCACTGTATTTGGACAAGGTAGAAAAGACAGGAAAGATCTGCTGAGCTATTTTTACCTTTGGGGGACTGTCTTCTTCCTGCAATGACTGTACAATGATTTTATGCTTTTGGCTAATGTAGACAAATCATTGTGTCTTCTAATAGCTTTCAGCAAAGCTCACCAGAACTCAAATGAAGGGCTTTAGTGTATTCTAAAAATTCAAAGAAATTGAACAAGAAGAAGCAAGGCGTCAGTTAAATAAGTCATGGGGAATACCCCATGTTGGGGAAAAGATGGCACATCTCACTTCTTGGAATTCAAAAAAACAAACAAACAAAAAAAACCAACCAAACAAAAAAAAAACCTACCTTTTTTTTTTTTTTTCCCCAAAGTAAGAGTAAGCAAACTGGATTATATTAGATATTCTTACAGTTAAAATATAATTGAAGTATCTGGATATGATCAGTATCACTGGCTTAGTTGGACAGTCCAGTATTCAGTATGTGCACACATTTCTTGGTGTTTGTTGTCACTTGAAAAATCATACTCTTGAGCTCTTAAAGTATAGATTACCTTGCTGGGATGATTGTTCTAAAGGACTGTTTAGTATTTGGAACTGTTAGTTTCCATGGTGTAATCTAGTTAAGCAATCATTTCCTGGGAAGTTTCCAGACTTGCTGAGTCAGTAGTCTGGCTGGCTACCAGGAAAAACTCATTTATCTTTCTAACAAACCAGTCATGCTAGCTGAAGAAGTTGCTTTGTGGAGGGAATTCTTGCTTTTCCGGTGAAAATAGGATAGTTCCTGGTTTTCTATGCTTTCAGGGGCTTAAAATTCTGTCATTTCGTGCTGGGAGGGCTAGAAGTTAGAGTTAAGGGATCTTGGCAGGACTTTTGGACAATATTGGGAGGAGAAGCTTATCTGGCAAGAGGGAGGAGGTGCTCCTCCTAATCAGTCAGTTATCAGAGGGTGTGGAAGATGCTCCAGCTACTGCTGCCATGAGCTATCACCAGCTTCCCTTCCCCTGCTGCCTTTGAGCAGGACCCAGGGAGCACATTGCCTCTGGCTGGAAGAGGAAGGGAATGAAGTCAGGCATATCAGGACTGGGCATACAGGAGTGAGACCAGATCCTTGAATTCTTATGTCATTTCTAGCATGGGAGGTGAAATTCGGCTTTACCTCTTGACCTGAAGGCACTGTAAGTTGAGAACTGCTGGTGCCTTGCGTGGTGTGCTATGCTGCTGGCACGTAGCAGCCCAGCACTTGTGGAATGGCAAAGAAAACTGAAATACTTTTCTCTGTAAATTTGACTTGAAGACTGACATCTTACAGTTGGTTTTCCAGTGTTTTATGTTTTGTTTAGTATGCATTACTGCTTGAGCTGTAGAGAACATTTATGAATTACTAACAAAAGCTTAGTTAATTGTCTGTTCAGGAGCACAATGTCGCAGCCATCTGAAATGAGACTTGAAGTAATTATTTCAGAAGTTATAACTGTGCATTGACTAATACAAATTTTGAGAAAAAAACCCTACCAAATAACACGACAAAAAATGTATTAATGGTAAGTTTGTTTGATCAAGGCTGATGGTATGATGATTAACTGTTTCGGAGTTATATTGGAAACAATCGACTCAGTGTAGACCATCTAGAATTCACTTTTTGTTCCACCTGACATTTTCTCAGAAACATACACTAAAACATTAAAACTGAAAAATTTGCCATCAATCTGAGCAAAAAATATAGCAAATAATTTGTCCCACGCTTGTACTGTACCACACCTGAGATTTGATCAGACATCTAGGTCAGAACCAAAGCTGTAGGGAAGACCGTCTCTCTCTGTTAATCGTAACTACCCAAGATTAGTCTCAGTACATTTCAGCAACAATTCTGAAGTTTCTAAAACCTGCAAGGCATTTGCTGAGGAAAACAGCCAAACCAGCTTTCTAAAATCCTTTAATCATGAAGTCACCTAGGTATAAGTAATTTGGACTTTGCTTTTAACAGTATTCAGTTGCCAAAATAAGTTTTGATTAGGCAATAATTTGGAAAATGAAGGCAGAGAGTGATAATAGAAAATAGGTTTAATTTAGATTATATTAGTCAGGATTCTGAGAGAGATGATGGCATTAGGAGATATTTGCATCACTTTTACTGCAGGCAAGGGTAAGATTGTCAAGAAATAGGTCCAGTGATAGGAATGGTAAACTGAAATATTACTTTGTTACAGTGACATCATGAAAGAAAACACTAGAACTCTTTTCCTTACATATTCTCATTCCTTTTCAGTTAAACCTCATTTTAAGAGACTAGCATCACTACATTCAAAATGTCCACCAAATGTCCAGATTCAAGAAAGAGAGAGCAAAGTGTTGTGACTAATGCATTGCAAGTAGTGACTAGAAGTAAGATGAACCCTTTGGTAATTTTTCTATTCAAAATGAAAATATTTACATTAAATTGTAGTATGCCACAAGTGACATTCTTCTTGTGAACACTGACGAGAAAACTCAGGGCTAGGTTTCTGGTCATAGGGTAGGGTTGAGGCTGTAACTTGTAAGGCACTGAACTAGGACTAGGAACTAGAATCAGTCTGGACCAAAATTGTTTCTATTCTACACAGGCATAAAACTGAGAGGACTGCATCTGTATTTCTCACTGCTCTTTGTGAGCTTTGCCCTGACCACAAACACTGAGGGCTGTAATTTCCAGGTAGCTCATGCTAGCTGAGCAATGCAGTTTGTGCAGAATATGTGGCTCATTCTTCTGTCCTGATGGTCTTCTGCCTTCCATTTTGCAGGCCTGTTCATTTTGCCTTCATAAAACTTCGTGCAATCTGCTTTAAAAATATTACATTGTTAGGAGTTAACAAATTTGAAAGAAATTTAATCTCACATTGAGACTAATTAATTGTTTGGGTTTTTTAAATATGCATAAGTGCTTTGCAGAGCATGAAGATTTAGACCTCAGGAAGTAATAAACCCGTAATATCAGAGTATGTACTCAAGAGTTTTTCCAGTTTTATTTGTGATAAAGAAAAGACAGTTGCTTTCTTCTTTCAGTCTACTTTCTGTGTGGTGGCCATATGTACCTGGCTCATACAATGTATTTTGTGTATTTTTCCTTTATTTGAAAGGAGTGCATTAGTACAGTAGATCTTTATGCCTCTTGGAAAAGACACCTAATTCTGCAGTATAATAAAAGAATTTATCTTCACAGAAATCTGTATGAACTTTGTAAGGAGGAAATTTTTTTTCCCCCTGTGGTAAATACACTGTGAAGGCAAAACCAGGAACTAATTCCTTAGGTTCTTCTGCCATTAAAATTGCTTCTCAATTCCTCTTTACTCCAAAAGTCTCAGATAGAAGCATACAAAAATGTATTTTTCTATATTTTCATGACTGGGAAATAGTAATCAGATGGAGGAATTTCTGTAGCATTATGTGTTTTAATCTAAGCAGTGTTTCAAGTTAATATCTACCTGAAGCTTCAGCTACTACAGTTTTTGAATGGTGGAGGCTCACTCTGAGTGATTTGTTTTCTAGTGTTCAGTTATCAGATTATTTGTGGATGATAATGAGAAGTTATTTTAAATAATAGTTGTTTAAATAATCAAGCTGCATTTTCTCTTTTTTATTTTTTTTTCCTCATTTCAGTCTTAATTGTGGGTGTACTTTGGTTGTTTCTCAAGGGCAAGTATTAGGAGAAAGCAGTTTTCTAGGCGAGTTGTTTTCTGGGTTAATTATCATATGTACATTTAAATTAAATAGAGAAAATATGGTAACTCATTTATTCCAGAAAAACTTTGGATTTCATGCCTTAGACTGTGTGTTTCACATCAAATATATATATATTAAAAATATATATATACACATAAATATACATATATATCTAGAAAATAGGTATTTAAAAGGGTGTGTGTAAATGTATATGTGTATATTTTTAAATACCTGTTTTGATCAGTTGTGCATAAAAATATATATATACATAAATAAATATATATATACACATAAATATACATATATATCTAGAAAATAGGTATTTAAAAGGGTGTGTGTAAATGTATATGTGTATATTTTTAAATACCTGTTTTGATCAGTTGTGCATAATCTAAATGTGGTAAGGTTAGCAATAGCAAAATTATAAATAAATAGTTTTTCTGTCATTAACCTACATGCACATAGAATAATGTAATAATTTTGTAATGTTTATACAAAAAATATGGCCTTTAAAAGTTACTTTTGATGTACAGCAGAAAAAAAGAGGTAAAAGTTTTTTATCAGAATGTAAAATGCTTTTCTGAGAAATTTTAATGAGCATTTTTATTTTGAGTAATTTTTTAAATAAAAACCTGTTTCAGTAACAATACAAAGTTATGATAGTAGTGCTGGCAAAGGTGTTGTCCAGTACCATTCAAATTTTTCAAAAGCAGTCTTAGAGGAGCATGGTGCATGTGCTGTTAGTGTTTAAAGGCACTTACATTACTTTTTATGGCATATGACAGTGTTATTGAAGAGAGGGAATATATGAATATGATGTTCTTTAAAAAATGAATACAAAACTCCTTTTTGTGTATTTTACAGCAAAAGACACCATCAGAATCGTACGCTGGGCGAGAGAAGAGGTCAAATTCACAGTCCTACATTGGACGACCTATTCAACTAGACAAGATTTTACTGTCAAAGGTTAAAGTGCCTCATACTTTTGTCATCCACTCCTACACACGTCCAACAGTTTGCCAGTACTGCAAGAAGCTTCTCAAAGGGATTTTTAGACAGGGTTTGCAGTGCAAAGGTAAGTAAATGCCCTTTAGGAACATAAAAGCTAAGCATAATAAAATTAATAAATTAGTGTTTGAGTGGTTACTATGTAGCCTTATTCATGATTTCCTCACTAAACTGTCTACGTGTAGGCACATGTACAATTACATTGGATTGAGCTGCAGTCAAAATTACAGTAATTGGTGTTCTGTAGGAGCTGGCTGCGTGGCTGTTCATTCTTACCCTTTGGTGTATGTGCAGTAGCTCACATTTTTCATTCAGGTGTAAATGATCTTGTATTTGGCATAGGTGAACCTGTGCTTACAAGAGAATAGTTAACATAATGGACTATATTCTTATCTTCATTGTTGTTGATCTACAAAGTCCTGTGTGTGAACTGAAGAATCATATGCCTGAGCCTCAGCAGCTCAGTGTTTTGGGGAAGTTGTAATGGAAGTAAAATAAGATGGGGTTATATGAGAATTTAAACCCACATTTTTTCAGTGTGACTAATGTGCTCTCAAGTCTCATGGCATTGTATACCTTAGTATGTGCTGAAGTGAGTGAGGCCCCTTGGATTGTAGCCTAGATTGCCAGCCTTAGCCTGTAAATACAAAGCATTGTGCGTGCTATGGGGTTGGAATGTTGGCTAATGGAGGCTTAAAATCACCTTCCTTGTATTATAATAAATAATAACTATCATAAAATTAATCAGTATTCTTTCTATTACTTCTTTAAACCCTGCAACATTCAAAGTTGCATTAATTTAAGGTATGATTCTGATGCAATTTAACTAAAGCAAAATATCTATCAAAGCATCACCTATTTCAGTTCATTTTGAATCCTGGCGACCTAGGTAAATATTAACCTAGTTAAAAAAAAATTAAATTTATCTGTAGTTTAGCACTCCTGTACTTCTAGTTGGTGTTTGGATCAATCTTAAATGATTACAAGGTATGGACAGCCCTAGAATATTTTTTCCTTTCTCTCTCTGGTTTTCCTGGTGTGTTATTAAGTTGCACCTCTTAGTTTAAGTAAAATGTATTCATAAGCCTAAAGAAAATAATTCCCATGACATGTAATGAAGTGCTACTTACACTTATGAAAGAAGTAAAAAAAAACATATATATTTGAAAAATAGGGAACGGACTGAAGGAACCCGTAGTTGCAAGCAGTTCAGAAGTTGCCTTGTGAAAAACAAATATTTTATCACTTAAAATTGTTGGCTAGGGTTCTCGTGTTTCAATTTTCAGTCATCAGTATTTCCTATGGAGTCAGTCCCTTAAACTGCAGCTGATACACTGCAGCCCATTCTGCTTCTTTCACTGGAAAGGCAGCTCTGGTTTTGGAGCCAAGCACTTGCGTCTCCTCGTCACTCGCCTAGATGAGCTGAGCACCACTTTGGCTGCTGTAGTGCTGCTCCACCCAGCTACCCTTGGAAAGGCATTTTTTCCCTTTTAGAAAGGTGCTTCTGGCATCTTCATCCTGTCCCTTCCACTGGCAGGCAGCACAGGGCCAGGCTAGTGCACACTCTCTGAACATACGACTTGTTTTAATGAAATGATAGGGCTTAATATCTATAGGCTGGATAGCTGGAAAAATATAATTGTCTCACAGAAAAAGAAATAATTTGGCTGTATCCCTTTTTCACTTACCAGACTGTAGATTCAACTGTCACAAACGCTGTGCTCCTAAAGTGCCAAATAACTGCCTGGGGGAAGTTGCCATTAATGGAGGTAAGTTGCGTGAACAATTGCTCCTGTCGTTGTTTAAACCATCGGTTAAATAAAAGAAATGTAAAACTGTGATGCATACAAACACACATTTTTTCGTTGTTTCTGACTGGCCTTTCCTCTGCAATATTTCTGTTGGATGTGGAAGATGCAGTGTGGGAGGAATGCTGAGAGTAGCTCATACACCATCCTTTCGGAGTGTTTCTTCCAAATAGGTGGCACTGGCAGACAGGCTGAGCTTTGCCACAGAGGTGATGTCAGCAGCAAAATGGCCCTGTCATAACGCCTGGTAAATGCAGAATGCTAGAGGAAAGCCAAAAGCTGCATGTGAGAAGTTGGCACTCACCTGTCAGCTAGAAGCACAAAATTTTATTGTGAGGAGAGAAAAAAGTGGTTATGGATGATCTTCCTGAGAAGGATAAACATTCCTAGAAGAACTAGGAATGCACTTCAGAAAAAAATTCCACCGTTTACTGATGGCCCTAAAACTAATCATGCCAGATGCCACAAATCAGGTCTTGACTATCTGCTGATTTTCCCATGCATGTGCTGCTGGTTTTGGGTTAAGTGTAAGGATGTATGGGTAGGCTTGACAAACGGTATTGGAGAAAAAAGGAGTGGCTGTAGATGAGTTGCTGTTTGCCTTGAAAATGTCACTTTCCTGTGTGATAAGGGAATGGGAAGTGTGGTGAAGTGCTCAGTTTCTAATGTATATTACTGTGTTCAGTTGTCAGCCTAAACTGCTTCTGAGGTTAATTAAGTATTACCTTATGATGTATTCTTTTCCTTTAAATCAGCGGTCTACTTTATTGAAGACATATCAAGAAATTCCAGAATTAGAAATATTAACTAATATTTTTCACAGTATTTCTCGTAGTAGTGTTACTGTATCACTATGAAGTTTTTATGTTTAATAGGAAAATTCCTACAGGTACTAAGTATTCCACTTGAAATGTGACAAAGTGCATGATTTTCTGGAAAGTAGATGACGTCTTCCTATTGAATGTCCTTTCTGATATACCTCTCACTGGACTCTTGGAGTCACTATTATTTTTTTCTTTTTTTTTTTTAATCTTACGCCATTTATACCTCACTTAACCATTGACCATCCCACAACACAACTATTTCTTCAAGAGTGCAAGTAATGTTGCTAATGGAAATTTGTGGTTTGGTTTTCAAAAACTAAAGTATATACTATGAAATGTTAATTTCATTGATAGGAGTATAAAGTGTTCCCTGAGATTTGTAGTCAGAGAAAGTAACTAAATCCGCTTATAAATGATAAACATTTTTCCTGCATAGATGCAGTTTTAGAGCGGAGCGGTTGATCTAAAGTGCTGTGAAAAGACGGGAAGGAACATAAACTTTATTTCTGCACAATTGAACTAAATGAACAAAATTCACATTTGTTTCTGGATTGCTCCTCCACATTCCCTCTTTCCATCTGAGGCAAGTGTATTTCATCCCTACAACACACTGCCTCTGCCCTCCCCCCATCTTTGCTTCACAAGCAACATGCTGCTTTTGTTTGGACTTTCCTCCTGACATGTGAAACTGATGCTGAGCTGATGGGAAGTGATAGTTTGACTCAGGAAAGCTTGTGCAGAGTCACTTGGGGTGAGAACATATATTCTGGGCTTACTCCAAGTGTATTCCTTGACGATTGCAATCTTTAAATTTATAGAACTTGGCTTTTATGCCCCAAATAATATTCTTAGTATGGTGTACATAGAATCCTCATAGAACTTTGAATTGTGTGTCCTGAATGATTAATAGAGAGTCCTTGGGATTAGCAGAGACAATTTCATCTTGTATTTAATTTGTATTTTCACAGTAATTTGGTTCACATTATTTTCAAACTTAATAAACAAAATACAGTATCTGTCATTTTGTCCATCTGCTGTGTGATGCATCTTCCCTAAAATAGTTGGTGAAAGAAGAGTTGAGTAATGAAATTCCAAGTGTGGTGTTATTAGTAAATGCATTATATACAAAATGTAAGGAGTTACTTTTAACTGATTTATTAGGTTTATTAAAAATAGATATTTTAAAAGTGTTGTACGAATAGCAGAGAGAGAGAGAGCTTTGCACTGTGAAGTATCATTCATAACTGAATGACTGGTTCTGCTAGAGATGAAGTATCACACATCAGTAATTTATATCCAAATGTCTTAAAACTACTGTACATGAAAACAAACTTTTCAGATGTGTACTTCTAATTTCAGTGCAATGCCATCAATTCCAAACATTTTGCTGTCAGACAATTCAGTGTGCTTCTTCTTATGTTACATTGCCTACACTGGCTGTCAAGAGCCTTCCTCCACACAATTAGGCAAAAGTTGCTAGGAGAAACTGTTTGATGTGTTCCATGTGATTTTTAACATTACTTCAAATTTCTGAAACACTGCAATATCTCAGAAAAACTAATGTTGTCTGTACCTTCTGACTGGACCAATGATTTTATATTTCCATGCACAAGCAACAATGCAAAAAAAAAGTTGTTTCCTACTCTGATATTGCTTAGGCGTATTTAATTTGGAATCTGGAAAGTTTAATATATTTTCAGTGTAAGATGGATGATGTTATTAATGCTATGCCATAGTCAAATCAGTTAAACCCTCAGTCTTTGGTTTTGGTGCTTGTTTAGTATTTCTTTTCTAATGGCAGGGAGCATTGTTTCCGTGGTATTGATTATTGTGCTGCTTTGTGCAGGCTTCACAGAAAACAGTGTTCCTGTGCAAAGCAATATACAGTTCACATTATAAGTAATTGTCTGCTTATATAATCTAGATGCAGGCAATAGACTTCCAAAGAGAACTTGAGTTTTTTGGAAGCTTAAAATGTGCCGGGATGTTGTAGTTGGAGTCTCACATGTTTTTAGATAATAACTTGAGAAATGGTATTCCAGACCTTCTTAGTCCTGGGGCTGAGTCTGATGTGGTCATGGAAGAAGGGAGTGATGACAATGACAGTGAAAGAAACAGTGGCTTTATAGATGACATGGAAGAATCTATGGCTCATGATTCAGAGATGTCAATGACAGGATGCCATAGTGACAATGGAGAAATGCAGGATGCTGATCTGGATCACGATGAATCTAACAGGATGATCAGGTGAGCTGGGGAGTGAATGTACCTTCCATCTTCCTTTGTATTTATTTGTACAAATCATGTCTAGGACTCAAGGGGGAATGTACGTGGTCACGATTCTCACTAATTTAGGATGGGGAGTGCTGGTGAAATGTGCATTTGAAAGTGAGAATGCTTCACTGATTATATGCATTGGTAATTTAAGAGAAGCTTCATTGTCAAGTTGAAGTAGCATTTGAAAACTTATGCAAAATAGTTCTTACAGGTCTGTTCTTGTATGAAAATGATGTGAAACTATTTGTGCATAATTACTAGAAAAATATTTATTTATTGTTTACTTATTTCCCAAGGCATTCTTTCCTTGGTTTCACAGTGCAATGCCTGAACATTTAGATAAATAAACAAAATGTGTAAGTGGTTATGGTATAATTGGATCTAGATTGTGTTTTTAGATGCCTTTATTAAAAAGGAAAGTTTGACAAACTTAAAGTAGTAATTTGAAGCAAGTTACAAAATAGATTAGTGCTTTGAAATGACTGTTCAAGAAGGAAAACAGGAACTGAGTTGTGCAACGTACCTCAAAGGTGAATTAAGAGAAGAAACATTCACGTATTGGAACTGTCCAAATAGTGTGGAAAAAATAGGGATTATTAATTGTCAGGGAACCTGAAATGAATTAAGGAAATTTCAACTGTAATTTCCTTGATGCAAGGGATCTATACCTTTAAGAGATCTATACCTTATGAAACATTTTTCTTTCACGCGTCTGTTTGACCTGCAGTTTCCTCTTTTATTTTGCTTGTTGGGAGTCTCTCTCAGTATGTGTTACTGTCATACACCTGTTGCACTAATAGAAGGCAATCCATTTCAATAATATGCAGTTTTATTTCATGCAGCAGTAAACCACTGCCATATTTGTCTGCATAGATACGCATGATATATGTATGATGTATAGACACCTTGTGTCATTGGAATATGAGCCTGTGCTTAGATCACTAAATCATTGTCACAGAACATTTTAAATTTCCAAGTTTTGTGAAGCAGACAGCATTGCAAGTTGTCAAAATAAAAATACCCAATTGTGCTAATAAAACATTTATAACTAAGGTACGTTTCACTTATGTAAGGGAGATTCCTCCAGTAATACCTGTCTGCAATTAGATTTCTAAGGGTAGTTTCTATATCAATATAGGATATTTTTTAAGTGATCTATATAAGGCAAATAAAATGTAAACCTTTTGTCAGCCCAGGCAGGAATAGCTAAATAGAAATTGCAGATGGTTAAATCATTTTTTAGGCAGAAAAGAGATGCTACCTATATGTTATATACTTAATTAAACTTTCAGACAGCATTTTCTGCATTTTGATGGGAAGCGACCAATTCATAAAACTTATTTCCAGGATGCATTACAGTGAAGCAGGGCCACCTTCAGACATCTACAGTCACAACAACTTTGGGAATTTAACAGATTATTCTTTTCCTGAACCCTATGAGCCCTTTTTTTTTTTTTTTTTATGGAGTTGTTGCACTAATAGCTTTGCTAGCAGGGCATAATACAAAAGCAGTGTTGTGCTCTGTTTTCACAATGCAGCATCACTATTTAAATTTCTGCCAGAAACAACCAAGTATTCATGTTTAGGACTGAACAGATTGAGTCCACATTCCATTACACAGAATCTGCTTTGGGAGTTGTTAACTCTAACAACAAGGATGATGGGCTAGGTTGCTTCTGGTTGCTACCAGATTTTATCTGATGGTGCTCTCAGGCATGCTGCCACATTCCCACGGCTTCCCAGCTTACTGTGTGTTGGCTGAATGGTAGAAAGCTGCAGTGTGCATACCCCACAAGGCAACAGGGTTTCACCTTAAGTCTTTGAGTGCAGAGTAGCTTAAATGTCTTTCTCTGAGAGGTTCCAGCAGATTCTCTGCCTGGTCAGGGTGTGTGCAGCTGGGCAGCTGACATGTTTTCTGCTCTGTAAACTGGCATCACTCCGTTGTGTGTTTGAGCCAAGCAAGATCACAGGACAGTAATCTGATGGACAGTGTGTACGTAGGTTATGAGAGATTCAAGATCAAGTACTGCTCTGAATCATGCATAGCAAAAGCTTGAGCAGTGGCTCCCACAGCCTAGCTAAGGCCCTAGTCATTTGCCCATTTTCTTAGTTCATCTTTAGAAATATTTTTGGAATAGTGTATGTAAGCCTTCAGAAGGTCTCTGACATTCCCTTGGTGTCACATTACAACCTCTTTTCTTTGTGATCTCAAGATACTTGGAATGACAAAACAAAATATTGTACAAACAGGGTCTGCTGACAACGATAAAAATAAATGTGGATATTTTCTATGTGTGTGTATACACATTTTCTGATTTTAAAGATTTTTTTTCTTTTTGTTCAAAGTTATCTTCTTTTAAAAAGCCTTTAATGATTTATTCTTAAGCCCTTCAACCAGCAACAATATTCCACTAATGAGAGTGGTACAGTCTGTGAAGCACACAAAAAGGAGAAGTAGCACAGTAATGAAGGAGGGTTGGATGGTTCACTATACAAGCAAGGACACACTGGTAAGCATTGTTACAGAAGACATGTCTTCCAGTACATGTTATATTATAGTATAGAATAAAATTCTAACAGTACTCTGATAATTTTCAGTCACTCATGCAAGGCATTTTTTGCAATTTTTATGATTCCTAAAGTCCCAATACTTATCATAACTAGTACTGGCACTGCTTGTAAGAACCGGATACAGTTAAAACATGCAAAAACCATCTGAAATGTCTGTTGCATTATCATAGGCAGCCAAATGTAAAATCATTCTTAAGGAAGTGAAACAAAATGTTAAGGGTTTCTGTAAAGTAGCTTTACCTTCCAGCTGCACTTTCCTTGATACCTTACTGCGAGTTGTATTGAGATTTTGTGAAGTAGATTTAGTGTAGAAAAAGAATATTTTCATTCCAACCTGCTAAAAAATGAATAAAGCCTTCAGTATGTGAACTTCAAAAGTGAACTGGGGTGTTATAAGGGATAAAAAAAGAAATCTCAATTGCTTTAGGATCATGTGTGTCAGCAAATTGTGTTGAATGTAATGCAGACATCCAAATGACATTTTAAATTTTTAAAACTTGTACAATTTTAACAGAGCTATTCATGAAATAGCAGAGCATAATAAGAGGTCTATAAATTCTAAATTCAATTACAAAGTTTTCATTAAAATCTTGTAATAGTAATTGGGTCTTTATCGTTCATGGTATATCTCTTCAAATTAAAGAAACATTTTGGCAGTGGTGCTTTTGCAAAATGAACATTTCATTAATTTTCTTGTTTTTCACTGCAGAGAAAGCGACACTACTGGAGGCTGGACAGCAAATGCATTACACTTTTTCAAAATGATACCGGAAGCAAATATTACAAAGTAAGGAATATTTTTCAACCTCTTTTCATACCAGCAGAATATAAGGACTAAATTTCTAAATTGATGCTTACTAAAAGTACAATAATAGTGTAACTTCTGTTTAGGTTTTGGGGTTTTTTATTTTTTCATTATTTAAGCTGCATATGTATGGTCTGCTTTTCAAAAACAAGTCTCTGATCAGAAGGTGTCAGCTCACGAGGACCTATAAGATGTGTGTTGTGGAAATGAAAAGTTTTTGTATGAGAAGTTAACAAGGTTTTATTTTCTAATGGAGTTTTCTTGATATATGGATGGCTCTGCTTTTTCTCTGAAGGTATGTCACTACTGTCTTTGATAAGTTCAGTTAAATAATTAAAGTTCTATTTAGTCTTGGAGAGAAACATTTAGTATTTACCATCAACAGTCGTCTGTGTCACAGGTTACAAGAGGCTTTTTGTTTGTACAAGAAGCATGTGGTAAAATAAACTAATAAATGAATCAAATAAGCTCATACTGAAGTTCTTTATGTTGATAGTCTTTGCACAGAAAGTAAAATATTTTTTTTCATTTTAGGAAATCCCATTGTCTGAAATTTTGTCTCTGGAACCTGCAAAAACTTTCACTTTGCTGTCTCAAGGCGCCAATCCTCATTGTTTTGAAATAAGCACAGCAAATATAGTCTATTATGTTGGAGAAAACATAGACAACCTCTCAAGTGTTCCACTAAACAACGGTGTTATCAGCAGTGGTGTTGGCATTGATGTGGCACGAATGTGGGAGATGGCAATACAGCACGCCCTGATGCCAGTCATCCCTAAAGGGGCATCCACTGGCTCAGGAGCCAGCCTGCACAGTAAGTCTGTTCATTTCCTCCATTTCTGATAAGGAGAATCACCTCTCAATTGGCATTGCTCAGTTTTCTGCACACATTGAAAGGATGTGTTGCACAGCTGGTAAAGGCTATTCTGTCATGGCTTGTCACTTGTCTTCCATATTATTTTAACCACCACCAGCTTCTCATCCATGTGTTTTCAGTTTACAGTAGGACATCTGTAATGATACACAAGATGCAGATATTTTAGTAAGCAAATAGTTATGAAATTAGTAAGGCTTCTAATTCAAATTTCTGTTGCTGGTGTGAGGAATAGCCTCCTTGTGCAGATGGATGAAATTTTCTGAGCTCCACTTCAGAACTGATAGATTTTTTCCTATCCTGATTGTAATTTTTGTTTCTAGCTGTCTGCAGAAGCAGCTCTTCACTCTTTGGGTCACTGCAGCACAGATGATGTGCTCCCTTTCATCATATTTGGCTGTACAGCTGCCACAAACATTGTCCCATGCTGAGACAAATGGAGCTCAAGTGTGAAGAACAGCTATTCTAGGCACAACAAGGCATGTGTGTTATCCAGGACCAAAAGGACTGAATATATCTTAGCTTCCAATTTACATACCTTCGTGTAATTCTCTAGCAAAGGTGACAGTTTATGTAAACCAAATATGAGACCTGTTTAAATCTGTCTTGGGTACTGATAATAAAGTAGCACAGAGCAAACAATTCCATGCTGTGGCTGCTCTGTACTTCTGTTCAGTCTAGTGAGTGTAAAGAGAATTTGGATATGTCTACATAATTTGGATTAGACCTTTTGTTGCAATATACACCCACTTTAGCACTTGACATCTGGATGCTATTAATGCAGCACAAAATGCTAATGAGATCACAAGCCCTTCAGGAGCCAAGTAATACAACAGGCTGTGGCATTGCATCTCCAGGCACAAAAGCTCACATACCAGATTAGATCAGCAATGTCCTTTGCTTTCTCAAGTGGGATCTTGTATAAAATAGTGTCAAATTCTGGATGTCATTTCCGTCAGACTAGTTGCCCAGTGCCCCTGGTTTGACTCCAGTGTAGCTAAACAAATCACATAAAATACTGGACTGGGCATGACAGCTGTCTTATGTCCCTCTTGGGAAGTTTGAAAAATTTATTTACAATTTAGTAGCTATCTTTGGGTTATGTGTGCAAAAATTAAGGTTATTTGAGACCTTTAGAGCAGTTTCTTGTGGACAGTGAGAATGACAGCAACCTTCTTTCTTTCACTCAAAGTCTAAAACTTACCTTTTTCCATGCATTTTTTTCATGTAAACACAGCAGTACATATATTTGAAAACAAACTGGTAATGATTAAAAAACCCTCCATAACTAAAACATTCTATGCCAAAAGCAGTCCTCCTAAGGGAAGGGAATAGGCTGTGTTACTCATGTTACTTACAGCAACTAGGATTAGTGCTGATGGGTAGTAGCAAGTGTCTTCAGTGTGTAGTATAGGCCTTATAGCAGGGGACACTTTCAAAATTTTTACTTAAACAAATGGAAAGTCAGCATGAATGGGATTCTACACAGAATTAGGAGACAGAAATGACTGTGCTCCAAAGAAGCATGCTTTCCTTCCCAAAGTATTGTCTTTGTGTAATGCAGCTAGCAGTAGGCATATTCTGAAGTTTGCCTCTAAGTTTGCAGTTCAAATGCTTATGACATGCTTATAGCATCCTAAGCTCCACATTGATAGAAGTTGGATCTGCTGTTTTCTTGTATTACAATGCAGGTGCAAGGTTTTTTTTCCATTATGTCTGTTTTATTTTTTAAGTTTTAATAATGTCTGTTAAGCCAGTTGAAATGTGTATTACTTGTAACAGCATGCAGCCTAATTTGAATGTGTAGTTGCCTTCATCTGAATAGCATCAAATATGTTGTAGGTGACTAAGTAAATCAAAATTATTATTAAATCCCTAAATTAGATCACTAAATAAAACCAGTTTCGTTGCAGTTGTTACTTGAGTGAGATAAAAAACCTCAAAATAGAATGGGAAAATCAATAAGAAGCTTATTGTGAGACTTCACTATTAAAAAAATTATTAATGAATTGTATAATCCTGTTTTTTCCGTACACTGCAAAGCTGTTGTTAAATTCATGTGTTTGTGGGCTGGTGTAATTTTATATTAGCTGGTAGACAAATGAGCTGACCTAATTGGTCCAATTTCTAGAGCTGTCAGTAGTTACTGATGTAATATGAATGTCATTTCCTATTACTACATGTTTGAACTAAAAGCACAGCAATCTAAAGTATATTTTGATTTCTTCCCCAGGGGATATATCCATCAGTATTTCTGTGTCAAACTGCCAAGTCCAAGAAAATGTGGTGAGTGTTCTCTTGATGCTGGTGCTAGACATGCTATGATTAAGCTGGCAAAGTCATTGATCTGCTTTTCAAGAGGAGTGTTAGGGGAGTTCCCATCAGCCATTTCTCACTTACTTTGAAGAAATTAACAAACAATTAGCTTTTTTAACTTTTGACAAAAACCATCTTCATGCCACCTTTTTTCTAGATGCAAGAATTATGTATGGGTAATTTCGCAGGCTTTAACTCTGGGTCTGTGTAGGATGTTAATTACCAAATGGAAAAGCCAGGTGTAGAAATTACTAGTTTGTGGAATTTGTCAGCTGAACTTTGTAAAACTGACCACAAACCTTGATAAATATACCATTTCCTGTCATAACTGAGATATCAGATATTCTTTGTTGTACGAAGATGAAACTCTAGCCAAAGGAAGAGTTGCATATATCAAAACACATACATAGAGAATTCTGGGTATCTTTTACTCTAGGACAGTTAGACATAGGTCATGTGGTCAAGTTAAGCAGTCACACTGCTTGCTTTCTCTCTCATGGCAGATGGAAGAAATAGATACTCGCTGCAGCCAGCTAAAGCTTTGGGACAGCTCTGGTAGTTGTCAGAAAAAGATTGCAAAAAGATTTCCTCCTAGGGATGGAAACTTTTTGTTTCCTAACAAAAAGTAAGACAGCCTTTATTATGAATTAGGCACGCTTTTACTCTGTTGTATATGCTGCTGGTTAAATATCAGGAAAATAAAACTGAGCTGCAAGATTTGATGTTTAAATCTCCCAAATGAATCTGCTAACAGCTTGTGCTTTAGCCTGTGTTAAAGCCTGTGCTTTAGCAGCACTGAGAGATAGTGAGACATGAGACTGCCTCTCTGGCACAAATGGAATATTTTGCCCCTCTCAGTGAAACTGTTGAAGATTCATCAGCTTTTACAGCAATTACAGTTACTATGGCTTATAAGAAAAAACACCAGAAATTTTTGGCTGATAACAATTTTAAGATATACTGTACTAAAAGGATGCTACTTCCCACTAGAAAAAGCAAATGAAATACAAATTTTCTTCCCATATTCTTAGGGCTTAATATCTATTGTTTGTATAAACAGGATATTAGCACTGTATACCAGATATTCCCAGATGAAGTATTGGGATCAGGACAGTTTGGAATTGTTTATGGAGGTAAGGCTTTGGTGTGTTGTACAATTGTGCTTAAGATAAAAATTTTCTTGAATGGGGAAAATATTTGGATTCTGAAATGTTTTGTTGCAGAAATTAGCTGTCTGTTATTTCATTTAAGACATATATGTTCAACAAAATATATGTTTATATTTTGTGTTGTTGAAGTCATTTTGTAGATTGAAGTTTTCTGCCCAGTGGTGGGTCAATGTCTATCACTAGCTTCATATATTCTCTGTAAGTTCTAATAAAGCTCTTCTTTTTGAGAACTGTAATGGATGAAAAAAAATATAATTCTCCCTGTATTTCTTTACATATTTCAGTAAGACATTTATTAATTGTTTCTTCTGTAGCTTGTTAGAATTGTATATCTTTTTATTTTCCTATTAATTTTTCCTCTCCTTTTTTCTGCAGTATTTTGGGGGGTGTATTTAGGTACAGCTGTTGTTTGACACAGTGAAGTGAGAACTAACAACAAATTTCTCACTGAGGTGTCTCTGACTCTCTGATAAACCTGGGACATGCACTAACATGCCTAAAGGCTATCACATATTTCATTATTTGCTAGTGTGGAGCTACCAGTGAAGGACTAAGCCTACAACCAGCCAGTTGCACAGAATGTAGCTGCAGCTTACACATGTATGAGAAAATTAACTTTGCATCTATACTGTTGAAATGCAGAGCTAACTTTCTCATATGTTTGTTTCCTACATGTTTAAATGGCTTTGTCAGGTGATAGCAAGTTCTATTGTCAAAGGGTAGAAAGAAGAGAAATGACAGAAAACTTTTAATGTCTTATCTGGAAACCAGCTCTGAGGGTTACTTGGTTATGGCCATTTGTACAACACATAAAAAGGGAACACTTTTCATAATTAATCATGTTAATTGATAAAGAGCTTTTGTTTTACTAATGCAGGAAAGCATCGCAAAACTGGAAGAGATGTTGCCATTAAAATAATTGATAAACTAAGATTTCCAACTAAACAGGAAAGTCAGCTTCGTAATGAAGTTGCCATTTTACAGGTACTTTTCTGTTCTTTTTTACTCTATTAGCTCCATTATTTATTTCTGTAAATACCAGATAATAATATAATGATTTTAATTTATAATCACCAGTGTCTTTGCAAAGATATTAGTATTTTTGCTGCATGTTTTCCATAAAAAGCCAAAACCAAATGTGTCAGCAATGTCACATGAGGAGTTACAATTTCTGCAGTTTTAAGCACCAGACCCAGTAAGGAAAATGTGTGTTAAACTAATATGAAATTCATACATTCTCATGTACTTCCCCTAGAAATTTTGTCCCTGTTGCCTACAGGGACAGTTTAAATTATGAAATACTGAAACATTGTCTGGTTTACATGGGGGTGTGAAGTCTGAATATGCAATGGTAAAAGCTATTGAGCATATTGAGAAATCTAATACTATATTTATCTTTAACAGAATCTTCATCATCCTGGGGTGGTAAATCTGGAGTGTATGTTTGAGACGCCAGAGAGAGTCTTTGTTGTTATGGAAAAACTCCATGGAGACATGCTGGAGATGATCTTGTCAAGTGAAAAGGGCAGATTGCCAGAGAGAATAACCAAGTTTTTAATTACTCAGGTAAGAAATTAATTATAAGGAGGAAGGAGATTTCAGGTCAATTATTATCACTATTATCATTATGTTTCTTATATTTTCCTTTTGACATAATTTACCTGACTGGTTTGTGAAAATCTGAGTAAAACAGGAGTGGTAAACGAGCTTTCTTTACATTACTGTACGTTGCTGTCTACGTTATAGATAGTAAACCATTCAGAGGACTTAAAACTGGACACATGTAGAGCTGTTGGCTGCTGGATGGAGGGGACATCAACGTACAGTTTCTCATATGATGGAAGAATTAAACACAAGAAAGGAAAACAGTAAAAGCAAACCGTTGGATAACTACAAAAATAAATTTGAGCCTCTTGAACTGCCTGATATCAAACCACTGCAGTTCATACTATGCACTGTTAAACCTATTTTCTGTGCTGAGATTGGATCTCAGTACTACCTGTGTCTGAGTCTGGATTAAATTATTACTTCTATTAACAATCTGGTATGGGATTCATTTGAGCTTCCTGTTGTTATATTCCTGTAATGTTACCATACTGCTTCTTTGGCTGACCAAAATACTGGTTTAAATTTAGATACACACATTGGTAGTGAGCCACCTCACAGTCAGTGAAGCCCATGTTTCAGCAGTCTGGAAAAAGGAAAGTAGCAGAAGCAACAGTATTATGGTGTTTATTATTATAACTTCCTTATTTGATGTAGAACTTAACAGGTTTCCTAGTTTCCAGGCTTTAATGGGCAAAACTGCCACCAGCTTTAGAATTTGATTTCTTCTGTTCACAGGTTCATTCAGCCTCCTCACTGCTCTACTGCAGTGGCAAATTCTGTCAGCCCCTGACCAAACACAAGAAGCTGGCTTAAAGCCACACACAAAGGATGGATATCTGTCACACTGTCACTATATTTATGTGTATGTAACAGAACAGAAATACATACAACACTCTCCATTCTTTTTGTCATCAAGAAAACACTTCAATTGGATCATCTAATATTTATGTGAAATGTTTTTAGTTGAATCTAGATATGAAAGGTCATTCTGCAAATGTTACTACATTCAAAGATTTTATGCACAAAAAAGTAAAAAAATGCTTAGAACCCAGTTTTTAAAAGATGTTTATAGTGTAAACTCTTGGAGAGGGAAAAATACTTGATGCAGTGAAACATCAAGAAAACTTGAGGCACAGCATTTTGGTTTTTGTTGTTTTTTGGTTTTTTGGGTTTTTTTCCCCAGTGTTGACATTCTTGTAAAAGGTACGTTCTTGTTGAATTGTTTTTCTTCACACCAGTCCTTGCTTCTCTGGTCACTGATACTGTTCAAACAATATAAAACAAGCAACCATAATTTGATTTGTTTATTCACAGATCCTTGTTGCTTTAAGACATCTTCATTTCAAAAATATTGTTCATTGTGACCTCAAACCAGAAAATGTGTTATTGGCATCAGCTGATCCTTTCCCACAGGCAAGTAGAAAATGCCCTTTCTTAAGATAAATTGTGGTAATTAATAAGTGTTTGTGTAACCTGTCTGCACAGAATTTTTAGACATGAAAAGTTGATCACTTATTCAAACTGCTTCCTAAAGAAGTTACGTTTGAAAATCCTTGATTATTGTCATTTGTTGAACTAGATATAACTGGAATATTGAACTAGATTTTCAAGTGTGATATAGCTACTTGTGTGATCATTTCTAATTTGCTCACCATTAAGCACAAATTACTTGGCTGGTTAATTTGCTCCAGAAAGAAAGTTATTTTTCTGAAAGTTTGGATAGGGCTCATGAAGAACAAGAGCTTCTTCTTTAATTCCTTACATTTAAATGCCATGTAGATCACAGGATATTTAAATATGCATTCTGACTGGTTATATTTCTCTTTAAAAGGTGTTTTTATCAGCTTCTGTTACCTTCAGTCTACAGAGTTCATCTATAAATTCCCTCAATCACCCATATTCAAATGAGTACTACTGACAATTTTTAAATAATATCAGTATCAATAATTGGAAGGGAAGGATCTGTACTGAGTTGCTGTAAATGAGAATTTTCAAGCTGCTTAATCTGTTACTTTGTAGAACTCAGACAAGGAAGTTTGCAGAGAGGCAGAGTATAACTAGATCCACAAGAAAATAAAAGTGGAAGTTTAAGAACTAAATTTAGTCAAGTTGCTTGTTTTAGGAAATAGCCATAGGTAAAACATTTTTTCTGTTTGCTGTGTTCCTATGCTATGAGCGAAAAGTATTACTATTTATTACTGCTTTCATCACAAACCTGAGCTGTTGAGACTATCCACAGCTGTGTTTTATTCATGGAATGAAGGAACAGAAGAGACACTGGTATTCCAGTTTACTGTTTCAGTGGAATAAGAATATTCCTCTCAAAGAGGAGTTTAAAAAAAGGTGCTCTTGAAGGAACAGTAGAAATGCACCTTGCAACTAATTGATGATAAAAGTTCCCCAACTATGTATTTGATAATAAAAATGATGTATGTCTTACTATAGCATTTTTCATTAAACAGGTAAAACTCTGTGATTTTGGCTTTGCCCGAATCATTGGAGAGAAATCATTTAGGCGTTCAGTTGTAGGAACACCAGCCTACCTTGCTCCAGAGGTTCTGAGAAACAAAGGCTATAACAGATCTCTGGATATGTGGTCAGTGGGTGTCATCATTTATGTAAGCCTCAGTGGAACCTTTCCATTCAATGAAGATGAAGACATACATGACCAAATCCAGAATGCTGCTTTCATGTATCCACCTAATCCATGGAAGGAAATTTCTCTTGAAGGTAATACCTGTTTGTGGCTGTTCTTATTTAAGTGCTCAAAAGAGTAGATGTATTTTGCTTTTAGATTTTTTTTCCTGTATGTAACAGAATTAAAAAAAAAAAAATCCAGTAATGTAATGTGTCTGTTTTGTGCTGTCAGCTGCTTTAGACATTTCCTACAGAGCATGTATAGACTGCATATGGCATAATCTCCTAGCATGGGATCGCTCCAGGAGGTGTTGAAGGAGGCACATAACCACCTACAGATGAGATTGCTATAGAATCTGTGGAGAGCTTAAGCTGCTGTAATTGGTCTTGTGTATATTCATTTATGTACCTCTTCATTCAGCTCTATTGCATCTGCAGTCTGTTTCTTGTTCTACTTGTTCCAGTAATTGAGTTTGGTTTCAACTGGATGCTGTACTCTGATATCTTTGTGTGGAGAAGATAAAAGTGAACAATTCCGTAGATGAGATTTCAGGAACAGTATGAGAAAATGTCATGCAAGAGACTATGCAGGGGGAAAGGCTTGGAGTTAATGTGAGACCTTTGAAACTCAAGTTCTGGTCAATGGCATCAAAGACTTTTGATAAAAAACAAAATAACAGTGTGACTAGTTCACTAGGAACATCTTTAAAGAAGGTAAATTAGTTCTATTAAAAATGTGTCTAAACACAACTAAGCAGGGCATTTAAAAAAATAGACACTTCTGGTTTCACTGATACTTTCACATACATAACATTTTCAGGCAATTTGATTTACTTTGCGATTTAATTTTTTTTAGTTTGGAATTCTGCAGGATTATAAGTCTTAAAGCAAAGAAACTCTATAAGCATCAGACTCTTATATCCTTTTCTAAAATTGTAAAATGTGCCAAACTGAATTACAATATTAGCATTTATAATTTCTGGTATTTACAGTACTGTTTTTCTGGTTTTCAGGTGATATTTTTAACATACCTCTTAAGCATAGTTTAGAGCAGTGCGCCTAATGCTTACTATAATATATATTACAGCCATGTGAGATTCTCTTCAGAAAATGCTCTGAGAGCATTGTTTGTTATTTTATCTCAGTGGCAGATGAAGTTTGAAATCTGTTGGAGAAAAAAAAAGCTATAAATCTGCACAATTACACACTGAAGTTCTCCTGAACCTCCACACACTTTGATATGTAAGCTGACAGAATCTGTTGGCAGCAATGCTTTATCTGTCGCTAGAGATAAGCAAACAGCAATCAACACAGGGGAAGCTGCAAGAAATTGTCTCCCACAAGTTTCTACTGTGGTAGACAGAAGATCAATTTTTGCACTCCGAGGTGAAGATTCAGTAGAGCACCTACAGAAAACTCACCTACTTGGGTGTTATCTCTCCATTTGTAGAATCACAGCCTTCATTAAGAATTGATGGATACCAGGCTGCAAGCGTGCAGAAGGGAGGGAAACACATTTTAACAAGTTACTAAATTAAAATCTGCTTATACATTGTGATTTTATTACATATTTTGGATTGCTAGGTGATGAACCACTCTATTGTGCTAAATGAAAACCTGGAAAATGTCTGAAGAGATTCCATTATGTCTTAACAAGAGGGAGTTGAAGTCTAGATCTCTGTCCAAATATTACTCGATAAAGCCGATTTTTAGAGCTCAAATTTGAATTCAAATTCCATGTTTCTCAGGGAAAATAAAGGAATGTTTTTCTCATGTCTGCTCCACTCTCCTGCGCAGCTTGTGAGGGGAGCTGCCCCTGTGGACCTGCTGGCTCCATCCAGTTTCTGTTACCTCTGACAGTGCAGCGTGGTTAAAATGCAAACCTGTCCTGGTGTCGTAACACGTCTGATCTGGATTACAGTTCTGAACAGTGCCATGTTAATTAATGCCACAAATGACTGAATCATTTAGGGGACAAACACAGATTATTTTAAAGATTTTATGAAGGAACTTCCGCATGCCTATTGCAGAGATTGGTGCTAAGGAAAGGTGAACAGCAGTTAAACCTTTTGTGTCGTGTCCATGATTATTACTGTGACTCAGAGAGCCAAATGTCTAAAACTTCTTGCAACTGTAGCTATTCCTGTGCTCTCTTCAGACCACTGCTCATGTAAAAAGTTTAGGAATGGCTAAACTTAGTTATTACCATCTTCTATTTTTATTGTAATCAGAGAGGGAAAAGGATATATTTCTTTGAATTCAATAGATAGAGCGGCAGTTAGAGTGAATTATGCTGTGTTTAGCGCCACTTTGGTTTTAGTGCACACTACGTGCTTTTCCTGATACTTCCTAAACAACAGCATATTAATTTGTGAGCTAAAAGGCAGAGGGTAGCAAAACTTTAAAAGAAAAAAAATGAGACTTACCATATGTAAACAATGTGTCTGGAAAAGTAACAACAATGGTAAAGTAGCCTTAATATTCCCAATATATGTCACTTAGTCAATTACTGGTCTTTAAGTAAAATTGGCTTTTCAAATTTTAAATTTCACTGATGAGGTGACAGATTTATAAAAAAACACATGACCCATAACAATTTACACTGCATGGTAATATAAATAATGTACTTAAAGTCTAACAGATTCAGAAGAAGAGCACATGGAGATAAGTTGTATTTTGGAGGAAAAGTGTGTCATGTTGGGTGATGTTTTGGTCTGTATTAATTTTCTTGATAGTAACTTTTTCTGTAGCATTTTATAGCAATTCTTAAAATCTGCAGTCACAAGCCAAGACAAAAGACAGAACTTATTTGAAGATAATATTTTCTGAGTGCTTAATGTTATTAAATCACCATCAACAGTTGTCTTCTCTGCCAGTCCTTTATATGGTCTAGTCATTCACTGAGACCTCTCTTTCCATAATGTGTCTGTCTGATGTCATAACCCCTGGATTAATTTAATCAACTCTCTCTGATGAGAAATTTAGCTTTTTTGTGTAATGCTTTGTCCTTCCTTTTACCCATTAAAATGTAACTTAAGAAAATGAAGACCTTTCAATTTTGTACGTCTAAGATTTCTCCATAGGGAGTTCTGATTTTTACCTAAGTGGCTGCATTTTTCCATATTTTCCCAGTAACTTCACTCTTTCAAAAGAACACATCCCAAAATCTGATTCTGTTTTTGGATGTCTAAATAGGATTGTAACACATTACTGGGGATAGGTAGTTTTTGTGGTAGGTGTTCATTGCCCGGTCTATTTCTGCTCTCTCTTCAATGTTTGTCAAGCCAGGCTACATTTCTAAATTCAAGAAATTGCTGTATGACAATTTGAACTTAATTCAGTATTCACTGTGGCATTTTAGCTAGATACTGATATAGAGGACTCTACTTGTAGAATTCCTATCTATTTTACCGCTTTAAATTTCACATGTCTCAGACATGGAACCTGTTTTCAACAGCTCTACTGTTTGCTTCCAGTTTTGACCTTCCAGTCTACCTCTACCAAATTTGCATCATCTCAGGAGATTTATTTTTACTTAGCTACATGATACAAGAAATAAATACTGCTAAATATAAAGATAGAATTCCATGATGGATTTTTTCTCTCTACCTGTATTTAATATTTTATGTATTATGTCTTCATTGTGGTAGCTGTTCTTTTGAACTGTACAGTCCTAAAATGTGCTGTGTCAAGATTGGAATTATTCATAGTGTGTTTCATTCTGCTGTCATATTTTCATAAAACATTGTATTTATAATTCGTTTTTCATCAGCTACCACCAGCACAGCTATTGCTACTAACCTGATGGGCTGTGTGATGTACAACACAATCACTGATTAGGTGCTTCACATTACTTAATATTATTAAAATAACTTGGGAAGAAACAATGCCATTCCTATCATGCATTAAATTTGATCCTGGTGTCCCTGTTCCAATGCTTTGTAGTCATACAGAAATACCACAGCTGCCTTTGAGTCAGTATTTATTTATATTTCTTCCAACATAATGTGCATAGAAACTCTGAGTGCTTCACACATTAATGAGAAAGTCACATGAATGAGTGAGCATTGAGTATGAGGAGGTCAGTGCATGTTATAGCTCAGAGATGCTCTCTGCCTCTGTAAATGTTTAGCTAGCTGTTAAAAGGAGGTCTTGGCTCTACTTACACATTTGCTTGGATAAATTAGTATTAGGAAACATCTCTTGTAGGGTACAGCGTAGAATTGCCAAGGATTTCTTTTAAGAGTACAGCTAAATCTATGTGCCTGAAAATCTCAGCCAGCTGAAGATCATTTTATGCTAAAATAACTGCATGTACACTGGAGCATTTGTCAACAAAGCTGTATTGACTAGCAGCAGGAAAGGGATTTGTGTGTATGAAAAAATTATAATAACGATGACCTCTAATCAATTAACCTATTCTTAGAAAAATCCAGGGTCTAGGAAGTCTTGGACCTCCTGTATTAGGGGAAGCAGCTTAAATTTGTAAAAATGATGGTAATAAGGGTAGGTAGTATTCTAGGTGGACTTCAAAAATTCTAAATCAATTATGAATTCATCATTAATTTAGGACTGCTTCTTTTATATCCTTAAGGTAATTTCTTGTTTATAACTTATGTAAAATGTTTAAATCTTTAGGGAAGGACTAAATGAATGATAGGTTTGTAATAGGGTTTTTCAGATATTTTGTAAACTTTTACATTTATGTGCAGGACACATCCTAACTGAGTTAAAGTAGTCATTCCTGTGAAAAGCAATTATTGTGTTAATTTGATACTTAGAGTGAAAATTGTGTCTTTGTCCATACTACAATTAATTATTTGCCATATTAATAAACTTGCATAAGCAGTGTAGAGTAATGAACCTCCTGACTGTGGAGGTTCTTTCCAGTGAATTGAAACTAAAGAGCCATCTTTCCTAAAATCAAAGGGATACAAAGCTTTCTGAAGTTTGCATTTGAATTTTTCTGTTGGGGATTCTGCTGAATGATCACCTGTCTAAAAGGCCATACTCATTCTACTGGAGTCATTGGTTAGTTTGTTCCCTTTAACAAAGTCTCCAGCTTCTGGAACTTTGTAAGTCCTCAATTGACTGTTTACACGATCATGGAAGGTAAGCAGGAGCCCATAAAAAGGTAAACAGGAGCCCATAAAAGTGTTAGTAAAAGCACTTCCATAATCCTCTCAGAACTTTCACTCAGGTTACCTTCATGGTGATAACCTGGTGCATTCCTGTAGATTGTGTGCAGAGCGTAGGTGGTCTTTCTTAATGCTCTGAATTTATTTAATTATAGATTTTACAGAGGAATACTCTAAAATTTTATAAAGCTCCTAAAATGTCTGATAAGGATTACTTTACAAATCTGATTTAAAAAAAAAAGTTATCAGTGAAAATTCATGAAAATCAGTGAAAATACTTAAAGATACTATGTAGTTACTACCCTCTTCTCAAAACTGCTTTATCTTCCTAGACAGGATATTTAATTTTGTAATAGATGATGCCCAGATTTGGCCCCCTGAAGTTGTATGTCTAAAATAAATGTTAATGCCGTCCAAATTTTTATCTTCAGTGTTTTTAAGCAGTACAACTCAAAACTTAATCATCAAAAAATTATGTGATTTGGGTTTGTTTTTTTTTTTTTTTAATTCAGAAATTGAGTCAATGTGAATCTTACTGTTCATTCATTTTACATGAATTGAAGCCAGACTAAGCTTTGTAAGATAGTGGCTGTCAGGATGCTGTCAGAACAGGACGGGGGTTTTGTGAGTTTAAAGACGGAGAAAACAGTGAACTTTCACAAGTCTTTTAAGCATTTTAATTCCAGCACTCACAATTTCATTATTAAATTTCCAAGGTTCTTCTTTGCTTGACACTGCACTGTTCTTTTGTTGCCCTGCCTGTATCTGTCACTTGCATCTTGGTTTCTGCTACTCAGACAGAACTCTTACAGGTTGAATAAGTGGCATTTCTTGAATTGCATAATTTCCTGATAAAAAGTAGCAAATACTCTTTGCTGTTGAAGCTCGTGTTTTCTTCCTTCACCTAAGTTTGAAAACTTTGAGTAATAAAGCAAATAAAATTGTATCAGATAGTTTGAGTTTCTACTTCATGTGTACTTCTAGTAGTCACGGTGCATTTCTGCTTATTTATTTATTTGTGCTTATTTCTGAAGAAGCAAGGGCGCTAGACAAAACTTTCCTGGCAAAAAGAACTCTAGATGAAAAACTAAGCAAAACAGCAAAACTGGTTACAGAGACAGCAATATTCCAGTGGTGAAACAAGCAGACTATCTGTGTAAGCTGTTCTCGACTGCTCGGTATTTACAATTGTAACCATCCAGGGAAACTGCCTTTTCACCCTCATCATAGTTTTTTTCCCTGTCTTTTTTTGTGCACCTTCTCTAGTGATTTTTTTCTAGACCAGTGCCTTTCTGGTCTGTTTAACAAGCCATTGGTAATTTCCCCCAAGAATACAAAGAAATATGTTATTGCATGTAATAAATCCTTGTCCTGAAGTGAAAAAAGGGACAAAGGGGCCTGTTGTAACTTGAGGGAGGTTGAATAACTAAATATGATTTCATCACTTGTGAGGCTCACAGTCATATCTGCTTCCAGTGGGTTGCACAGAAAGAATGTAATAGAGACATTATCAGCCCTCAGTGGCAGGAAGAACATTCAGTAGGTGCTTGACAGTTAGCGAGGCACGTGCTGGGATATGTGCACCTACATCACAGCAGTTACCAGCACAATCGACCCTTTCATCAAGTTCTTGGCCTATTTTCCAAACTCAGGTTCATAGTAAATGATTGAAAAATGAACTCTGAACATCATACACACCCAAATACCACTGAAAACAATAAAGAAATGGTAGCCCTACTAAATTTACATTCAGCACTGGCTTATAGATCAAAAGACAGACTGAAATCTTACTGTAATACTGCTGAATTTAAGGATAAGTTGGACAGTGTTGCAGAAGATTCTGATGTTTGTTGATACCCAGATATACTACAGTGAGTAAGGGACTATGTTCTCCTCTTCGAAGCATCAAATAAAAACAATGGTCACTACTTTTTGATAGGTGGTATCAAAACCATTGTGTATGACTGATTTCCCAATCTCTTCCCTATAGCTTGGAACCTGAGAATGTCTCCTATGAATGAAGAGGAAAAAGATTATTAACTCCACTATTTTGGAAAACAAATGAGTTTTAAGAATGATGCCATCTGACAATAATTGTCCTTTGGATATCCACTGACTTTCTTGTCCTACATACAGTTCACCAGCATTTCGAGAGGGAACAAAATAAACACCAGTTAGAGAATTTAGCATTAAGTGTACTTGATACTAAAAGACTCAGTAGATAACAATCTGTTTGTCCACAATAGAAAAGTAAAATTAGGACCATCTGTTCCAGGAAAAGAATGGCTTAGAGCCTCTGGCAATGCTTTCTTTGTCAGAAGTCCTGAGATTTATTTTCTATCATTCCCATGATTGCTTTGATTTCCAAGACAGTCTTCATCACCAGGAAGTCAGGGCTGCTTTAGTGATAGTCTCCTATTGCCAAGAATAGGTTTGTCTGTCAAATTAGCTGCATAAATTCAGATAGACTGCCATGTGAATTCCCATTTTCCTGGATATTGTTTTCATTGTTCTCTGCCCCATGCCAGAAGCACACATCAAACCCTAGATGGCAAATCAAGCCTGCCTGCAGAGAGGAAGTTTCTGTTAAAAAAGAAAAGCTTTTTCATATTGTTGTACAGAATACAACCTCAGAGATAATTGGTTTAAAGAATTCTGTCCTATCTCATAGTCTTAAAACAGACAAGATGATTATTCAGCTCCTTTAGTACCCAGCTGGCAACAATATTCATCTGACGTGTTTCAGACCCGGTGCCCCTCAGTGATGCCATGAGTCTGTGTTACTTTCAAGACCATCTTTCCCTGTCACCATGATATAAACAGAGAAATAAAGATGTAAACCAGCATACTTTGGACATGCCAAAGGATAATGTGATGAAATGGAAAAATTGCAGCAATATTATCATTCCTTGTGGCTAGTCAGTTATTCTGACTGGAATAACAGTAACTTTCCACCAGAACTCATGCTGAACATTTAGCACCACCTAATAGGATTTAACCTTTCATTATAGCCTCTTTTTATTTTTTTTTTAATGTTTTTCTGTAATTGCATATCAGTTTCATTCTAGAGATTTTTCCAAATGGGTCACTCATTGCAGTTCCGTGCACTGATCATTGGCTCATGGGTCTCATCCCTTCAGGCACCACAGCACATATTTCACTCTTTCACAGGGTGAAAGAGTTGGCTTTGTTCAGCCTGGAGAAGAGAAGTTTCCAGGAGACCATATAGCACCTTGAACCACCTGAAGGATGCTACAAGAGAGCTGAAGAGAGACCTTTTACAAGGGCATGTAGTGATAGGACATGGGGTAATTGCTTTTAACGGAAAGAGGGCAAGTTTTGTTGGTTATTAGGAAGGGGTTGGATATTAGGAAAAAATTCTTGACTGTGAGGGTGATGATATAGTGGGACAGGTTACTCAGAGAGGTTGTGCATGCCCCATCTGTGGAAGTGTTCAAGATCAATTGAGCAACCCAAGCTAGTAGGTCTCCCTACCCATGGTAGTAGAGTTGGATCTTTAAGGACCTTTCCAACCTAAACCATTCTGTGATTCTGTGAACCTCAGTGAATCATTGACTCCAAAACTATAGAAGTCATGAAATTTGTAAAAGACGCCCTCACTTTTCTGAAACTGCCAACTGTTGACTAGCAAGTAGAAGCAATGCTCGGTTCAAAAGAATAGTATTGCAAGACTTCATGATTTATGAAACGCGATTTCTCCACTCAGGGACTGGGAAGGTGCTGCTGTCAGTTATAAGTGAAGTCTTAGTAAAATATATACATATATATTGTTTACTGTGGTACCTGAACAGTACTCTTCTTGGGTGGAAAATGTTAAAGCTGGAAGATTTGGCATTGAGGGAATGTTTTTACTCAAAGTGACTTTGCACCTTGCTGCTAAAAATGTTGGTGTAGGAAAACTCCATTTATTATGCCTAGTGTTGCTCATCCTCTGCTTCTTTTAAGAAGTAGAATTTGCATGTGGAGATAACACACTCTCACAGACAGGTTAGAGCCTCGTGCTGGGAGAGAGATCACACAAGCACAGCCTTGAGATGGACTGTGGGTGCACACAGCCCTTTGATCTGTTGGGGCAGGCAGTGCCCCCCTTCTGCCAGGATGAGCTGAGCCTGGCAGCGCTGGTGTCCCCATGGCTGTGCAATGGAATGAACCTCCGTGCATTTCAGCTGTGGCTTGGTGGTTGCCTTGGTTGCCTCCATGTGTCAAATCACACAACTATAGACCTCACTTACATGAAGTTTTTTTTCTCTTGAAGTTTTTTTTCTCTTTTTCTCTTGAGCAGGATCCTGAATTATTTTCAGGCAACTGTTCAGTAAAACAGTTGTAATTCCAGTAGGAAGGGTTGCATGGGTGCCTTCAGGTACATCGGCATTGACTGCAACTTGTAAAAAGCTGGAGTAAGAAGGGATAACTGCCCTCTTTTTACAACTACCATGTCTTTGTATCTCTCTGTTTGCATGTTCTAGTTGAAACAAATACATTTGAACTAACATTTTCCAATATTATTTCTTTTCAGCTATTGATCTCATAAATAATTTATTGCAAGTGAAAATGAGAAAGCGCTACAGTGTGGACAAGACATTAAGCCACCCATGGTTACAGGTATTTCTTCAAATTCCCTGTTTTTACTCTTGTGTTTGGACTCTAAACATAATAAAAAATCTTAATTTTTAAGCACAGTAGAATCTAAGAAAATCTACTAACCTGAATATGATTTTAGGTCCTTAGAACCTCATGTTTGTTCACCAATTTACCTATGGTTTCTTATTAATTTCTGAAGTATTAGATTCCAATACTAAACAGTCTCATGCTGTCAAAATATGTTAAAACATATTTTATCATTTTTGTCTACTTATTACATATATTACATGTATATATTACATATATTAAAAAACTCCTTGTAGTCATTTGACTAATATTATTTCATTGCCTGCAGTTTACTTTAATTCACTTACTAAAATTATCTTCCAGGCTTTTACTTCCCAGCCATCACAAAAGTAATGAAATTACGTGCTTGCCAGGAATATACATTAACCACATTCAACTGAATTCTTCAAATAAAAACTGAGATGTAAGGAATTTTTAAGATGCTAGCAGTCTCTGCCTTGTGCTCACCATATGATATGGTAATTTTTTTTATCCTGGCAGTAGCCAAATCACTGCAAGTTTAAGGTCTAAGACAAAGCAATGAGGAGCCAAGGCCTGTTCCAGCATCCCTGTCCAAGGAGCAGGGAGGTGTGGGAGCAGCCCAGGCCAGGGCATTGTGTCCCTCCCTGGAGATGAGGACAGGCTGAGGCCAGACAGATGCATCAGCCTGTTGGATCTCTCAAGGGAGCTTTGTTTGCATCTAGGAAAATAATCATGGCACAGGCAGAGTGCCATGGACCAGATGCATAATCCCCAATCCCAAAGGAATCTTTATCAAACCAGAAAAGTCCTGCTTCGGTATCTTATAGCTGATACTGTGTCTCAAAGTAGATGGTGACCTTCTGGTATAGGAGGAAAAGGGCTGTAACTGCCTTTGCTGCACCCCATCTTTCTCAGGGACATTTGTCTGGAGCTTGCTTTCTTCCTCTTAGATTTCCTGTCCCTCACTAGTTTTTTCCTCCAAGACTGCTCTTCTGCCTGGCAGCCATTGCAGAATGCATTTGCTTGAGTCTTTGGGGACCAGACTGGGGTCAAGGATGCTGGCTGTCTCACATGACAGGACAGGTCCTTCTACTCTAGATCCAGTTTTATTGCTTGTGTAGTAGTGAGTGGAGGTGAAATAAGATGAGGCAGTTCAGCAGCAGCTCTAGCACCAGGGATGGGATGAGTCCTCTCTCTAGAAGAGTCCTGCCTTGCAGGCTAAGGAAAGATAACAGTGGTTATTTTTCCTTAGAGGACGGTGAGACTTAGTGGTGTTCACTGAGAGGATGTCTCTAAGAAATGGGCCAAAGTATATGAGATACTAAAGATGAAAGCTTTATGCATTTACTTTGTTTGGGCTTTCTGGTGCTTTGGCTGTGTGGTTAGGATTGTGTCTTAGGCTGAAACAAGGTGAAGGAGAAAAAAGAAAACTGGATATAGGATCACAAGGAGAGATTAGTCTGCATGGGGCTAGGATTGGCTCTATTACTGCAGCTTCATGCATGCTTTGGGTTGGAATAAGAAAAGAAATTAAACTTGCATTCTTTGGACAGATGAGAGGCTGCAGTGCATGATGGTCTAAACACCATGAAACTCAAATCCTAACATTTGACTGTCAACATGGAGTTCCAAACTACCTTAATCTTTAGGTGTATATGTTTCTTTGAGCAAACCAGTAAAAAGTTCAGAAAAGGAGATTTTTCTAGCCCAAGCTGAATTTATGTTCTGCATTATTATATTGAGATACAGACTTAACTGTCTTAACTGATACAGATCACTAGAATGTATTTGTATGATTAAAAATGTTTCTTCTTTCTCATTCATCTTGTGACTAGAAGGAGGAATTGCTTCACCACCATGCCTCAGTTAAATATTATGGCAATCTATAAATATCCATACATTTTTCAAAACAACCTGTAACAGCTCAATACTATACTTGTGATAATTCAATAAAATTAATTTATCCAAAAATCCTCTAGAGATAAAATTTATTTCTTTAGGCAGATTTCACATTTATATAAGATTTTTTCCATTCTAGAGCAATAAAGATGACCCTTAGAGAGCTGAGTTAATAGCACTTTGAGTGTTATTGATGGCAGAAGGGAATGTATTTTATTTTAGGAAATCTACAAGTAATACTGTTATTCTTTTTCAGGACTACCAAACCTGGTTAGATTTAAGAGAACTGGAATGTAAAATGGGGGAACGTTACATCACCCATGAAAGTGATGACTCCCGGTGGGAACAGTATTCAGAAGAACATGGATTGCAGTATCCAGCACACCTTATCAGTCCAAGTGCTAACCATAACGAAAACACCAAGCTAGAAGAAACAGAAATGAAAGCCCTCAGTGAGCGTGTCAGCATCCTTTAAGTTACATCCCCTATAATCTGTCAAAACACTGTGGAATTAATAAATACATACGGTCAGGTTTAACGTTTGCCTTGCAGAACTGCCATTATTTTCTGTCAGATGGGAACAAAGCTGTTATGCTGTTACACTGTTGATATATCTGAGTTGCCAAGACAAATCAACAGAAACATTTTTGTGTGACCAACTGTGTTGTATTTACCAAAGTTCCCAGAAACACTAAACTTGTTATTGTGAATGATTCATGTTGTATTTAATGTATTAAAACCTGTCTCCACGGTGCCTTTGCAAACTAGTGTTTTTCTTACTTGAGCCTCATTTTGGTAAGAGAGAACTTTCCCGGGAAGATCTCGGGGGTATTTTGTGCATCGTTAGTATTGTAATTGTAAGCAAACTCTTGAAGAGTAGATTTTAACTGCTGTTCTGTGAACAACTTCTACCATTTGGATAAAAGCTTTATTTAGTGTTCTAAAAATATAAAAGGCAAAAAATAATGAATTGCATAGAATTGTACAGTTTCAAATCAGATAACCTGTATGTATTTGTATGTTTGTGTATATAGATACACATGCACACAGTATAACTTGTTCTTGTACCTAAATGCCTTAGTAATTTGTAAACCGCAGCATGTCGGTTGTATTTCCCCTTTTCTTAAAATATTCTTCTCTATTATGAATATTCTCTAATATGTACATTCAGAAGCTAAATAACATGTTGACTTTGTGTATGTTTTCAATAAAAGTCTTATTAAAATAGGTTCATTGATGAAATTTTCTGTTTAAAATAATCCTGGAGTGGCATCAGAAGTATGTAGAATAAATTAATTCGTCATTAAGAAGACAGTATGGAGGTAGGTGGGAAAATGCTGCTGGATAACCTCTGTTCCTATCACACATATTTTATAAGAACCTAATGGGACTGATTTTGTTCAGTTTTGAAGCACTGAGGGAGTGGGGAAGTTGTGGATGCATTAAAGGAATTTTAGTTTTTTGAGAAATGCACTGCTTCTGCTTTTCCACTGAGTTCCACTGAACTGACAAGGTACCGCAGATCTTTCTTGCTCTTCTTCCCCTGAAAACTTTAAAGATACTAATTGTTATTTCTAACAATTACTTAGACTACCAATCCTAAGCCATTTAGTTATAACAGTGAGAGATGTTCTGGCTGCACTATAATAACACATGACAGAGGAACTCACTGAAAAGCTGAAATTTATTCTATGCCATCGTCTATCTTGGAAAAAAAACAGTTAATGTATAGGTATTGAAAACAGAGTTAAAAAATGTAAAGATGCATTGGACTAGAGGCAGAAGTACACAAAGATAAGAGCTAATAGCCATATATGGTAAAGCTCCACTGCTCAAATATTGGCTTTATGTTAGAGTTGTGAGCTCTTCATTAGATAAATCCATTCTTTCATTGAAGACGAGCTTTGTCCTGAGAAAATTTTTGCCAGATACATAACATCACAAACCGCAAGAAATTTTCCTCTGTATTTTGCACCTCTGCTGGATAGTTAGTATGTACTATAGATGAAATGAAGAAAAGGCACCTCTATTCAAACAGAAAAAATTACATTCTAGAAAATTATAAAGTATTGTGAAAAATTATTTATAAACATCTTTTCCTTCCTTCCCACCTTCTTTCCTTACTCTCACTTCCAAAAAAACTAAAATCCTTTTCTGCTTAAGGTCTCTCATAAACATGTCCTTTTGACATGTTCTGAAGCAGCTCTTGCTGGGCAAGGTCAAATGTGTCTACTATTCTGCCATGCTGTATTTTCTGTCATATCTATATTTTCTGTCAGGATGTTCCTACAAGACTAGATATTGGCTAATCATTGGCCATTGTTTATTTTTCTTTCAGCCTTAAGCTTAATCATCAATTGACTGTAAAGTAAACATGAAAATAGACTTGGGCTGAGTATCAAATTTTCTGTCAGTAAAAGTGTATGTGCTTGAGTATATTTAAAAGTAAGTCCACTTACAGGTCCACTGGTGAGCTCATGGATATAGAAAGATTATATCTGTTCCATTGAATATCTATTCCATTCCATTCTATTCTATGAGTACTCCAGGGGTCAAGTCAACGAAACTAACTTTTCTAAGAGGAAGTTAGGAGAATTACCAGACTTATATAAACTTTTTTCAGATGCTGATATCATGACTGCTCGTAAGGAACCCAGATATCACAAAAGCGCCTTACTTTTGTTGTGGCATTCCCTTGGTATTAACCAGTAACAGATTTAGAGCTCTGCTTTCATATTGATCAATTTAGGTGAGTTGGGATTTTAGTAGTGACTTGGTTTCATTTACAATTAATGTACTAACTCTTGAGCAAAGGTAGTATTCAACAAAAAATTCTCAGAAATTTCAAATAACATACTGGCACTCTGTTTTTAATCATGGACAGTAGTGTAGAAATTAAGTGAGAAAGCAAACCACTGTAGCTTTCAACAGCATGTCTAAGAAGATGGGTGACAAAAATAAAAGCTGCAATTATCAGTGAAGAAAGAAGAACATTGAGTACTTCTAAACCCCAGTGTCTGCTGATTTCTTCCATAACAATGCTTGGCATGCACATGAGTTTGCTAAGCAAAGACCTATGTTAATAAACTTTTTCAGTCTCAGGGAGCACTTTCAATAAACTGTTTGCCAGTGGATCAGAGACAAAAGTATGAATAAATTTCTATCCTGAGAAACTTTCTGACTAGCTACTAAACATGATTTCCAAGGAAATCTTATTACTAGGGGCACATTTCACTTTTTTTCCTCTCCATGCCTGTTTGGTTTTTGTGAGGGTTTTTGAATGCTGAAGCTTGCTTCATCACTAAGAAACTTGTGCAAATATTCATTGCTTTTCAAAACATAATCTTCCTTTAGCCAATATAATACATGAAAATTTTCCCTGCTGTTGTTCAAAAATATTGCACTGTGAAATTTGAGCTGTTTGCATTTGAGCCAGACAGATGAATTCACTGGTTCCTAACTCGTAACCTAAATGGAACAGACACATCAGCATCAAAGTGTACTGAAGCAAATCTGGGGTTGTGTTGTCCTGTATAATTTTCCTTTGGTTTTTTTTTTTGGTTTTTTTTTTTTTTTTGTTTTTTTGTTTTTTTTTTTTACTGAGAAAAAAGTATAGTAGCATGGTGAGCTACTCTGTGGCAATATTTCCATGGCCTTTACCATTTTCCATTAGGCAAACAGTTCCTGCACATGCATCATGGGAGCAAAACCAACAGTGGTTATGCTGCATAGAAGTGTTGACCTGTTGATGGTATTTCCTTTTTTGCTACACCATATCCTTTGCATATCAAGCACATGTGTACAGGTAATCATGCATCTAAAGATACATTTATTGTGTCAAAACTTAGCTGTGGAGTGCAGAGAAGTATCCAACACATACTTGGAAGTCAGAATTTCTGATTTATGTGAAGTAGCCATTTTCACTTCTACAATCTTTGGAAATTCAGAAACTGTTTATCCAGTGTCTTGTCCAGTTTAACTAAAACAAAGTGAGCAAATGCATGCCTTTGTGAAATTTGTACAGCTCAAATGTCATGCAGCTGCTCAGCCAAGTGTCACCATCCATCCATCCATCCATCCATCCATCCATCCATCCATCCATCCATCCACATCTTCACATCATAGGATGAAAATTAACTCCCATTTTCTCAGATATGTATCATACCTCCTCATTCTCAGCAGAATCTCTTCAAAACCAGTTAGATATTCTACTTTCCGTGTTTTTCATCCTCCCTATTCTTACCCTTCTACACCTCACTCCTGAAAAGCCTTCCTAGAGTCTCATCTCTTCAGGAGTTAGAAAACAGTGAATCCTGTTCTCATGTCAAGGCAGTAACTATCTGCTTTTTGTCTTAATAACAGGGGTTGGTTGTCTTAATGTTTTTGTTTTTTTTTTTTTTGTTTGTTTGAAAGATTATTTCACATTATTAGATAAACCAACACCTCTTCTGCACACCTGAATTTTTCCTGAACAATGAAGTCATAGACATGATAAGGAAAATGCTAACAAGCTGATACTGATATTTGGCATCCTTTCAAATAAGGGAGAAAGGAAAAGGAAAAAAAGCCCAAAAAACAAATTTTAAGAATTAATCACTAGGCAGGTTAACCCCCATATACTTCTTCAGTCCATAAGACTGGGCAAAATATTACAGTTGGATAATTATGAATTATGGTCCAGTATTATTTAGCTAGATGTACCAGAATATTGGCATTCTGGAAAAGCTCTACTTCATGCATATACTCCAGAGACTAGTACCTGTAGTTGTCTAGCACCCCAAACTTAGCTAAACTTATCACTTTCATGGAGAAACCAGTTAGGGTTTTTCCCCCTAGAAAAATAGATCAAAATGTATTCAACAAAGGAAGTCAGGCACATACTGCACTGGCCATCTTTTGCCTCACCAGACCTGTGGCATCTGAACTAAAATCTCACATTCCTGGGGTTTTCCATGCATATGCCAGGTGGGAAATAACTCAACTAAATCAAATGTAAACCAGAGGAACTCTCTTGGTAGATCAAGCACTTTCCTGTGGTGACAAATTTGACATGTAAGTGGATGCAATTTCACTTTGCTTTTTGCTTACCTTGTTTCTAGCAAGTGGAGTGAGTCAATTCTGAAATTGGAGTCTACTGGGTGAGCTAATATTTGTCTGTGCTTCTTGATGCATCATTGCTTTATTTCAGTGAAGAACAGGGAGCACACATAAGCGTAAACAATTTTGCTGCCTTATTAAGCACATCTACAAACATTTGCGAACATCACCTGTTCACAAATAAGAATTTAATAAAAGTCTACTTTAATTTCAGACTTAAATTTGCTCTTTTGAAAGGTTCTATGAAATGAAATGTTTTGCATGGGCATCCAAGCATTAAGGTCCTAAACTAAGGGAATCTATCTCTTCTGAGAGTCTGGAGAACCTGAGGCCTCACTCTGCAGAAGTCTGCCAGGCGGGGTGCCAACCAGGGGAGCTAAAGGAAAACAGGCATGATGAAAATGTGCCTTTAAGGCAAGTGCCGAAATCTGTAAGCATGTGTGTGCTGCCAAAGTTTGACAAAAATTGGCAGATTCTGTTGAAGTATTTCTATCAAGACAAAGTATTTTTCAATATAAATTTGTGATACATTTGCCAACTATAACTTAAATAGTTTTCTGTATAACTTCCAAAATGAATAGTGACTTATTGGTAATGACCTCTGACACTTTTAAGGGGGACTGTTTTTTCAGAGAGTCCTAATAACTACCCTGTGAAAAGCAAGTAGATGTTATGGTTCCTCTGTTGACTTAGGCATATAAAAACATGAGTTATTTGAGCAGTTAGGTCACTGAATTTAATACATGGAAACTTAACTGACATATTCTTAAAAAAATAAAAATTGACTTGTGGGACCTGGCTCACATTTACCAAGTAAACAGCTGCAACATTTTAAGATGTTACTGTCTCAGCCTCCAGCTGTTTGTTACTGGCCTTATAATAGAGTAAAAATAGATTATTTCAACTCTTCTGGCTGACACTCAGAAGAATCTAAGCACAGTTTTTATCTTAATGTTTAAGTGATTTTTTCCAGTTGTGAATTAGAGCTGTGATGCTTCATTCTGTCATCTCTGGCATCTGGAAAAGGGGCAGGAAGGAGTTTGCTAGAAGTCACAGGTCAGAGTGCTTAACTGTATTTCTCAAAAGGGAAATATGCTTGCAAGCAAGAATCCCTGAGGGTTTCTAGGTGTGTCAGGTTTCCTGATTTCCTCTGGAGTAGGATTTAAGGTCTTCAGAGACTAATTAGGCACTGCTGCAGTTTCTAAGCTTGCCACTTTTGCTCATGGCATTCTACTCCATGCTCACCACAGATCACCGCTATGTGTTATGAATGGGAATCTTAATAAAAACAATAACTAAGATGATTTTAAAAGCCCATGCTTGTGTAAAATATATGTTCACAGGCTTTACTCTATCATCTGCCAAATGGAAGTACAATCAAGTACAATCAATATACATGGCACTAAGTGTTTAGAGTGGGAAAAGTTAGAGTAGGAATTTGGCTCACAGCTCCAGACTGGAAAACCTCTAATATGCAAAAATGAGACCTACTAGTAAAACATAGTGGCTGTAGATTTTTCTTAGGGAAATAAGGAGCTCTTTTAATGTTCCTGGGTTGAACTTGACTTCCCCTTTATCCTAATGGGAAGTTTTGCACATCAAAGTTCCATCTGGGAAATGGGCCAGTTCAAGATTAACTGTTTTCAGACCACAATGAATGTGAAAAGGTCATTATCAGAGTGAAACTCGATAATGGCCTTTTCATATTCATTGTGGTCTGAAAACAGCCTCTCTTGGCTAAAAAATGCAGATATATGTATATGCATAAACACTAAATTTGGGAGAGTTCCTGCTAAACGAACAGAGTCATCAGAAAATATTTATTTAAAGGTCAAATACCCCTTCTTGTTCTCAGAGCTCAGTGAAACATGAAGTTAAAATTCCACAGACTGTTGCTCTCAAGATCACTACATTTCAGGAAATTCAGAGAAAGTTCTAGGATTAGGAAGCTGAATGCATTCATAGAAAGAGAAGAGGAAGAGCACAAAGCAAAACTGCTAGGTATCCAGTATACCCGTTCCCTTCTTTGCAAAAATTCAGATGCACAATATTTTTACATATTCTAAAAATTTATGACTATTAACTCCTTGCCTGTGAAGAAGAATATGACTGAACTTCAAAGTTGGGTGACACAGGTTTGCATGCACGAACTGGCTTGCTCTAAACAAGTTCACATTAATAAAAAATCTGTCTCAGTACAAGGGTACCTACACAGATATCATCCTGACATATCTTAGTCTGCTTATGGATTACTGACACTTGGAAATGCAATATTCAAAAATATGCAGGAATGTACAATATTCTCAGTCAGCTCCTCATTAGGTTTCTATATTTAACTACATTTGTAGATGGCAAACTGACAAAGAAAGTAAATGAATGACTTGGGCACAGAGACCAGTAACCTTGAACCCAAAGCCAATAAAAGACTGGCATAATAAGTGATAAATTCTCACATTTCCAGTTAGCTTAGATGCATCCAAAGACCCTTAGATGAGACGTTCTGTGGGAGGCAAAGGGCATAGCATGTCCATAAAATGTGAATTACATTCCATTTACAATAAATCTCTTTGTCACACATTTGAAGTACTCATAAATACACAGACTCCCTGTAACTACAGCCACAGTTGCCTCAGAGGTCAGGTTGTCTGTAGGCTGGCTGCTGAACAAAGGCACAGCCCCTGAAGTCCTAATGACAAGCACTAGTTAGTCATGGCAGATCTATGTATTTCCAGCTTTGTTTAGCACAAATCTCTCAGCACGTTGCTAACAAAGTACTGTGACAAAGTAGAATGTAGTGTCATAGTATGTTAGCTTAAACTTCTCCTGTGCATATCCTGTCTCTGTGCAAAATGTGGAGCTCGAGGTAGTAAAGAACACACACACAGACTTGTCTGTCAATGATTGGTGACATCAGTAAAATCCTTCACAGTGCTATATGGAAAAGAAGCACAGTTGCATGACATAATTTACTCTTTTGATCAAGAGGACAGAGGTGTCAGTGACTGTACCAGAAACATAATTTCTTCTGTGTCTTGTTTCCCAGCCTTCCAGTCAATACTGACTTTGCTCGTCCCTGGAAGCATCTCGTGACTGGGCTCCAGTTCCTGGGGCATGGGGCACTCCCTGCCCTTCCTTTAAAAGCCTAAGGGCTTTGCCTTTGCTCAAGCCCTTGCAGTGCCCTTTTCATCTCACAGACTCGCTGTTTCCACATTTACCTTAGATCTGCTACACACTTTTGCTTGTGAGGAGGCTCAGGCAGCTTTTGGACCAAAGGAAGGAGACTGTCTTCCAGCTCTTCCACTCTTATAGCAGACAGCATATGATGAAGATAATAACTCCATGATTCTGAGGAGGAGACAACAGAGAGTAGGCAAGGCACTGCAGAGGATGCCGGACTAATATTATAAATGCTGCAATATTCTGCATGCTTAATAACTCTCACATGCATTTAAAATCTTGATTCACATATTCCCTCTCTAATTGGTTTTGAGCAGACTTATTCATGTATTCATAGCCTTAAGGGTGATGAAATTAATTTATTACTCTCAATAAGCCTCTCTCAATATTTGTACTCTTTTGTTGGCTAAGCTGGGGCTTTTACCAGTAAAATTATATTGGCACAGCTTCTAAAGTAGACATATTTATATGCGCACAAAAGTATCTTATAACTGTAGTGGTTAAATCCCTACTCACACAAAAATAGATATACAAGTATGACTAGATCTAGACAATATTATCACTTGAACTAGATTCTCATAAGTAGCCCAACTTCACTGTTCAGACAAAACCTTAGCCTCCTCTTTCAAGTCGCTTTGCCAAGTAGCTGTCATCATTTTATGATGCAAACAACCATGCATTTGCCTGAAACCACCAAAGCAATCTCTTTTGAGCCAAGTGGGTAATACCACAATTCTAGACTGAACTCAAACGAGCGATCAAAGACAAAAATGCCAGGGCGTCGCCAATTTTCTGAGCCATCCAGTAACTATTAGCTTATGTTGTCTGATTTGCATGATAATTGCGAAATAAGAGGGTGTGTGATTTTACTCCATTACCGATATATTTTCATACTTCGATGTTTTTGAGGTGTGGGTTTTGGTGGTTTTTGTTGCTTTGTTTTAATTTTTGTTTTGGTTTGGGTTTTTTTTTTGTTTTTGTTTTTTTTTTTTTTTGTTTGGGTTTTTTTTTTTTTTTTTTGGGGTGTTTTTTTGGGTTTTTTTTTTTTTTTTTTGGGGTGTTTTTTTGTTTTTTTTTTAGTAGATACGTATTAACAACTTCTTATCCCCCACTCCCTGCGGACTTTAACTTTCGAGCTGTAACATTCAGTCAGGAGCCATCCCGGGGGAACATCGCGCCGGGCCGGCTGTGCCGAGCCCGGGCGTGCCTCGCCCCCTCCTGGCCGGCCCCGGCACCGCCGCTTCCGCAGAGCCGTAGGCGCAGAGGACGGATGGAAGTGCCAGCCTACCGGGGTATTTTTAACGTGAAAACGCAGTGATTCGCGTTAAGATAGGTACTAAGTCTCCTTCTGTCTGCGTGCCAGAATGCTTTGGAGTTTCCAGTGCTGCTAATTACTCGGTGTGTCAGATCAATAAGGTTCCCCCTGCCTTCCGTTTGCATAAAAAAAGCTGGAAGTTCTTTTTAAATATAGAAGCAAACGCCAACAGCTAGAAATGGATATAGTACTTCTGGCAGCTTCTAGTCAGCAGAGGTCAGGGAGCAGTGCTGCCAAGCAACTTACAGGCAGCCACTTCCAACTAAATTATAAAATAATGCTGCATAGGAAGATGGCTGAATGCCCCACTTTCAGTTCAAAAGCATGAATCCATAAGACAATAAGACAAGACATAAGACAATTCATTGAAATGATTAGTGGTTTAATTGATAATTAATGTTGGGCAAAAAGTGGCTATGAAGTTAAAAGCTTAGCTTGCATGAAGAAATATTTAAACAATTTGAAGATAAATTGGATCCTGAAAGCTCCTTAGAAAAGTTGGGCAAAGAAAACAATGTATTCATGAGTAAAAATTATTCTGGTGTAATTCCATCCAGAGAAGGCAAACACAATATTTTTATCTCTAGATCAAAGTGATTTTTCTTTGAAATAAAGAAGCATGTTTGGAAAGGCAAGTTAAAAACCACAGCTAAACCGTAATGAGATACACTTGGAATATAAAAAGGAAATAGGATATTCAACTACGTACAAGTAGATGGCAGCTGATTATTGCTCTTAGACTTCTTTTACCTGGGTACTTTTTACTTCTTGATATTCTTCTTGTTCGGTCCTGCATTTCTTTTGCCTTCAAACTCTCCAGTATCTGGCATCTAATATGTGTTGAAAATGTTGACAGTTTACACCGTTATTTAGCACTCTGATTGTAATGTCTCCCTAAGTATGTTTTGAAGTCTTCAGCTGTTTTTTGCACAACTAGATACCCAACAGCATCAAGTACTTTAACATGTAGCTCACATCTGTCTATCATTAGAGTTCCCCAAGTAAAAATTCTGCAGCTTACATAATTTGACCTTTCCCAGTAGATGTGCCATTCACTTCTCCATTCCCTTGCCAAGTTATTCTGTTGTAATCCACGCACTATTTGTGGCAACATTTTCCCTATTTCTTTTACTACTGTTTCAGCTTGTCTGCACATTAGGCATCACATAGTAATAGAAATAGTCTCTTCTTCTGGAATACCTTCCAACATGGGACTGATCCCAAAACTGGCCATGGTTGAGTCCTTTATGAATTTATTGAATAAGACCTACTTCCTGCAAAGCCTTTCTTCTGCAGAGCCTTTGCACTTGTCAGGGGAAACCAGCCACAGTCTGGAAGTGGTTTGGTACTGGATTACCTTTGCATCTCCTTCTCCTCTTTGTCAGGGAAGATTGAGAGGATGGCAACAGGACGGATGCCTGGAAAAACCTGCCCAAATAGGTGACAAATTAAAATTTAAGACTGCTTTCCTCCAGTCAAAAAGACACAGGTTTCAGCTATTAAATTGTGGAGTCTGATAACACTGTTCAAGCACAGGATAGAGTAAATTTAGTGCTGGCTTCTGAATATAGAAATGTGAGGAAAAACAAATATTACATCAAAATGGAATCTGCAACAGTGAAGCCCTTACACAGAATACGTGTTAATTCCTGCTTGTAAGTGGAGGTTACCCACGCATTCAGGAGGCTATGTTTCTGCAAAGGTAGCTAACCTGTGATTCTACAGAAATTTGTGTATGAAATCTAAGGTCAGTAAAAGCCAAATTCACCTTCACTAAGAAATATTCCAGTTTATAGACACGGTATCACAAGTTACCTACTGTGTGGTTCTGAACTTAGTAATATATAAGCCCTTTGCAAGCTTTGTTTTATTGGTCTTTACAGAAGTCATGTGAAGATCAAACTGCCATCACTCCTGTTACATATTCTTTCCCTTTGTTACAGGCACTGAGATGCATCTCAGTTCTTTTTTCACAGTAACAGCCTAGACTGGAAGAGCCAGCACAGAAAGAGCATGATAGAAAACAAATGTGTGGTATCTTTGCCACAATGCAACTGTACTAATCCTTCTGTATCAGTGAAAGAAATTACTGATTAAGTTCAGGAAAACAGTTTTCCCCAGGGTAGTATCATGGAATTAGATACATTACTTGTATATTTCACTTATTCTGCTTTGATATCTTAGTATTTCTGAGTTCCACCACACTTTATTTCTTAGATCTGAAGCGTGGGTCCTTGTAAGGGTCTAGATAAAGCATTCAAACGTTACTAGTCCCACTCAAAATCTGAAGACATATTTCTTATTGATCTAGGCATGCCATCAGTCTCTTCCAGTGCACAGTTCCTTTGTTTGTCAAATATTCTTAACCCACTCTGAATTGCACTATTGCTTCCCCAAAGTGTGGGGGCTTAGGACCTGCAGTGGTATGCAGACTCGTTGCTCTCTGTCAGCATCATCTAACTTGATTTTATATTGTTTGATACTTATGGAAGAAATAAATGAAAGAAACTTGAGAAAAAAATAAATTTCCAAAAGCACTGGGTCTATATCTGAATGTTCTGTTCTAAAACACACTGTTGTTTAATAAAAGCTTGTTTCTTATTTGAATATTCCTTATTAAATAAGAAAACAGACATTAGCAAACAAAGTGATCTAAGTTACTTTGTTTACCTCTCTTCAGGAGTATGGTATTAAAATAGAAAGTGTAAGAAATTTGTGGGGGCAAGGATTAGCTTAGCAAATTGCTGCCAGGAGATGGCACCATTAACAAAATAATTTGAATGCCACGTTTGAGTTCCTCTCGACTACCTCTGCATCTGAATGCTTTGGCAATTCCAGGTGTTGTCTAAATGTGATCCTCCATATCATTTATCCAGGCAATCCTCGCATGCCAGCAAACCCAGGAATGGTGAAAGCATCCTACACACTGCATCACTGGTGACTTTTTTGCTCTTGTTGGCAGATCAGGACCTAGCAAACACAGGAAGAGGCTAGGAGGTTCTGGGCAACATTTTCCTCTCTGATAAGTATAAACTAATTTGGAAATAGGATTGAGGGGATATAGGGGTATAATATATATCCATATGTAATAGGTTGGGGGGGCTTATTTGTTTAGTTTTAAATTTTATTTTATTCTGCCATATATAGGCTGCCACTAACTCACATAAAGACCTAAAGGCAGTGTCAGAGAAGGGCTGATGTGAAGTGGACTATCTCCAATCACAGCTGCAAGAGCCAAATGCAAATATTTAAACACCCCTTCCTAGAGGCTGAAGTTATGACCTTGTCATCCTTCCATTGTCTCTAAAGAATAGGATTAAATGATTTTATATTTGCAAGCCTGCAGGGAGTCCAAACTAAAATGACAAGAATTTAAAGGCTCTGAGACCTTACCCTATCCTGCTCTGAGAGCACCCCTGTGGTCGAATTGGCTCTGTGAAAGGTGAAGGGAAGATTTTGGTTGACGACAGCAATGTCAGAATTTCACCTGTTAACTGCAGATGAACTGGAGCTTTGCACTCACACAGCTTGCAGGATCAAATCCCCAGTGTGACAGGAAGCAAAATATTTGCCATGTGTTTCGTTTCAGTTTTAAGCACTTCAGGTTTTGAATCCTCTCGGTTAAGTAATTGATGTTTGAATGCCCTGTCTCCTGCTTGGTATTTTAAAATAAACCTTGCTACAGCACAGATTATGAATCAAAACAGCTGCTGAAGCTGAAAGTGTACTTAAACAGCAAGATGGCTCTTTGTGAATCACAGTAACTAGTCTTACATATATTACCTCAGCATCCAGGGAGCTAAATTTCATATATTTTGGTTTAAAAAAAAAATTCATTATATAGATCTGGTGTTTACAGATTTTTTTTTCTTTTCTTTTTTTTTTTTTTTAAATGTCTCCCCCTTCACTTCCTGCCAAAAAACAATGAACTAAAAAAATCCCTTTTTATCAATATCTGTTGTCGAACTTGTGTTTTTCATATGCCACACCATATGAGATTATGAATAAATCTTTTGTCTTCTGCAAATACAACCAGAAGCCATCAAAAATCAATTTTTACAAGCATTCCAGTAAGCTGTTTGCAAGACAGTTGAACTCTGTCATAAAAGCCCCTCCAGGCATGGTTAAAACACATAGGTTATCACTTGTTCATTGGTTGCGTGGTGGACTTTAAAGGGGCTGAATAAAGAAAAGAAAACAAGGGCTCAAAATTTGACTTTTTAATGGGGTGTATGTTTCACTGTAAGGAAGCCAGGCCATGAAAACATGTGGGGGTAATCAATTTCCTCTGCACTAAAAATTGTGATGAAAAGACTAGATACGATTCTCTTGAAGCATGCAAGTGCCCACGTAAAATCTAGGTACAAAAAACTTCTCTAATTAAACAGAAAGGGAGGTGGTTCTCCCCTTCTCCTCAGCCCTGGTGAGGCCATGTCTGGAGCCCTTTGTCCAGTTCTGGGCTCCCCTGATCAAGAAAGACATGGAGCTCCTGCAGAGGGTTCAGCAGAGGCTACAAAAAACTAAGGGACTAGAGCATCTTTGTCATGAAGAAAGGCTGAGGGGGCTGGGCCTGCTCAGTCTGAAGCAGTGAATGCTGAGAAAAGATCTTATCAATGCATAGGAGTATTTAAAAAGCAGGTGTCAAAAGAATGGGGGCAGAGCCTTTTCAGTGGTGTCCAGCAACAGAACAAGGCACAATAGGCACAAACTGAAACACAGGAAGATCTATCTGAACATGAGGAAAATCTGCTTTACATTGAGGGTGACAGAGCACTGGAACAGGTTATCCAGAGATGTTGTGGAGGCTCCTTCTCTGGACATATTAAAAATCTGCCTGGAGATGGACCTGTGCAACCTGTTCTGTGTGAATCTTCTATAGCAGAAGAATTGGACTAGATGACCTCCAGAGCTTCCTTTCAGCCCCAACCACACTATGATTCTGTAAAATCAGAAATTATAGAAGCCTTTGCTTAAAACACACAAAATCAATCAGAAGGTATAATAAAAGGAGCATATTAATTGAAAATAAACACTAGGCACTGAAAGCAAATTAATGTAGAGATCATCAGGAGTCCAGGAGGCAAAATTACCGTATGGTGCTATTTTATTCATCAAGGAAACAGCCTAAATGAAGTAAAAGTAGTGTAATGATGTCAAAAATTAAAGAACTGGAGCAAAATTCAACAGCTGGATAAGCAAATGGAGATATGAGCAAAGATGTTCTCAACTTTTTGTTATCTCTAGAGTGAAAATGAAAATAAAAAATTGTGCATGGTCTTTGTAATCTACCAGAACTCAGAATGCATTTTTTGTCCTAGCCAAAAGCACATAGGATTGTCCCTGGCTGCTTGGAGTCATTAATAAACGTTATAGTATTAATCAGTCTTTCTACTGCACAATGATGAGCTACAACAGCCCTTGTCTTTCCTAACTTACAGTCTTACTGCTGTGGCTTACTAAACCTTGTTCTCTGACCTTCAGCAAACCCTCTAAACTACATGTTTTGAGAAGCTATATCCTCTTAAAAGCTATATTTAGTGCAAAATACGTCTTTCTGCACACATTCATGGCAAAAGACAATGGAGTCAGAGCTCTCTGTACATGCACTGGGTTTATCTGCATTTCTGCTTGCAGTTCAACTTATAGAGAATAATGGTCAAAGACATTTTAGAAAATATGTTTGGGGTTTTTTTTCCTTCCCTATTACTTTTAGTGGAATTATTCTTTGATTATTACATTAATTTAAATGAATAAGGGAGGGTACAAGTTACAGAATTGAAAGTAGGACCAGCTTTAGTTCTTTGTTTCTACTGGCCATTCATCTGAATGTCATGAGGGAATCCAGCCACTGAATGCCTGAATGTTTGGAGTATCTGGAACTGATGGGAAGCCTGAGCACTGCCCTTTAACCTTCTGGCCTCTTGGCTTACTCTTAGATTCCCTCAGAAGAGCTGAACCTTGCTGTTCAACTTCCTATCCCAGCAGCAAACTCAAACTCCATTGTTACCTAAAGTCCTAGAATATCTCTGAAAAGTGAGCTCTCTGCTTTACAATTTAACCCTTCAAGCACTGAATTAATGATGCAATCAACTTGCACTGGAGCAGAAGTTTTGTCCTCCTTTTTTAAAATCAGATTGGTTTTTATTTAATACAATGGAGGAGATGATAAAATTCTGGAAAAAGAACAAATATCCTAAATGTAATACCTTTTTTTATCTGTCCCTATTTATGAAAATCTTAGAAATTCATCTGTCTTCAGAAAGATGGGGAAAGACTTTATGTCTTCCCTCAGCAGAATGTCCCATCAGCTCCATGCCTCTCATTCCACCTGCTGCAATTTGCAAGCAAACTGCTATCAAGTAGGGATTCCACTGCTAGAGCAACTAGAGCTTATAGTTGTAGTCTTGTATCTGCAGTCCCTAGAATAAAAGTAGAGGAGCGAAAGTAGGGGAACATCTTAGACTTGAAAACAAGGTGGATTTTGCAATCTAATGTGATTATGTTTACATTCTGGAAGCTATGCATTGATAGATTCACACATTATGTGCATTTTTCCAAGGAGAATATAGAATTAATAAAACACTCCATCAAAGAAGCAAATAATTATAACTAGGCAAGTCAAATTGAATATTGTCTTGCATACTAAAAAAGCTGGAAGGGCTGTGAAACAACTAGGGCAACCTTGCTGTGAGGAGGCTTCACTGTGTTAGCCTGAGTTAAGATGGACCTGAGGGGCAGTAGTGTGCAGAAAGTGCAAAAGCAAGGAGGTAGATTCTCAGTGAGAAATCCAGAAAACAAAGGGACAAAAAAACCAAGGATGAGGCTCATAGAGACAATTGGGGGTTTTTTAACTCGAGAAAAAATGATACATAGAGCCACTCTAATTTCTTCCACATGATAGATGTAGAATCTCATCCTAGTTATATTCCCTATCAAGTGCAAAACCTTTTGATTGAATATTGTGCAAAGAACTTCAAGTCCCCCATCCTCATTGAGAGGCTGGAAGTTGTTTGGTATAGTATCTATGGAACTCTTTTCCACAAACTTCAGGCATTAACTTCTGTCTGATTCATTTTTCTGTTCTCATTATTCTGTTTCAGAGTTTATTCAAGGAGAAAAAGAGAAGTATTCCACGTGCTGGAATAGAATTGCACTTTTGCTGACCCTGATCTTCAGGTCTGACAAAGAAATCAGCTGTGCCCGCAATCATCCCCCAAGAGCTTCAATGTAAAAAATCACCTAACCAACAAAGAGGCAAACAAACAAAACATTGATTGGTTAACAGTGGACTATTTTTCATTTAGTTCTTTGTCTCTGTAGTCCTGGCCAAAACCTGATTTGGAGACCAGCCTAACAGTCATGAAAGGCTTACCAACAGTAGTGCAAGTTGTACCTGAAAGCCATTGAGGCACACTTTGATTCCAGGCTTTACATAGACGTGCTTTGAGGCATGTTTCCTTGTACTCCAGACATTTACCAAGTCTACTAAGCTCAGTTTCTCTGTAATTTTAGTTAATTGTCACACTTACTAGTGCTGCTCTTTACTTATGTTTTGATGCAAATTTTAGTCTGGATTGCAAAACTTTAGGTCCATCTGCCCATGCAAGGTTACAAAACCCTATGACTTTAAACAGAGCCGCCTAAAAATAACAGAACTGGGGTAATGTTGAAAGGCTTTCCTCTCCTTCCTGCCCAATTCACTGAGAGAATCTGATGACTGTTTTGGAAAGCAGATCACCAACATGTAGAACTCTGGAATCGCAAGTCAAATATCTGAGTGTTCGCTCAACTCTTCATCCTTCCAAAGTACCTAATGTAAGGAAACATGGGGCCTCAGGATGAAACCTTGAGAGAGGAGCACCTTCCAGCACTAAGTTAAAATATCTCCTAAGAGTTCAGCCATAGGCAAGTACTCTGCTGGTGACCCTGAGCAAAATTTCTCCTTCAAATTTCACAGTCTTGGTAAAGGCCCCTTCTCCCTTGTAGGAGTCTGTATTAATGTAGTCTTCGAAGCTGAAAATAAAAGTGGTCAAATATTTAACATCTGAAGTTTTCTATGCAGAATTTTTTTTCAAGTCAAGACTACCCTTCCAGAAAAAATAAAATAGCTAAATCACAAATAAAAAATCAACCAAAACAAATAAACAAAAACTCTATGAGAGTTTAACAAACTTACGTTTCTGAGACAGATTTAAAAAAAAAAAATCAGTTTTCTTTTCCAAGAAAAAAAGTTGAGGCCTGCAACCCTGCAGTTTTTGACAAGCAGTATTTCATGCTGGTTATAGGTTTAGTTAGATTTTCTCTGATTGCTTTAATCAAAGTAGGCAAGCCAGTTCATTAAAAGGGGCATGATCATGAAAGGCATATATTGTATATCTGATAAATATCTTAAGTATAAACAAATTAATTATTAGGAAAAAAATTCTTCACTGAAAGCATGGCCAAGCATTGTAATAGGCTACCCAGGAAAGTGGCGGAGTTACACTGGAAGTGTCCAAAAAACATGTAGATGTGTCATTAAAATCTTGGTTTTGTGATACAGTCGGCAGTGTTAGTGCTGGGGCTTGATGATATTGGACATCTTTTCCACCCTTAAAGATTCTATGACATAATCTTTCATAGTTATTTGAAATGGGGATGACAAGACACACCTTCTAGCCAGTGGTGTAGTGGGTCAATAAAATGTCATTTTTTTTCCCAAAGTTTACCAATAAGATAAAATTAGAGGTAAAAAAAAATAAAAACCTTTAATAATACTGGATCCAAGTTATCAGAATTGTTTACCACTTATAGACAGTTCAGATACACTAAGATCTGAATAACGTCCAGAGAAGTGACGCATTCTTGTTTTCACATGGTTCCACAGCTGTTTTTTTTTTCTGAAGTACAAAAAAAAGCATAGAAAAGAAAAGCCAAACCACTGGGATAATCATTCTTCTAAAACTGGATTAAAATCACTAAAGCAATCAAACAAAATTGTAATTGAATCAATGTTTACCAATAATTTTGCTATATTGTACCTTGAATTTAATTTCTATTCTCTACCTAGAGAGCTCTCTCTCTTTTTTTTTTTTCCTATGTTTTGTCCCTACCCAAAATTATCTACCTAGAGAGCTCTCTCTTTTTTTTTTTTTTTCCTATGTTTTGTCCCTACCCAATATTTCTTTCTTCTTCAGGCTTTTTATCGCACACTGTGAGGCCTAAAAGCTCCTTCTAAACCACAAAGGAACCGTGTGTACATCACTTCCACATAATTTAATGGAGAACATTAAAATGAATATTTAGACTTTAATCATCAAACTGTACCTAAGATATATCTAAGAGTATATGAGTGGTGCAAGGTTCTGGGAAAGGAAGGCAAGGTGGGGTAAGGCAAGGGAAGGAAGGCATGGCAAGGAAAGGATATTTCTGTAACAGCTTTAAGGTCTGAATGTCCACCTTTTCTTCTTAAAGTTGTGTTATTATTTGTTATTGATATTATGTTAATATTACATCATCCCCTTTACTCCACCATTAAGGATCAAAACGTGCAAATAATACCTTAGCCTCAGGGCAGCTGGTCAGCAGAAAAAGATTTTTTTTCTGGAAGAGTTTGAAACCCATATAATAACAGAACCATTAAAGTTCCCTCTGCACATTTTCTTCATATTTGAAACACCTTGTATGCAGCTATTCTGTGACAGAGGTTATGGTCTGGTTATCACTAGTTTATGATATTTCCATTACTCCAGAGATTTTATAGAAACTGGAGAAATCCAAGGATGGAGAATCCAATGGCAATGCATAACAAACAACCATCTTTCTCACTCTTGTATCAGCACAATTGGTTTTTATCACTTTACCCTAGGAATTAAAAGTGAAGTAAATTAATAAAACTCATTACAGAAAGAATTTTGATAACTGCACTCATTAGCATATCTGAGTTTGTTCTGTGTATTAGCAGCACCAATGCTAGGCTGAGGAGTAGCAAAGAGCACCTGTCAAAACAAAAGAGCTTCACGCCTCACAAGTTTAAGCCCCAGGTAAGAAACTCGGCCTTGTGGATAGGCTGAAAAGAAGGTGTTGCAACCTGAAACGAAATAGACTTGTAAGAGAGAAAATGAGATCCCTCTGGGTGCCAATAGTCCTCTGTTTGCCATGATTAAATCCTCTTTGTTTCGTTACATACATCAGTGGAGAAACAAACAATGAGATCGAGATAAAGAGCTTGCAACACATCTTTCTCTCTTTTTCCCTCTCCATCAAAATTGCCACCTTTTTCCTTGGACAGGCTTAAAAGAACTGCCTTGCTCAAATGAAATTGATGAGACCTCTGAGCAGGTGTACAAGACAGTTTTTGGCTTTAAAAAGTGCGAAGCACTTATGTCAATGACCTGATCAAATGATAAGCATGCTGGCTTCCTTTGCTCTCTAATTAGTTTTCTCTCTTGAAGAGAATACCTAGCATTGCATGATGCCTAAACTAAGTCTTTAAGTCTTAACACCAGCTGAAAGTCAATGAAATAATGCTTTTCTAGGAAAATAAACCATTGTGGAGTATATGCACCTCACCAGAATTACAAGAGTATTGTAATTCTCCAGCTTGGACCAAATGTTTATTTCAGCAATTGTCTTAAGTATTATTAAAACAACATAGAGTTTCATTGTTAATGCCACACAGAATTTCTTTGTCTAAACATAACAAAGATGCTGGCAGCACAGTGGCTACATAAAGCTGGCAGGAACTGGAGTCAGATAGACATACATTTCAATTATCTCTTTGAATCAGTAACTTCATTCAGAGACATTTATTATCATGTACTGTATTGTAAAGCAATTGCAAATAATTGTGCAACCTCTTCACAAACACCGATTTCTCCCTGTAGAAGTAGTATAGTCCAGTGAGGGAGTGACCAGATCAAGTAATGAGTATACACTGAAATAATAAAAAACCCTTTGCACTTTATTTTTATTGAAGTGGAAGGCGTTAGCATCAATACTGTTCAATGGTAATATACATCCTGTAATACTGAAGTGCAAAGCTGAATGCTAAAAATGAATGCTTCTTTAGCAGAGGTTGATTGTGAAAGAGTAGAGTTAACAAGCAATTTGTACTTAGGGATATTATCTTTTTGTTTTGTAAAGTTAAAGTAGTTTGCAAAGCTTCCTCCTCCTTAACCTGTTTCTATTCTACAAATGATATGGATATACTACTTCTGTTAGTAAAGATATATACAGGACAGACATCACTGCGGAATTAGTGTAGAACTAATTGCAGTAACAGTTTGTGTTATTGAAGCTAAACTGATACTCAGCTTAGGTATCCTCGATGAGGTGAGATAAGGGTTCACTCAGGTGCAGATACACAATACAGTTTAGAAAAAGAGAAGCTAGGCTAGTCTGATAATTACACTTTTTTTTGTTGATGACTTCCTCTCAATGGAAGAATAGGATTCCACAAATGAAGTATGCCTTGCTGTGTTTATTTACCCACACACACAGACACACCCCCCCACAAGCACCTGGATATAAACAGTTCTTGCTTTCAGACTATGGAGCCTTTTCTTGCTTTGGCCTCAGCCTATGGTTACTTTGGCTGACTCTAAGGAGCTTAGAGTCATGAAATATTATTTGTAGAAACATCACCACCAACAGAAGAGCATGCTGTTATGAGTTAAAAGAAATACACAAATGAAAGACTAAGAATGGAAATGGGGCTTCAAAACTTAACTGATGATAAGTAAGAAGATTCTCAGTGGACTAAGCTGAGTAAACTTTAGGTCTTTCGTTACTTTAAATGTCTAAGTCTGAAACTGCATGTTTATATTTTGTGACAATTTTTTAATCAATATTTTCTTGTGCCCTCAACAAATATAACAAACTTCTAAAATCCACCTAGAGTTAGGATTTTAAGCTAATATAACATAAAGGACAAGGCTGTGGTGATCCTCATAGTGTTATTTTATGTAATTTCTGTGATCCACTGGAACAGCTACTGCTGAAATAAGCATTTCATGGTGAGCAAAAGTAGGGCATTCATGCTGAATCCAGTGGGATGTGGCAGCTTCTTTTCCATGGTGTGTTTTGCAGTCTGCTGAGGGACTGGAGATTCAATAGTTTATGGCACCAAATATTTGGAATTTCAGCTTTGGATTTCAGTTCTCATGGAACCCTGAACTGACCCAGTCTTGGACAGTTCTTACCCCTGCAGTGACCTAGATAGCAGACAACCACTTACGACCAGGCCATCGTCCAGCTGTATCACTGCTGTGTTGAGATGTACAGTATAAGAGTGCTAAAGCAAAAGAAATGCAGCATAATTATATATTTTATTTATTATTGGGGGCATTTTAAACTTTCAGAGGGAAAGATTAGTTGTTATGAATATTTAAACTGGAAATACTAATCACACAGAAGAGTTTTAATTCTGCTGTTGCCATTGTCAGTCAAGCTCAGAATTCACACTTGATCTCTCTGTAAAGGCATAAAATAAGAAAAATTTAGATTCTCTCTCCTTACAGCACACACTTACCCCCTAGTGCTGTCCTGCCATAGACACTTCCAAGACATAAGGTAAAAAGGATAGAATATTTCAGTGGGCATAAACGAGTAACTTCTTCAGTTAGGGAAACTGGGCTTAATACGGCAGCCAACACCCAGCCATTGTGATGAGAATCTGATGGATTGTTTTATTCCCACAGGATGATCCAACAAACTGGTGTATCCATTTCATTTGCATGACCCTGAATAGTCAAGGAAATTTCATTTTTCCTTTTACAATTCCTGTTTGTTTTACTATATCTACTGTAGGGATAATCCATTATAGAAGCGAGCACTTCTATTTCCCCATGAAGATGGTGGTATTAATACAAACCAGAGAAGACAAAGCTTATGTAAAACATGGCATGAGAAAGACAAATACTGAAACATGTTTTTAAAAATGATAAGAATATCAATCACTTTAAAGTAGAAAAGGACCAATATTTGCATTTGTAACAAGAAAAAGTTATGGGTTTCTTGCTTTGGTTTTGAGTTTTTTTCCTTTGAGAAGAAAGATGCAGAAAAGGGCACTGTATTAGCTAAATATTGTACCTTGGAACATCAGTCATTTTCTACTCAATAATACTGAAAGGGTCTAATTTATAAGTTTTTCCATTTCTCTGTTATGCTGGTTTGTAAGTTCTGACATTGCTACTGGTATGTTAATGAGAAGCTAGTGTTCCATTAAGAGTAAACCATATGCTCTACCGCATACTGTGAAAGAGAAAGCATATAATGTGACTGTTGCCTTAGTAACACATTAATTCATTTTGTCAGTGTTGGCACAGATCATTTCATTTATAAGAAAACAAGTATAATAGTTTACCACATCTATAATATTTACAGTGTTTCTGTTACAAAACAGTGACAAAATGAGTTTAAAAAATAGAGTTGGGATAGTATTATTAAAATGTGGAATTTGTGGTAAAAATGTTCCCATACAAATTAAAAATAAGATTGGTGTAAATTTCTTTTCACATTATAGCACCAAACTGTGTGGTTTTTTGCATATTTGTATTCCACTAATAATATGCATAAAAATATAGTCCATGAAAAGCCACAAGTACATTAGCAGTTTTTAATGAATGCTAAACAAAATATATCATACAACAGTTCTGTTAAGTTACAACCATTAAAACCTAATTGTATGTTAGTGTGTTATTCATAACAAAGCTAAACATTTCTCTCTTTTATCTGGTCTTCCAGATGTTTCTTAGAATTTTAACACTGCTAAAATGCTGTAATTAAAGTATCCTGTTCCCTTAAGTGATCATATCTTACATTTTATTCATTTAAGACATAAGTACATATGAATATATATATATATATATATGTGTGTATGTGTGTAGACATAAATGATACTTAATGTGAATTGAGGGACTGCAAATATTTGATAAGGAAAAGAAATGCAGAAGGAGGAAAGGTAACTCCTCTCATTATAGTCTGAACTACAGGGCCAGCATTATAGTCTGAACAAGTAGGGCCAAGACCTTGAGAATGGTCTTGGCCCTACTTGTTCTTAGATCATTGTACATCTGTAAATGCATGTTTTTAACAACAAACCTTTTACATCTGGAATGCACTGAGAACCTTATACTAAAATAGTCAGCATTATATTTTAAGACCACTGTCATGAAAAAAGTATTTTTCTAGTGTGACTACTCTTGGTAGAAGAAGCAGTTAATAAGTCATCATCAATGTTTACAGCTCTTTAGTTATTTGGACTAATGAACATATCCTATAAATGTTCAGTACAATTCAATTTCTTGTCACAGTTTAGATAGTGGGGCAATTCACTTTCTCAAAAATAAAGAAGAAATAATTCTTAAACTGCTTTTGGACCATACCTAGCAACTCTTTAATGATGTGTTTTTGGTTTTTTTTTTTAAGAAGATTAAGTTAAACAGCATTATGGAACTTTCTAATATATCTCACAAATTATTTCCATAAAACCTTATTAAGTCTTCTGAACAGCTTTGGAAAAGTTAAAAGGAAAAACTTATGGTATTACAATGCACAACAGTTTGCCTCTGGAATACAATAATGGAAAATAATCAGAATAATAGAAAACAACATTTGAATACTATAGCTAATTTTTGTAGTTATTTAATATTTTATTTTATTTATTGAAGAATAAAAAGAAATCTTGTAAGTCTGAAATAAGACTTCTTTTAATTGAAGGCTATAGCCATTAACATGCATTTGTCACCTGTACAACCAAATTCCATTTCTAGACTAAGATCTTAGTATTTTTGATTAATAATTTGCAATTCAAAGATTAATGAATATGATTGCTCATATTCAATGGTTCTCAAACAATATAGGTGGCATATTTAATAATCTCTAGATATAGCAAATAAAACCAGCTATAATTATGAAGAGCTAATAGAGTAGCTAAAATCTCCTGTAGATGCAATACTACAAGCCCAGTTCTGCATTATTGGTCGCTTTTTATAGATGTCTGCTAACATCCAGCATGTGGTTAACTTGGCTGAGGAAATAAAATTTTACATTTTCTTAGCTTCTAAAATGAAATTCCATGCTGGAAGCTAGATGTTGTACTGATATAAGCTCACATGGTAACACTGAACACTTCATATTTCTAAAGACCATATCTAATAAAGAAAACAAGAAGGAGAAAAGCTTGTGAGCATGAGGGTTGAAGAACTTTTATGGGAGCTGTACAGCACATTTGATCCAAAGACTGTGTAGTGCACTCAAATTTTCTTTCACCTCATGATCAGACATCACACCACCAATATGACAGGAGAAACAAATCAATAATCTCTTCATGTATATACAGAATGTATAAAATAGAGAAAGAGTGGCGACTTACAGAATAAATAAATAAATTCTTTACCTCTTGTAGAGTGCAATATCAGTTACTTTCCAAAGTTCTCAGGACTCTGAACTTTTGGAATACTTTGGCTCTGACTGATTTCTGACTACTTAAGATAACAAAGAAAACTCAATATACCTAGTTTATCATGTTGTTCTTTTGACCTAAGTATTGAAGATATGTTTCACTATCAGACAGAATGGTGTGTCCTCTCTTTAGATGATTTTACATGTTTCACAACTGTTATGGAGAAATGATTAAGTATGATTACAAACATATGTACTAAATACATATTACACTAAACCACCACCACAAGTTTTCTCTGCAGGCGTCACTATGTTAATGTATATGAAAGCTTAAATCAATGAATGAAAGTTTTCTAGCTACACCATATCACCACTTATTCAAGGTTTCAATATTGACTACTGTTTCATAAAAATCATAGTTATGGGACTTTCTGTAACAGCTGTTATTGTTATTTTCTTTGTACAAGCCAAACCAACTAATATTGGATCATTTATACAAACAGTTCCAAAGACTATTTTTCAAAAGTGGCTACTGAAGTTTAGAACACAAGTGTGTATCTGCACATCATTGAGGAAACCTATTCTCAAGAAATGTGCTTTTCTGAGCGTGCGCTTTTAACAAGCAATGAGATCCAAGTGTGTCTATATTAAACTGAATATTAGACTATTATCTGAACACAGACCTGGGGTAAACTTTGCCCTGATTTCTTCAACATCATGGACATGAAAGATCTCTTGCATTTCTGTTGGAGATCTCACATTGCTTACCAGTCCTTTAAAGGCAAGTTAAAGGACAATTTTAGCATCCTACTTCTTTGAAGGAAACATGGCCAGGTAAGTAGATGGAGCAGTGCCTTCTGCTGAGTTGCTGATGCTAAATCAGCATTTAAATCCATTTCAAAATATTGGATACTTTTGAAAATCTCTGTCAGAATTTTATGTTTCTCATTTAGTCAGTAGTAAGAAGAATTTTTGACCTGTGGAGTACAGAGCAAATTCAGATTCATGCCAAAAGTTTTAAGTGGTGGCCCCAAAGTGTTCTCTCCAAAAATGACAGTCTGCCCCATAGACACAGTCACTGCTAATCAACATATCTACATACTTTAGACTGCATGTTTCCTACTAATTTTTTTTCAAGCATTCTGGACCTGACACTGTGCATAACACTATACACTTACTCTACATGTGTATAAAAGACCTGGGCTAATGTTTCAGCATTCCTGATGGGGCACAAAGAATAGCCAGGAAAAACAAAGAGAAGCGAAGTTTTGTGTTGGATTCTCAGGGGAAACCTGCAAAACCTAGTTCTTCTCTAGTAACTCACCTGAGTACTTACAAATACCATTTGACAGCTGAAATAAAAAAAAAAAAAATTAAAATACTTTAAAACTAAGGTACAAGCTATTATACCCAATAATTATTGTCTTAATTGTTGGACATGTGTCAAGCAACATTCACAGCAGCAAAACTTAGGTGGCTTCCTGCAGTGTTTGCCTCACTATAATATGCCATTTCACTTCTAAAGCACATTGTGAACAAACAGCTGTGTTCTGCTGTCTTGACACTGTCCCTGCATGCTGGAGGGACAGGACAACCAGCTATAGTAGCTACTGTAAGAAGACACTCTATTCCTTAATATTATTCAGTCTGCCTCTACCACTGCTTTTGTCCAGAGCTCATCAACTAGATAAACACAGCTTATGAAAAACAATTAGTAAAGATATGGGAAGCTGTCAGAAAGGATAAAGAATCTTAAGTGCAACATATAATGTTAGAATGTTTAAAAGCTATCGTCCTCTAGTCAGTGGCAAAATGTTTAGCTTGTGACAACCTTGCAATATGTCCATGATAGCATGTAAACACAGTAGAGCTAGTTGTATCTGGCACACAAGCACTCTAACTTGCTTCTGACAGCCAGATCACCAGAAGCTTATTTAGATTTAGGGGGTGGTGGTGATGAGTCTTTGCCAGTTGTAGAAATAGTAGCCTAACAACTTGTAATACATATAATTACTCTCCATATCCCCTGGTCAGCATATCTTCTGATATGTAAATTAGATGGAGCAAGCAGATGTATAACCTAGGAAGCATTCCAGATTCATCTTGATAAAAGTATGGTATTCATACTGGGCATGGTTCCTTTGTCTATAACAATGACACACCAAAAATACATGCAATGTAAAAATAAAGCTATTGATCATTTCCAGGGGTACAGTCTACATGGAATATTTTTATTCCACCTGTCATATCTAATAAGCAGTATTATTTGTCAGCATCACACTAAGGTAAATATGTGACAAAAACACAGGAAGAGACAATAGAACCTGCAATGTCTTATAAAGAAATTCCTACAGCTTTGAATTTACCTAAAAATAAGAAACTAGGAAAAGATGAAGATAAAAGTGGTAAAATTCATGGCTGAAGGAGTTACTTTTATGTGCATTTGAAAGATTTAGAAAGCTCTCTACCTACCTACCTACCTACCTACTTACCTGCCTATTACAACTTTTTCCTGCAGTAACACTGAACCATAGACTCCTAGAATGGTTTGGGTTGGAAAGGGACCTTAAAGATCATCCAGTTCTGCCTATCTCAATGTCCCAAGCCCTGACACTAGATAACACAGAGAGTCCTAAAGGAAATTATTTTTATTTCTTAGGGAAAGGAACAGCCATGGGGCACTTAAACCACCCTTTTTTCTTTTTTTCAGTCAATACTAGGGCTTACTGAGCCTTTCTGGTATTTTAGCTAACTTCTAAAATAGTGAAAGTTAACATGCATGATCTATGCTATCACTTGTACTTAAAGTAGTATAGGCACAATTTTAGGGATTTGGGTCCTTTTTTGTTTTGGGGTGGAGGTTTGTTTTATATTGTGTTCTTTTTTGTCTCTCATGACGGTGCTTATGCTTGTGAAATGAACTAGTTTATTGGACATATTTAGATTTAGGAACACGGAGTATAGTAAATCCTGTATTTTAGGAAACATCATGATTTGGCATATTGTCACACACAGGAAAAATCAAACCTTTTTCTTAAGATTAACTTGTTGACACAGCTAAGATATCTTTATAAGACATGATTTTCACTGTTTAATGATGCATTTGAAATAATGTAGCAAATCAAATCTGTACTCAATGTGACTGTTGAGTGCTCTTATTCTTTAGGTATATTATCAGAGCATTGTAAAAGAAGAGCATTTCTTTGATAACTCATGGAATAACAATGGGTTTTTTGTTCTTGGCCAGATTCCCCAAAGAGAATTGAATTGCAAGGTATGACTTTTTCTTTGTTTATACATTTGTTCTGTCATATTAGAATGTATTATTGTAATGGGGTTAAGGCTATCATAAATTTGAAATTATTTTTCAATTTTCAAGATGTTTTGGATCAAACCAACTACTGCAAAAGCATTCCATGAACTCATTGCTGGATGTTTCTGGATGCGCTCAGGTATCTTGTTTTAGTATCAGCAAATTCAACACATTTTATATTGCTTTAAATAACATGTCTAATGCTTATTGGGAAAAATATTAAACAAGGATAGAGTAATCTGATTTTTTTTTTTTCATAGTTTCTGTGTTTGGTTAGAATGTTTCTAATGCAAGCATAAAACATGCATGTATTTATTGACCTGATTCGTTCTACTGAATGTCTGAGTGAGTGGTGGGAACTGATACAGAAAATGACATTTTTTTTTACCAGGCCATCGGGTGGGTAATGGCATATTTTCCTTACTTTTCCAACTTCTAAGATTCTTAGTTTTCTTAACTACTGACAGTTCTGAGCTATTGCCTTCATTTTGTGCATCTTCAGACTAACCGGGAACAATTACCTTGACCTTCTCTTAGAAATATTTTCAGAACTGCCTTGAGTGAGCTGTCAAATAGAGGAACCCTTCTGAGGAAAATTTTCAATTGAGTGAGCAAACTAGATAGCATGCAGTGCATATTTATAAGCTGGACAGTTTTCTACTGTTCCTGTAAGCTTTACAAAGGAAAATTTCAAATATTTATTTGTTTATATATATTAGCTTGATAAAATCCAGGAGATGAAGAATGGACACTCTGTAAGAATAAACTATAAGTGCTCTCAGTGCACAGGTGGTGAAGTGAAAATTCAACAATTTTGTCACAACCTAAAGAAAAATGATCTAGAATACACAGAGAGATTAGTTAGATAAAGAGACAACTAATAGGTTCTAATACATGTAAATAATTTTGTAGTTTATGTGAAATTTTGAGGAAAGCACTTTCAGTTCAGTTTACTAGTCTGACCTTTATGTAAATCTTTTTATAGTTCAAAAAATGTTTTAATGTTTATTTTATGGACAATTTTTCTGATTTCTAAATTCTCAGCATCACTTTCTCTTTGATCTGTTTGCTGCATCTCTATTTTTCAAATTGCTATCTAAATAAATTAGGGTTTCCTATCATATCTTTCTTGTGAACAGCCTTTTAAATTCATGGGAATGAGAGTTGCATCAGGTCAGTCTTGCTATTTCTTCCCTTAAAACCTCAGGCTTAACAAGCCAAACAGAAATTAAAGAAGGCCTTCTATGCACAGAAGTTTAATCTCTAAATTTTCTGTTTGCTTATTTTCTATTATGATCTCAATATTAGTTGGCTGAACTACCGTGCAGGTGATTGAAAAAGTAATATCAAAGGAAAAGCTGCTTGCATTTTTTGAGATAGTCACCAGAGGGCATTTATGGACTAAGTCAAGATAAATTTCTGCATTCACTGTGGGAATGCTGAGAAGCGTTCTGAATGACACCTTATTGCTATCAAAACTAAATCACTACTTTTATAAATGGAAAGATTTGATTTAAAATGAGATCCTAATTACAAAGAGTAAAGAAAGAGAGATGACCAATATAATTTTTGGCTTCCCTGAAATTATTTGACGGCACTATAGATGTCAGATGGCATGAATATTCACATCACCATGGGAAAAAATGTAAAATGTAACAGGAAAAGGAAAAAAAGGTAGCAAACAATGTTTTCTTTCTTTCACCATTTTACAAATATGTAGTTGGAGGAAGCAGATAGTTCTTTTAAAGACTACTGCAATGGAGAATTGAAGTAGAGCACTGGTTTTTTTTTAAGAGACAGTTTCATCTTTTATGTTGGAAGATGTGCTAATTATTATAAAATAGCTGCTTTTTAGTGAATATACTAATAAATAGTCTAATCAAATGATGACAACTTTGAGGAAATAGTTAGGGATCAGATATTAAAAATATCTGTGATATTCAAAATGTAGGGGCAGGTCCAGAATATAAATTTACTTAAATAATGATACATTCATTATTAACCAATTTTGACTATCAGCTTCTGTGAATATGTAAAACTCTGTATTTCATGTATGACTATATTTCATGATGAAATAATATTTTTAGAATACCTTCTATATCAAGAAGGATGTCTTTTTGGCCCAGATCTCCCAAAACAGAGGTCTTGTCAGTATGGACGTTATAAAATAAAACTGAAATCCTTAAGAGACATGCATAGACAGGAAACCATATAAAAAGTAAAGCTCAGCTTTGATGGTGGAACTAAATACCGTGGAAACTCAAGTTTTATTTTTCAATAGAGAAGTAAATGGAAAGAAAATGCAGGGTGAAAAATATTTGCAAAATTAAGAGAAAAGTTCTAAAGATCAGTTAAAGAATAAAAAGTTCACTTTTTTGTGGATATGTGCACTCTCCTGAGTTCCTAGTTACTAGGATTCAGTGAACATTATTTTAGAAAACACTAGTTTTAAATTTCACATTGTTGCTCTAGCTTTATCATCCAACTTTTATTCTAAAGAGAACACAGGCACTGGTAAAAATAAATTTGAGTCTGAAACCTTTTGCAGAGAATTGCCATATATTTAGTAACAAACAAATCCTTCTTTTTTTGGTAACATGGGTATATTGCATGCTCTTTCTTTTACCACACTTTTTTTGTCCCCTTTGAGAAAGGCTATACATTGTTTACATGTTGCTTATTTCAAAGCAGCATTTTCATATGAATTTGTAAGGCAATGCTTTCAGAATGTAACTCAGAGCAAGTTCAAAACGTTTCCATGCTCTCCATTTGTATTGTACAATCACACTAGAGTAGTCCATGCCATATTGCACCATGTCTTCAGTCACCTTTCATCCCTTGAGAGTGAATACAGATATTCCTCCAAAGGCTCTACACTGACTAAAAATTTTAACTTAGCTAATGTAAATCAGATATTTCCAAGTAAAAATAAAAAATACCACAATAAATATATTGACTATGTAATAGAAATGCAAAATAACCAAAATCATATACTTGAAATACTCTAGTTGCAGCCAGAACCTTCATTTGTATGTCAGAGAAATTTTGAGTTAACTCATTTAATGGCTCAAAGTTCAGGAGAATCCTCCTGTTTCAGCATTGCATGAAATATCTCCAAAAAAGGGTTACTGCTGGCAATGGCTTGCTCTTCTATGTCACCCTGAAGGTTCAGGTGTTTTCAATTCTTGATGGTTTACTCCAAGTTAACTATAGACCATCAACAGAGCTGCATTTAAGCTAGAATAATGAATTACATGGTAAAAGTACACTTGCTATATTGTACAAAACAGAATTCACTGACTCTTACAATGACATTACAGGCAGCAGAAAAGAGACATGATTTCTGAAGCATCTTCTTGATGATCATACATTTCATTGGTAAAGATTTAATTTGATCTGTATTTAATTTCCTCTTATTAAAAGTATCCTCCCAGAGGCTGAGTATTTAATAATGCAACTATATTCAACAGATAAATAAATTAAAAAGACATGTTAAAGTTGCTGTTTCTTTGGCCACATAATCATTCAGAGCTGTGAATTATATAGTAGTCTCTTACCTAGTTCTCTGAAAGTAGTGTGACACTGCATGGAAATCTGCATTTTACATGCTAACTGCTTTGGAGTAACTAGTTCAGTAATATTATAGATTTATCTACATATATATTCAGATGTATATGCGCATATATATATATATATGCCCATACATATGATTCTTTATAAATGACCTAATTTTTATGAAGTTATCATAGTCCTAGAATACTTGTGCCACAAGGAGCTATGCACACTCCTAAAGGACCTTGAATACATGCAGTCTTCAGGTATATCACTTCATGAACAAAATTCAGGTGTCATCAATGTCAGAGGAGAAACTTGGTGAATAATTTGTTTCTCTGTGATATAAAAAAGCTTTTAACTAGGCTGCTGTGTTCAGGAAAAAAAAAAAAAAGCAGAGTCTGGAGTTTGCCATGGAAAAGAAATGTGACTACAATCAGGAAAAAGGGACTGAGAAGTAAGAATTTCACAGTCTGGAAGAATGGGAGAGATCTAATGAGAATTATCTGGGAGACAGTGGAAAGAGAATGTAGAGGAAAGAAAACAAAGAATCAATGGCTCTAGGACTTGAGAAAACAAGGTTAGTGAGACACAAGGACAGTGCAGAATTTCTTCAAGCCACTGCATTTCAACAAAGTAATCATCACAATCATTTTCACATGGAAATGTAACATATTATGTAAACAATCTAAGGTTATCTTAACTAGTCATTAACCTAACTGGACCGACATAAGAGAAAAATGAATAAAAGTGATGTAGAATTACTAAAAGAGAGACAAAAATGACTTGGACTGAAAACAAATTGTTAAGCTAACAGATTACCCATTTCTCCTGGGATTTGAGCAGGATCTGATGCTACTTAGCATTTTTATTAATAACACCAACCAAAAAAAGAATTGTTTTGAAATTTTCTAATGACACAAGAGAGAGATTCATAATCAAAGTGTTCCACAGGACAGCATTAAGATACTAAGGAGTGAAATTAGAGAATTGTGAGGAAACATACATGATAAATCATTATCTGGAAAAATCAGAGGAAGAGAAGCACTTCTTGGATTTAATAGATTCGTGTTCATTGCCAAGGGATAGCTAAAAAAGCAGAGACAATCCTCTACTTTACCAACTTTGGATTTATCAAGTATTTCCAGAAAAGCCATGTACCTGCTAAGGCACAAGAAACTGGTAGGATCATTTTAGTGTTGTATATAGCTGTGGTCATCCATAGTCATTGGAGATAAGCTCATACTGAAGCTGGTGAAGAGAACTACTGGAATGATTTGAGGTGGATTTTACGGGAAGAGATTAATAGAAATTGCCTTGGTTAGTACAGAGAGTTGTCCCAAACAGTTCAGGAACTGTTTGGGAATACCAAATGGGAATACCAGTGTGAATACCAAGAACACCCTGCCTGCAGTGCAGCCAAGCTGCTTAGCCAGCTTTAAGGGCTTGATAAACGTGCACATCTATATTGCTTGTCTGTGTGGTGGCATTGTGATGGACAAAGTGATTCTGAAGCTCCTTTCCAGGAACAGCAGCAGAACTGAGTATAAACTTTGGCACGAATGGAGCCAGAGCCTGTATAGGCCTGTAGGTGAAAATTGTTTGTTCTTTTTGTGTTTACTAGATGTGCAAATGCATGGAATTACACAGCATGGCTAAAACATGCAGCGTTCGGATACAAAATAACCCTGTTTCTCATCTAAGCTACTCACTTAGAGGAAACTGTAAACTGTAAGCCATGGCATTTGTTTCTAGTCAGACATGCTCTAATCCCCATGATTATGGCATTCCATCACTACCATTAGAGATTTTTAGTGGAATAAGAGGAATTTTACTGTAAGAAGTGCTAAATGCAGATTTTTATTTATATTGATTGAAATAAATATTTTTAAAATATTTTTTTTAAATAATAGTGAAGAAGCATGAACAGAAAGAATTTTTGGATGCTGTAATTTATGACTTCATAGCTGACAGATTGGCTGACAAAGACTGATGATGCTATGGATAATAGATCTGTTCCCATCTGTGGGGAGAGAAACACTTTGAATGGCAGTTTTGGAACCTCTCTGCTAGACAAAGGTAGCAGCAGAATGCTAGAAATATCTGAGGTTGAAGTGGAGAGATGAGCAATTCAAAGGTTTAAGAGGACTTATTGTCCTTCCATATAAGGAAAATAACAGTATTTTTTTTCTTTTTTTTTTTTCTCCTGTCTATGAAAAGTGAATATAAATTGAATCTAAAGAATTTTGAGTGTGCTGATTTGTTTCACAGGGATTCTCACCCAGTGGGTCAAAATGAGAGCAATATATTCCATGAATGAATTCAAACTCACAAACTTTTTTCAGCAAAGCACTAAATACCTGTAACTAATTGCATGAGCTAAAAGCTATTATTGACAGTTAGACCACTGTTTATGAGTACAGGTCCTCTGAAGATTGTCATCAAGCACTGAGGTTTTTGTTCTGTATTCTCTTGCAGAATTTGCAGTGATAATTGAGAAGATTTACCAGACATTCTGACATTGTTGCTGTTGGGATGATCCTATTTGTAAAAGGGAATTTGTGGACAGCAATTTCTCAAACACTCACCCATGGTTGCTGGAACTTCTTTGTGGTCGCCCTTAGTGTGGCATTCAACTGACCTAACACGTGCTCTGTAAACAGCTGTCCAGTGAGCCTTGTGCTGTCATCTGTATTCTTTTTCATAGAAGTGGAGAAAGGAAGAAACCCTATTGCCCCTAGCTAGCTGCTGTGTTTCTCTGCTAGAGATTGGCACCCCATCAGGGGAGTTGGTCAGTGAAAGGGAGCTTTGCATTCCACACCCCAGCACAGGTACTTCGATAGCCACCAGTGAGCTAAGGCAGCACTCCATGGTTTGGACAGTGGGCATGGATATTAGCTTCTCTTCCATCTCTTCTACATTGGAAACAACCAGCACAGGAACAAGATAGCTGTGGACTGCAACAACACAACACAAAATAGCACAGTACCTGTACTTATGCTATATAAAGCATATGCCTTCACTTGTCTGAGCATCTGTTTTCCAATGCATAAGGAATGGTTAAAAATATTTGTCTGGTAAGAATGACTCTAATGTGAAAAAACTTGCTAGATCCCACTCTTCATATAATTCATTAGGAGTTTAAAGTACTCATGAGTCCAAATATGAGTATAGAAGGACATATTTTTCAAGCATTAAATAATGCGTAATGAAATTTCATTATTTTGAAAATGTCGTTATTTCAAAAATGTCATTATTTCCATCTGAATCAATGGCAGAATAGAAAATAGATTTTTTTTTAAATTTTTTTGCTGTTGTTGAAAACAAATAATACCTTTATCATGAGTATTTTGGCCAGTTCTAATGTTTCAGAAACAGTGTTGGATGCTCAAAGCATTTATCATATAAAATAACACTGCTTCAACTTTCAAGCCTGAAATGATAATAATTAATACTTTCTATTAGTACTTTATATTCATTGCAAGTTCCAGTAACATTAGTGACATTGTTAAAAGTTCCTCATCTGAATGCTGCTGGGATAGATGAAATGCATGATTTTGGATAATAATGCAGTATCATTTAAACCTGGATTTACTTGCCACCATTTTTCCTGGCTTCTACATTAAATGGTGCTTTGTCGAGATTATTTTGGGACCCAAAATGTTAACTATTCATTGGAATGCACTGTACAAACTTAGAAACATGATGAATAGTATTTTAGGCATAAGCATTTTAAAGATATCTGTTCTGTGTTTAAATGTCAGAACAAAGCATATTACAGGAAAAACACCTACAAATGCAAAAATGCAAAAAAGCCACAAAATATGGGTTAAAAATTTCCATATTTGATCTGGGTAGCAAATTATAGAGAGAGCAAAAACCCCCTACGCATAACCAAAGCTGCCAATTCTGGATCTTTCAAAAAGCAAGGGCAGGATACCAAGTACATGATTCTGCCTTGTGCCAAGCAAGCATCTATGAAAATGTCACCTTTATGCGAGTGAAACACAAAACGAGTAGAATTTGCCCTTAAATGTGAGGGGGAAAGTGTTCTGAAAATAAACAAATTGCTTTTTACTGCTAATTAAAACATGAATCAATAAATATTTTCAAAGTTAAATAATACTGTTCCTCTCAAGCTGAGCACCAATCTGCTGGGCTCCAGCCAGGAGAGAATCTTTTCTAGCATAGTTACAAACAACTGATGAGTGGAGCTGAAAACAGAAACATGAATACAACTTTCACAGCAATTCAAACAAAACTGCATGACTTTTAACATATCATTTAAAGGTTCTTTACTCTTTTTGTATAGTGGTCAGCACATTGCTGGTGAGATAATGACCTACAACGAGCAGTCAGATTATGGGAATTAAGATGTCAGTTTCAAAATAAACACCAGTTGGTTCAACAAAGCCTGCAGCTAGGATTATGTCAGGACTAGGAAGACATTTAAAACCCAATTGAAACAGACTTACTGTTTCTGAACAGAAAACATGCTGTAGCATCCTGTTTTACTGTAGATTTACAAAACTGCTGTTGCTGACTCCCTGAAACTGATTTCTTGTCTAGAAAGGTGGTCAAGACAAAGTTCTTCCTTTGGATGCAGAATCTGATCAGATTCTTATTTCTTGTCCTTGATATCCTTGGTTTTCCCACAACAGTTTTCCACAAGTGAGTCTATGATCCCAGAAAGAGATCCCCAGTTAGTATCATCTGCTCTTGTTGCTTTGCATATTGATTATGGGATAACATTCCCAGCAGAGAAGCATAGCAGGGATAACAAGGGTCATTTGAATTATAGAAATGTAGCTACTAAGATTTCAGAATTAACCCATGATGCTTACTGACTTCTTGGGAGTAAAACCATGTAATGTTTGTTAGTTACATGAGAATTTAACTTAAACTGAGAGTACTGAAAATTCTAAGAAAAAGTTTGCCCCAAACATGATTAGACAACTCTGCAACAAGTTTCTTTTTTCTTTCCTGCACTTATTTTGAACATAATAAACAAATTAAAATCCCCCAACCCTCCTATCCCCAACTAAATTTTAAAAAGAATGAAAAAGGTCTCTAAACCTGATTTGGGGGAAGTTTTAAGGAACACTATATACCAGTTATAGACCATTTAAAAAAAAAAAAAAAGCAGTTTATGTTATCCTTTAAGCAGCACTGTAATATTAAGAAGGCAAATATTTTCTTATTAGTATTTTCTTTCTCTTCTGGGATACATTTGCTAAAGTCCTAATCAAATTAATGTGTATCACCTGTGAAACTGTGATGTGATACCTCTAGAAACTGCCAGTTGCCATAGATGTTTTAGGCAAAACCTTTAGTAAGCAGTTTCAATTTAAATGCAGATTCCTTGACTTGTGGGTCCCCAGTTTTTGTGGTTGGTCTAAAGCATTAGGTCTTACAAAATATACACGCTTGACCCCTTTGTGCCTCTTGGCAGCTGTATACCAGCTATTCTGGACAAATTTATCACATTATATTTTATATCCATTAAAGCTTAAACTAGACAGCCTCAAGTAGTGGACACAGTACATTAAATTTCCATGAAAAATATTAAACAGAACAGTCTGATCAATTATACCTCAAATAGTCTTCTAAGTCACTGCTGATATTATTTCAAATATCTGTATTTTATAACAAGCCTGTTGATTTAGGACTACCTACAGTACTTGAAACTTTAGTCAAACAGTTTTAGATTTCTAAGTCTTATTACCAGGCATGGAATGAAGGTTTCAAGCCTATTCAGCAATACTGGACAGATTTCTAGCAAGCACAGGAGAAAGAACGCTCTTAGCACAGACTGTTCTGGCCAAGGATTTACCTATGGCTGTGTCTGATCTCTGCATTCAGAAAGAATGTTCTGGATTCTTACCCTGCATCCCAGCCTACCACTCAGTCACTCTGTCTTGGCTGTCTCAGTTTTGCTTGTCTACAGCTCTGCTACTCCTTTGTGGGTAGTGTGGGGGTATATATATGTATATTGCATATATATTTTGAAGCACTTGGATGGTGGGTTTTAGAGCATTTGGATGACGAGTGCTAAAAAATACTGAGCAGTATGTGGAGTCAGGTGGTAGGGAAACATCAAGAACAGTAAGTGGTAATGATAGTAGTGTTGGTGGCTGTGGGGTGATGGCACAGCACAGGCTTAGGGACCCTGGGCCAACTCATGGTCCTGAGTGTGTTTCTGGAGGTAGCACAACCTCTGCTTTGGTGTGGTTATCAACACAGGATAGGGGACAACCATACAGGAACACTCTGGGAGGTGTAATGGATGGGAGAGCATGTGTACTGCCAAAATATTTGAAAGTCCACTCTGTGGTAATCTAAATGTGATTAAAGTAAGGTTCAGATTCAAATAATCTGTTGGTTAGTGAACCAAAAGTATAAGCTTGCCTTCACACTGCAGTCTTTTACATTGTCTTTGTGAGAAATTGTGGCAGGATGCAAAGAAGGTTGCATTATACAAGAAAAAATAAAGAACAGTAGAATTTATAGCAAATAAGATTGTTAAATCCTGCATTACTGAAAATTTCAAAGAGTTGCTGTAGCTGTTGCATGGCAGTAGGAGTAGGCTGAAGATGATAATTTTAAGATTAGAGATATATTATTAGAGAGATCTTTGCTCTGCTTACAGCTGCATCACTTCAAACATACTTAATGGTGCACTTTATTATATTTTTTGTTTTAGCATAGAGCAATGCCATATAGGTAAACAAGCCTACCTCTCCCTCTCTTTGCTGTTAAATGTGCTACCTGCATGCACAGACTGGAACACAAGGCATTACCTCACTCCCTAGGTAATGGACAGGGAATACTTTACAATTCCTAAATGACTGTTCCTTGCTTGATATTAGTACTTTGCCTTTCAACCCTCTGTTTCCTTTTACAGGTTACTTGTTTTCACTCCTTTAAAACAGGGACAAAATGAGTAATGTGATGGATTAAATGAAAGCTGGAAAAGGAAGATGAGGCTATTGTGTTTTGTAGAATATTCACATGAATCTTTAAACAAGTAAAATCAAAGAAACAGTCCTTCTGAACTCATAGGAATACAATGTAAACACATATAAAAGGAAGATTTCAAAACATTTATTTTACTACAGTGGGTCGTATTTGTTCTTCATACAGCCACTGAGATATAGAATAATAGCCTTGAGGTTTTAAAAAAAGGTTATAAAAAGGAAATCAAAATGTTGCAATGTTAAAACTGTAATAGTTTCAGCACTTTTGTTTTGGCCTCTTTATGCATTTATCATGATCATGGTTCTTTACTTCAGCCTACCTATTTTTATACAGTCTCTGACTCTTTTGATGAAAGATTAGTTATATTTGACTAGTTATATTTGACTAGTTATTCAAAGTGTGATCTTTTTTTTAGTATTCACCACAGATTTGTTCTTCTGTATTTTGATACACTTACTGCAGCATCTGGATGCTATAAAAATTTTATTAATTTTTCTTCACAAAATTCTGTGAAGATAGATGGTGTTATTATCCCTCTCTGTAAGTGACAACCTAGGTATAAAGCAATTATTGGTTTAACTGAAAAAGATGTGGCTACTTTGGAAGAAATTGAATAGGATCATCTAGTGAATGGCTGCATCATTATGCATTTATATCAAAGTATTAATTGCAACATTTAGGAAATAGACCATCTTTAGTTGTTTTGATTCATTAACTGAGAAAACAAACATCTTGTGTCTAGAAGAGTTCCTGACTTCAAAAAAAGGACTTTTACATCAAAAAAAAGATTTCTCAATCTATGGAATTTCTGGTATCAACATCAAGACAGCAGCTATTCTTGAACCAACCCTGGTCCGTGTATGAAATTATTAACGTCATAACTACTTTTTAATTGCAGAAGAGCAAGGCTCTCTGGACATCTGTTTTTAACCCTGATTGCAGAACATAATGATCAATTGATTCTGCCTTTGTCTCATTGCTTTCCATATCCTTGCTTTTTCCTGGTCATGCCAAACCATTTCCCCCTTCAGCCCTGCCCCTGCAATTACCTGGTATCATACGCATCTCATTCCCATCCATAAATACGTTGCCCAAGCTTCTGCTACTTCCTCTGTTTTTTCTCTATATTTCTGCAGATTTTGAGCAAATGTTTACTTTTGCTCACACCTCTGCCCACATTGCATGCCAGCCAATGGGACAATATGTGGAGATCTGGAAGGCCAGCTTCTTTTCTGAGATTGGAGATGGACTGCCCGTAGAGAAGGATGCTGATTACATGTGAACTCAGATTTCTTTCACAGTCTCGTTACAGTATGAATTTTAAACAAATTTCAGTAGGTACCTTAAGTGTACATGAGGTGCTATGTACTGGAGCATCTGAACAAATGAACTACAGCAATTCAGTAATTTTATAATATGAACCAAAGTCTTTAGGGGTGTCTTTGGCTTGTGGTGTTTTTTTCCCCATCTGCTTGTTTTAGAAACAGCAACTCTATTTTTTGTTTTTAATGTCTATACGTGTGCATGTATGCATACACAAATGATTCAATATAATTAACTTGAAGTAAAATACTGAAATGTCAAATTTAAGGTAGAAATCTGGGTAGGGTTCAGGTAAGTTTGCTAAACTTTGTCAAATTAGCTCTTTTAATGGAAAATAATTGAACAACTTTATTTCTGGGAGTAGTACCTGGGACAATGAATCATACAATTTAAGCCACTACATGGAAATTCCAGGAGTAAAATTCTCTGAGAGTCCCTTTGAATGCTTGAGTAGCCCTTCTCCTTGCAAAAAATGACAGTGGACCTGCAGATATTATTTTTGAGGCAAGGACTTTTTCATAACATTGGAAACTTCAATGTCTTGTATCACATGTTATCAGTCTGTCTATATCCCATCTTCAATGCCAGCATTTTCTTTTAATTTTTTTTTAAATTATAAGCACATTTTAATTAAAATTTCTTGCACATTAGTTTACTTTGCAACAAATTTAAAAAGAAAGTATTTTAATTGTAATTTTCTATCTTAATTTATTTTTCTTTAATGACAATTGCACATTTTATTTAAAATATTTTTCTGTCAAACCAAACACTTTCCTGTCTATTGACTTGATTGATATCTTTTATTGTTGTTAAGGCTCAAACATTCCAGGGATGAAGAAATATTTAAGAAAATTAACATATTAACGTGTTTGCCAAGAAATGTTCCCATTACATTTTTCCAAGAAAATTAGCAGGGTGATGGGCATCTAGAAATCGTCTGCCTAAGGAAAAAAAAAGTACCAAACAAAACATATTCTTCATGGTCCCCTTTCCATTGAGGTGTTCCCATCTCTAAAAGAGTTTTCAAAGAAACTCTTTGTTTTTTAATTTAAAACTACTTTTCAAATTAATCCCTTTACCTCTCTTGATATCTTTCTGACAACCTCCTAATCTCTTCAAACTGTTGGTTAAAAAGTGCACCACTAAATCAGCCTGTCATCAATTTTGTCTCTCACCACAGTGACTCAAAGAGTTGCATCAGCTAGATCATTTAAAGAAACCACAACTTTTTAAAAGAACATCTGCTGCTGTAATTTATAATGTATAACATAATCTGACATCCAAATTTGACAGAGTTTGGTAATGCCTTCCAATAACGGGTTGTGAGAGATTCTGTCCTGGGATGCCACAAACAAAGAGGCAATAAATTATTAAGAGATGCAGCTACCAACCTAATAAGAAAAAGAAAAATAATCATCTCTACTTTGAATACTGACAAATATGATGCCATGCAGACTCCTTTTTAAACAGCCTGTTTTAATTTTAAGTATGTGCCGGTTTCTCAGGACATAATTTCCTGAGATTAGTGAATATGAATGAAAGTGCTAAGTGCTGACAATTTGAATTCTCACTTCTTTTAACACTCAAGTGCTAAATATTGCCCAAACTTTTGCTAAAATGTTAAGTATCTATCTTTTTTTTCACTGGTAAATTACCATTGATTTCAAGATCTGACAGCTACAGCCATAGTATAGTAGGAAGAACAGTTAGTGTATAGAAGAGGTAAATTCCACATCCTGATGAGAAAAAAACATCCAATTTTCATGAAGAAGCCGAGACTTCTGAGAGCAAGGGAGTAAGGCAATGTGGGCTCAGTCTAGGCAGAAGCATCTGAGAAGCGGAAGTAGGGTGGGTAGTGAGCAGTAGTCTGCAGAAAAGACAGCATTTCTAGGGACAAATTCTCACTGAAAGTCTGTCATTAAATCAGTTACTTTTGGAACTAAAATTCATTGAATAGTTTCATATCTACTTGCTGGGTGTGCAGGTACTGTAAGGAGATGAAATTGGGATGGGAAGCCTAGAGGAGATCTGTAGAGATAAAGTGGATTAGATAAATACTAGTTGCATTTAGAGAACTGCTATTAGTACCATCTGGCAATGAAAATATTGGTTGCTATCATGCAATAGCACTGGAACGTGGGTATCTTTTTTTGCTAGATTCCTGTAAGTGGTCCGCTATGAAAAGTTGCTTCCGATGCACACGAACAATAATGAAAAGGAGGAAAGGGACTGGTGGAAAGCAGGTTCATATTTTTTAATGGAAAAGTTATCCACTCAGCAACAAAGGTGGTGAAGTTCCCAGTTTGAAAGTACTTTACAATCAGAGGCCTCATCAAGAGAGTCATTTTCAAAAAAGCACCACACTCCCTCATTGCAAATGAATAAAAAGCTGAGAAAACAAGCAGAGAATAAAGCTACTCTCAGCCTGGGGTTGGCTCCGTAGTGCGGCCTAAATCAATCCCCATCCTTTTTTATGCAGAGTGCACTTACATGCTGATGTGATGGCACAGATTTGTACAAGAGGTCCCAGGTTTGGTAACTTAAAAGAGGCTTAAACAGTTCTTAAAATACTTTAAAGGAGAAGGCATGATGTCTGCAGTAAATACAAATGTATACTGCAATTATAAACCAGCATTTCTTCCCATTAGAAATAAAATATTATTTCTGTTTTTCATGTTGTATCGATTTTAAAGAAATTGTATTCTCACAGAATCTCCAGGTCATTACTCATTTTTATCTTTGCAGCATAAGACACTGTAGAAATAAATGGTGTCTTACCAACGTGAGCTATGCAGCAGATTGTGCAATCTTCATTTTCCAGGACTTTGTACCCTTAGCACACACTGTCAATAATCCAGTACTATGATTACATTAAATTAAAATTATATAAAAATATTTTGTGTGAAACTAGAAAGTTTTGGTTCCTTTCATTTGCCTACTCTCGACTGAGTCTTTTAGGGCTTCCAGCATTTCACCAAAACACTTTTTTTTTAAATGACAGTTTAGTGTCTCTTATATTTAAATGTCTCCAAAATTATGCTTGAAGAAAAATACAAAATATTGCGAAGACTGTAACAAATGGAAAAAGTGTCATCACAACTATGTGAGTGTACTTTAATTTGCATTTCTGCACATCATTTTAAAAGAAAGTTATCTTTTCAAAATACAAAATAGATGGCCAATGCCCTAACCATGAAGTGGGTACTACGCTGGTGAATACCCTGAATTATCAAGTCTGTATCTTGTGTGATGGGACCTGACTGGTAAGCTTTTAGGAATAAAAAGCAGTTCTGCTAGGTGGGATGTGAAACTGTGTGTATCATGTTACATCAATATCCTGAACTTTTCCATCTAAACAGGATGTGGAAAATTGGCTTATCAATTAACAGATAAGAAGTCTATTAAAATATTTTAAAGGATCCTAAAAAATCCATCATTTAAAATATCCATCTTTTAAATGTGGCAGTACAGTACCATAACATGACACTCCTACATCATGATTTTGATGATGTATAGAACAGATAATGACAAACATCAGCTGCACTGCATGTGTTCCTCATGATGTTCATAAACCTTAGTTTAGGAATGCACATATTCAGGAACTGGCAGAAACTGTGTAAACTAGAAGAGATTAATGCACCACAAAATAGAATACTTTTTTTTTCTGCTCATGTACTTCTGCTACTAGAACTAAAAGATGCATATATTTTTTTAAATAGTCTGCTATCTGTTTAGAAGTTACAGCAGATCCCCTTAGCTAGAACAGAAAGCATATTCATATTCTAAGAGTGAATTTTGGTGAATTTAATTTGTTGTTACTAGTTACTGGACTAATAGTAGTATCATTTTTGTGTTCACCATTACCAAGAAAAATGAAGACAAACCCCATAAAAAGCCCCTTTACCATAAAATCTACCATTTATTTACCATTTATCTACCTGCTTTCGGCAAAGCCAGATCACCAAATTTAAACGCCATATTTGGAGTTCTTGAAGAACTTCATGTTCACAGATGTCATTATGAGGACTGTAAATTTCAATCCTAATTTGTACCTCTATGAATCTATCTGTCTACTCTATTGAAACACGGTAATTTAGGAAAGAATGAAGAACAGGCAGTGAAGATCTGTTGCTTGAATGTCATTACCTGTCACTCCTTGCTTCACTTACATGGCCCATTTTGAAGATCATGCTGCCTTTTTATACTTGCTGGATATCCATTCCTTAGACCTCATTTGCTTGGGTGGTTCACTCTGTCAAGTGCTCAGAATGTCTGGCAGCAATTTTGCAAATTCCCTGAAGCGCTTAGCCCCTATTTCATCTTTTATACAGATGACTATTCCTGCTTACCTACAAAAGCTTTCTATTCAAGAAGAGGTTTTTTTTTTTCAGTTACACTATTTAGAATCCAACTATCCCAACTGACTCTAACTTAAGACAATGTAATTAGCAGAATGTGATTATTTACATAATTTTCAATGTGTGCTGTAGTACAGAATATAAATGGTAGAAAAATAATATAATAATTGTGATAATAAAGCAATATTTTATACTTTTATATTCAAACTTGCAACTCTAAAATATGATCTATGTTTGGGCATAAAAGGATATCTATTTGAAATTTTCTTATAGAAGCTATTGCTGAAATCCCACAACATGTTTCAGGTTCAGAGTTTAAATTGTCAAGATTAACAAGACATCATTCCTTTACAAAAACAAGAATTGTATGTCCATCTCTGGAATATACCTACTCCCAGTCAATGCCTCATATGACCTGCTTGTGATACACTCCTTGTGACACACCTGTCAAGATTCTCTAAAGTCTTGACATAGGTGCCTGTGAAAGACTGAGATTTACAGCTCATGATCTCATCCTTGACTGACTCTCAAATCATCCCTTTCTGTTTTGTCTCACTGTATCTCTAGAGGCCAAAATATTTCTGATACATTATGTTATAATGGCTAATATATTTAACCAGAAGCTGGAGAATATGGATTCTGGGCTGCTATAGTCCAACTTGCATCTGGCAACAAAGCAGTCTTAGGAGGGACATCATTTAGTCCTTACAGCTTCAGGTTTGGGCACTGAGCTGCAAAGAATTCAGAGATAAAGACAAAGGGACACTAATTCTCAGACGTGTGATGAATATTTCCCACTAGAATAGTCTGGGTAACCCAGTCCTAACCTGAAAAGGTTAATATTTTTTCAGACACAGACATGGTCCTTTTCACTATTGTACTGGGTTTTGAGAACACTGTTCTAACCTCCTACTATGTAAGAATTTTGCAGGAGGATTGGTAACCATTGTTTTGGGATAATTACAAATTTACTCTGTTCCCCAAATAAAAGGATGAAGCTCACCACTGGGTGAGAAATCAGAATGGATTTTTCCAACTAATCAATTTGTATTGGTTTCTGTGATCTTATATGATTTTGAGCCCATTTTCAGGGAAAAATATACTTTTAATTTCAGTATGAAATATTATAATCTTATATTCTGTCTAGTGTCTTCAAAGAACAGTTATCTTTTAAAAGAGCCATAATAAATGAGTGGGGCAACATTTACAAAGTACCATTTGTTCATTCTGCAGCAATCCTCACACTGTCTGTTAAATGAAATTGGCCTTCACTTCTGTTTCTGAATGTGATGAATGGCGTCATTCAATAATATATGTTTGTCGAGTTGCAATCTTGTGCAGTGTTAAGTGAGGTTCAGCCTGCATATAAAATATATTCTCTAATTAAAAAAAAAAAACCAAACAAACCAAAAAACCAAACAAAACAAGACAGGAAATGACAGGGAAAAAATTTGATGCCACTATAGACGCTATCAAAATTACAGAGATGACATTAGTCATTGGGAATATTGTTTCACATTGTGTTTGCTGTGCACAAACTGGTAGGGCAAATTGTACCTTGAGGTTCAAATTTTTAAAAAAATGTCCTTTCACATGCAAAATTCTTTTGTTACTCATAAAAATAGACATTTCAAGTCATGAGTGGAAAGGCAAATATATATTCTTATATGTTCTAAATAAAAAGATTCAGGGCACAAATACACAAATGCCTGCTTCTGGATGCGGAACCTGTTCTCTTCACATTTGCAGAAGAGATGTGAAATTGTAATTTCTAATTAAACAGCAATTTTTGTAGGGTTTTTTCTTTCCTAAAAAAGAAAACAGGCAGGCCATATACAACCCAGCAATTACATGTTGAATCTAATTTTTCAAAAATATTTAAATAAGCTTGTAGTCTTCCTTAGTGAGTAATGAGAATCCATCAATACTAATCAAAACTGTTTAAAGGACACTCATTGTAAAGCACAAAAATTTAAAAAAGACAATTAATGGCATATTGAGTGGATCAAGTTTTATTTGTGCTAAGCCTACTCTCTCAGGAGCATTTTCTATTAACATTGCTTTCTACAAGTGATAGAAGTTTTAACCTCGGTGTAGCAGATAAGCCATTGATCTGTCAGCAGACTTTTCCCTACCTCCCACAGTATGGCGCTTCAAAAGTTTGTTTGGAAATGAAACCAAATTCTATGTTTCCTCTACAGATGGTTGACCTCTTTCAGTTAGTGGCTGCATTACTCATTTAAACAATTATACAGGTCAGAATGGTGTAATCTAAATTATTTAGTCTCTGAGTGTTTTTCAGACACCACTGACAGTCCGAGAGGATCCAGCTGCTGGTTGTACCTGGATTTGAACTCCAGAAGATAACAGAGCTTTGGTTAAGAGTTTTAGTCACCATACGTTGTTTCATCTTTGAAAACACACACCAGGAGCAAACTGCTCCTAAGGGACTCCAACTGCACAGGTATCAAAACATGCCAATAGCAAGACTAACATTTCCCAGACCAAATGTTCAAAACAGTTTCTGCTTTATCTGAATAAAAATACCTGGATGCTCCTCCAGCATGCAAATCTTAAAAATACCTTTTCTTGTTTGTCCCCCACAGGGAGCAATTCAAGTCTACCAAACAGTCTAGCAAAATATTATGATAACCTTTTCTATCCTAATTTGTACTGGAGGCTGTGTGTGTGCTAGGATCAACATTAATTACTGTATAACATTTCAGCTGTGTAGTTCATAGAAATGTCAGGGAGTTAGCTAAAGGGGATGTGGGGTCCTGATATCAGCAGGGGGTAAGTGGCCTCAACCATTGTGCAGCATGTGGATGATGGGAATTTACAAAAATAGAATCCATAACTGAGGTGTTAAAGCTAACTAACCTCAATAAAAAGTTCTTTTTCACCAAGAAAACCATCACATAGATAAAGTGTTCTCAAGCAATTACTTGCATTTTCTAATAAAATCTAAGTTAATAAAGTCTGGAATCCAACAGTTAGCAAAACAGACTGTAATAATGATTCTACATAATAATTGATCTACTTTGTTAAAGTTAATATATCAGTTTGAATTAATGCATTTTAAATTCAAATTCCTTTTGCAGCTTGAATCCAAACTAATTACAGGTTTTAAATTGTCACTAGTAGGAGCTCAGCCAAGGCATATTTCCTCTCTTCTTTAGTTGCACCCTGAGAATTCATGAATCAATTTTTTTCTGGGTCATGACTTCGCCCCACCAGGAGCAGAGAAAACCCTTCAGTGTGAAGAAAATTTAATGGCAGAGATCCCAGTACAGGCAGAATTTGCACGCAAATGGCTAGGAAGTAAATGGCAGGGGGAACTTTCCAATGTATGAGAAAGAAACCTTAAAATCATTTGTAGTAATCCAAGCGGCAGTGAATTAAATAAATAGTTTTAAGCGCAGCAGTATCCATGTCTGTCTTGGCAATTTAGGATTGTTGGATGATTTAAGAGAGGGCTTCTTTTGCAAGCCTTTTTTTTAAACAGTAGAGGTCACCTTAGTACAAGTCTCTTCTGAAAAAACAGCCCACAACAACAACAAAAAACCCTTTTCTATCCTGATAAATTATGCACTTAGAAGTACTCACAACTTGCTTCCAATGTTTTATATAAACTTTAAAAAAAAACAAGATTATATTGTCAGTTTAATTTCATTATATTTTGCTATAGGGATTATTCAATATGAAAAGAGGAATTTTTTCTAAGCACATTTACAGTTTTAATCAGTGATCTACACATACAATTCATTCAAATATCTGAAAATTGGTTTGTGTTTTAAGCTTTACAATTATATAAAGATCTGTCAGGACTACATATTTTTTTGTCTTTTATATTTACCATGGGGAAAAATGTGACAAAGTAATTTGTTTCTTGGGAGGAGATACTCAGACATAAATTGCATCTATCAAAATTCACTCATCTTCATTAAAAAAAAAAAAAAAAAGCATTCAGAAGCCTGACAAATCAACAAAAGATTTGGTAAATTAGCATAAAATATATCCAGCTTAATACAAATTGACAAAGCTCTTTCTACAGTATTTGTTTTCATGGCATGGCTACCTTTTATCAGCATTGTACCTAACATCACCTTGGAAACTGCTTTGTGGAAAAGCTTTACTAGACACTGAGAATGAAAGCAGAAAATTATTTGTTAACTACTTAGAAGATTCTATACATAGTGAAGGAATTTTTATAATAATTTAGGAGCATTCAGAAGTAAATGTTTTGCAAAAGAAAATCTGGCTGTTTAAAGAGATTAAAGGAATTCTGAAAAATGGCACACATTTTATTAACACAATATTATTTTTGCCTTACATATAAATACATTCTTAAATATTAAAGTAGTATTTTGTTTACATTACCAGTATTACCAGATTTAAATGGTGTAAAGTAACTGTTTTGGCAATCTTTTCTACCAGATAAGGTTATTTAAAGAATGCACATTAAAAGTCCTACTTAATATCTCGACATTATTATCTTTGTACATTATCACTTCAGAAATGAAATGTCTGGGACATTCTTAAATGCTATTTTACTTCTAAATCACTCTATTAGATTTCCTGCTTGAGTGATTTGTGAAGAAAACATTACATATATATTTTTTTCTGATTACCAAACCACATTAGACACAAAAGTCTACTGAAACTAGTTTACAGTTTAAAAACAGGTCTAATAACAGGTGAACGCTGAAAAATATGCAAACAAAATGGCAGACATGAATGACTTCATTTAAGGCATAATTGCTTCTCATCAACCCAAGAAATCATGCAGAAACAGTCCCTGTTTCAGCCAGCCAGAGAGAGACTGGAGAAATCACTCAGGCATGGATTCTAAATGGAAGGTCCACTCCTGGGTCTCAGCCAGGGAACTGCTCCACACACAGATCCAAGCCTAGGGACAATAGTCCTTAGAATCACAGTTCATCATAACAGATAATTATACAGCAAGTAAAACAATAAGGTATTTTGGCCTTTCAATGGATAGACTAATTGTGGACTAGGGAGTTCTGCCTGGGAGGCATAAAACACACCCCTCTGTGAGTCATTTTATTGTGGTGAGGAGTGGCATGAATTTTGTGGAAAGGGATTTTAGGAACTGGTGAGTTCCATATGTTGTTTTTTGCTGTATGTCTCAGGCACATAGCCAGAGTTTCCACGCACACAGCTAGAAGCTTTTTTTTTTTTTTTTTAATTCTTCCCACTTGCCCATTTAAATGTTTTAAGGAACATTATATTTTTTTTTTCCCCCAGCAAACTCAGTAGCGGCAATTATTTTTCTCTTTTAAGCATAATAACATTTCAACGTGGATAAGATGGAAAAAACTATATTGGTCTTTTCAAAGGGAAAATATGTTAAGATTACATATTTTATATATGGTTTTCATATCAATGAATGCATTGCACTGGGTTAAAATATTCCCTGAAACTATTGTGTACCATTTGTTTTCTGGATTGTTTGTAGAGACAAAAAAACCGAAGGAAATACATGTAGTTCAAGACAGAGCAGCTTTTGAATCTTTTTAAATGTGTCATTCTGTTTTATGCTCAGCCAGTTCTTTTTCTTCTCCTTAAAAAGATGACAAGCAAGCAAACTCTTTTCTAGCAAATAAAAGTGTTAGTTCTTGGATGCCATGCAAAGAGTGCAAATGCATAAGAAGGCTGACCTCCTGCACTAGGAAACAAGTACTCTATCTCTGCAATTTGTGCAGCCCCACTGCCAGCCAATTAACTCGAAGTTGAGTTTTGACTCAAACTCATGACCCTTCAATCCCCACAGTCATGTGTTACATCTGGTATCATTGAATTAGTCCTTCCATTTTGGCTTGCTTTTTTTTTAAAAAACCGTCCACTTTCTTTCTGCCAATTTTTTTTCTAACCACTAATGATGATTCAAGAAGCTTTCTACAGTATCTGCATATTTGTTTGTTTTTGAGTAGAGCTCCCTTGGAAAAAATCTGGCATACATTTTTTTTTTCTAAGAATACCATTCAATTCTGCATTTCATGATACCCTTTTTTCCTGTTCCGTACTATAATGGTGACCATTACATCATGTACCCTGAGGGCTGTGCTTAAAAAGAGAAAGGATGGTGAAATTAGCAAAAATAAAAGGAACTCCCTGACTTGAATTCACAAACTGTGCTTGTTTTTGTTAAACAGAACAAAATCTGCGGTGACGGTAGCAAGTTCAATAACGTGTAGCGCATACGTTTTTCTCTCAGCTAGAAAGCACCTTCCCTAAGAAACGCTTTTAAAATATTCAATGTAAACTACTGAAGATACTCATATTAAGTAGTACTCCCCAAGCTGTGAGTACATTTCTTTTTTTATTTTTAGTGTTTTTTAATGGAATACAATTTATTATCTGGAACCTCTTTGTCTCCCAATTATTTGTAAAATTTTGTTTAAAAAATTCTGATGAAATGAAATGGAGCAGTTGATTTATTCACTTTTCCAGAAGTCAGACCTGAAGAAATAGAGAGTTGAAAGTACATTTAGACATTTTTATTCAGTATTCCTTTTCTGAGAATCTCTCTTATGCTAGGAAAGTACAGCGAATGGTAGCTGCGGTCGGTAAATACATGTAATTCCAACGGTGAACGTGTAATCAGTCCTTAAGGGCTTAATACATCTTTTTTTTTCCTCATCATGTCTACACTGGATTTTCTCACTCAGCTATTGTATGTGCACTGCTTCATCCATATGTCAGTATATCTCCATGTAAGTCTTCTGCTTACCTTTTGAAACTGGTTGAATGTCTCTTCCCTCACATATATACATGCACATACGTATGTTTGTGCGCGTATGTATGTGTGAGTATGTGTATCCAAAATAAGCTGAAAAAAAATTATACCCATATCAACCGCAGTAGTGCGGTAAAAGCGGTCACATTTCAACTGCTTTTGTGCGCATAAAATATTTTTCTGGCTACTGTATGAAAGTATGGTATCATTGTATCATATACAGCAAGTTTTATAACCACCACTGAAAAATAAATGCATTATTATTGAATGATGCGATATTTAAATATAAAAGCAGTTGAGTGCCCTATCAGTTTCCTCTTAATATTTTGCTGGTACGAATGTTTTTCTGACTTCTATATCACACATTTGCTAAAATGAGCTCTGCTAGATATCAGTTTGAACACAGGCACAATGTGTCTCAGTCAGATTCATAAAACAGATAGCTGAACTAGAGTTTGACTTTTGACATCAACAATCTGACTTCAATATTTCTCCACAAAAAGAGACTTCTGACTCTCGTCGCTGTTTCAGTGTGATGGATAGCTTTTCAGCTGCTGACAGCAGTGAATGTAATAAATGTAATCATCCACACTGGGGGCTGAATATGTCTATTTTTTAAGTTTTCTGTCTTGTGCATTACGAATGACAAAGTAACACCTGCACTATTACAGTCCCTCCTTTCCTACAAAACTAAAATACAAAAATATTATTATAAGTTGCCTATGTATTAATACTTCAGTGCTAAATAAGCTTTTAATTACCTACATTTGTTTTTTTCTCTCTAAGAAACACTTGCAGAGACAGAGCTTAATTTTAGCTCTGTTTGACTTCTCTGATCATCTGGGTTTTCATTGTCATTGCTTCATAATAATTTAATGTCATATATAATGACATAAAACCAGAGAAAACCACAGAAGCTGCCAATCTGAACTGATCTAAGTGTTCACTAGCATAAGCATAGAAAAGCCTGATTTGTTTGTGCCAACAACATTCAGCGTGGTCTGTAACTGGGCTAGTGTTCCTTCGCTATTTAATTTTCAAATAGTCTTTCAGTGTACAGTGTAGCTGCTTAATCAGAGTGTTTTATCTACCACAATTAACAAAATGAGTGAATATATATATTGGCAATACATAAAAAAAGTATTAAATTTATGTTTACCATTTTGTCAGCTAAACATTTTACCATCCTGTTTTTTCCTCTCGCTTCATCTATAAGCAACTATTATTATGTTTGCTACTGAAAGTGTAGAGCTGAAACACATGCCTAATTCAAAATTAGTTCTAAACTTTCATTAAAAAGCTTTGCAGAAAAATATCTTTTGTTAATGAAAAACTTATTTGGAAGCACATAAAGCCACAGTTTGCATTTTCCCCAGTCTCTGAAAGCAGTGACTTATTTTACTTTACATCTAATTAAAAGTTTATGGAGATGCAATGGATTTTTGTGCAAATTAGAATTAATTAGAGTTATTAAGAAGCCATGAAAAGAAGGATTTGAGAAATAGTGAGAAATATTATTTAAACCCTAATGGAATTCAGCGAAACCCACAGGTCTATTACAGGTCCCTGATTTGCCAGGATCACTGCAGGGAATCTAACATTAATAAGCACACTGGTAATTAAATCATTTGTTACTTTGTCTGTAATGTTGTAATGTTTCACTGATACTCTGTCAGAGCTCTTTGTGCAGATCAGAGCTAATCAAAGGTAATCAATTTTCAGCATTTGAAAAATCTGTAAATGATTATACATTCATCAGATCATTTAGTGGAGTGCAAGGAAAGTGCAATGCAATTAATCTTCCTGCATGAGGAGGAATTACCACCACAGAATTCAACAGTTATAATTAATTTCATTGTCTTGCTGTGAATTTTGATTGCTTTTCTTTGGACTGTATAGTACAAATGATGATTCATTGCAAAGTATTTGCAAAGCAAACACACCAGTGTGCTATGCAAATTAAAGTAGCTGTATAACAGATAGGTTTCAAACTTCCTATTTACTCAGGGTTGTTGAGTACTAATTTGCCAAATAATTGCTTGTTAACTTTATACACTCTTCCTCTGAATATTGAGATTGGTAACCAATATAAATAGAAAGCACATGCTGTTTGATATCTCATGGTAAGTGTTTGAAATACTAGTTAGCACTTAAACTTGTACTCTACTAAAAAAAAACACAATTTACAACACATTTTTCTCAAACCATTCATTCTACCTTCTTTAATATTTTATTTTGTTGGTTTGTTTTTTTTTTTCTTCAGTGTGAAGTTCACTGAAAGACAAAGGAATTGTATGGCCTTACCACAAACAGCCACTTAAGCTTAAATCAGAACATTTTTAAACCATGATTGCTTTAATACAAGTTTTCCTTCATTCACATCACTAAATACCAAGTAACTTTTTCAGGGTATTATCAAATTATGGTAGGCAGTATGGACATTTCTAGAAAATTGGTCTGGGTGCCAAATACCAGTGTCAAAACCAAATGCTGTTCTCAAGGTTCCCATACCAAACTAGAGCTTACCTGAAGAAACTGGAGTGCTGAGCAGACACTTTAGCTGCTGTAAATTCAGTTATAGGCCTGGAATTTAATTTTAGACTTTTGTACAAACTAGAGGCTACAATCAATGATTTGCTCATTGTTAGTAAAATATTAACACAGAGATGCTCACGTTCGAGAAATGCCAAAATTTCATTCTAAAAGGACCAATTGATTTAAAAAAGTGTTGAATTAAGCTTTGCAAACAGAAATAGAAGAGTAATAATTTATGCAGTGGTAAGAATGTGTAGTTGCAAGCTATACATTTAATATGCCCATTGATTTTTAAGTCATTTCAATCTTATTTTAAAAACTGTAATACTTAATGAATATTGGGAATTAGCTGCAGATATCTGGTTAGTCATTACTGGCAGCATTATATGTTAGGTGCTGCTTCATTTATAATCAGCTGGAAGTTTTTAATTGAAAAAGCTAAAACACTACAATACTGCACTATTTTGCTCTGTACAAATGCAGTTTGGTAATAGTAATGTGTAATACATGTACGTATGTCTATGCATGTATATATCATTATGCAGCATATATACAATAAATATTCTTCAAAAGCCAATTCTTCCATTGCCGTGTTTATGACAACATCATGAATAACACATTATTTATTTAAATTTAAACACATGATATCAGAAAAAAGAAAGACATTTCAAAGAGAACGTGAAGATGGAATGACAGTCTTCTTTCAATAATAAATAGTAAAATTTAAACATTGTACAGATAATTAGTGTAAGAGACTAACAGAAAACAGAATGAGAGATGTTCAGAATTGAGAAATGCCAATATGTGGAGCTATAAATCCTGATTGTCTAAGTGTTTCTGAGAGCTCTGGAAAATTCTTAGAATGAATGTACACAGAAGTTTGAGGCAAACTCATCTCTTCATCTCAACCCACTTGGCCATGACTGAGTCAATAGGCTGAGTCTGACTCAATGTTTGCAGTCCACAGCTGAAATTACAGACATATAAATCTAGATATGAAGTAAATACCATTTTCAGAATTTAATGCTGAACAGGAAAAGATTCTGATACTTATAATCTGTTCTGATAGCTCTCCACAACTTGTAGAGATTTTTTCCTATTGCGTGTTTTCTTGTATCAATGAAAACTAAAACAAAGAGAAATCTTGAAATTTAGATAACGGTGCATTGCACATATACCAGGAGTCCATGCTGTTACTGTTTTCAGAAATGTCTATTTTTTATATGTCATCAATAGTTTCATCATCTAAAAACTATTGACGTGCACATCTCAAAAATAAAATCTCTTCTTGATGGATATTTGGTTTATAGTGCTTTTCTATCTTTCCGTGAAAATTCCAAAGACTGCAAAATTGTACTGGGAATCTTAGAACAATAAACCTTTCCATGTTACAATGAAAGCATTTTCTGGCATTTGAGCTGGTTTGGACCATCCTCATAAAAGCATTCAACATAGACTTGTTCATGACAACTGCAGGGAGAAACTACTGAGAACAAAATATTTACGCGCTTATCAACAAGAATTTTCATTTGTAGCTGAACAGAGGCTGAGAGGTTAAAGTAAAAGGCACATTTTCCAACTTGTCGAGTTTGTTTATCTTACAGTCATAAAATCTTCCGTATTTTATTAGGGATGAATCAAGGGCAATCAGCATGATATTATTCAATTTCGACTGGAGGTCCATAGACCTTGTATTTCTTTATTTCACATTTGTTCCAGGCCATGATCTTCCTGTAATGAAGAGCCTGAAAATGATGATTTCCTCAGGTAAAATGAGGAAAAAGTATTATAAAATGTAATGTCTCCCAAACCTACACACCCATATTCTACATTCTTGTATATAGGTACCAACGCTTTTCTTCTCATCTTCTCATAACAGATATACTGCTTCTTCATTAAAATTCTTCATTTTCTCTGACTTTATGGAAGACTTCAAAAACTTCAGATTTGAATGAACGATGAATGAAGAGAATTGCCAATTTACTGTGGCTTTAAGGACATCCCTGAAATGTACACTGACCTCTTGTTGGCCCTATTCAGTACACTTTTCTTTGTCATCATAACCTCTGCAAACATCATGGAAACCTGCAGCTATGTCCTCATTCTATCCTCCAAGCAGTTTAGCTTGTCTGAATTGCACTGTGTTCACTTTTTGTAAGTAAAGTATCCCATATTTAAGTTCATTTTTTTTATTATTTTGCTTTTTCTTTTACTTCTTTCAATGATCTTTTATTGTCTAAAGTCTAGATTTCTGCCGAGTTTGTGAACTGCACTTGTCAGAGTATTGCCCACAACTTTGGGTTCCTTTGTTGAAGCTGTAGAAATAAAATGAATAGTATAAAGGCTTGATGGCATCTGTGGATAGGAAACTCATTAAAAGCCTCAGCCTTCTGTTTTATTTCTAACCACATTGCCCTGTGGGATTTCAAGGTCTTGCAGGATGAAACCAGCAGGACTCATTACTTCTAAAACAATGTTTAGAGTTCTATTGGTGGTGGAATGTTCTGCCAGTCAGGTAAAAAACCTAGGCCTTTATCCTTCCTGGGACAATACCAGGCAGCTCAGAAGCTGCTTGGAAAAGTCATGCCTTTGAATGCAACTGCAGGTGTTGCTCCTCAAAGACTGTTGGTACCCTCCTATGCACCCTTCAAAGGAATAATAGAAAATTCACTTTGGGATTCAAATGGAGTCTAAGAAAATTTGAAATAATAGGAACAAACTTTTGAGACTTCCTACATTTTTCCCACGAACCTATGGACCATGACTAATACCCTGAGGGCAAAAAAACATCCTTTTTCCCTCTTACACAGGCATAGAATTCATGGTGTCAGATAAATAAGCTTCATGACCTCACCTTGTTTAAGGCTACCATTCAATTACTAGCAAAGACTAGTCACCACAGTGAGAAAAGAGTGTGGCATTCTGATTGCTCACATTAATTAGAAATGGTGCAAAATTTATATCATGGAAGAGTAAAAAAATTTAGAAACTCTCTTCACTAAACAAATTAAAAACATTCAGCCAAAAGTAATTAGTATTAGTTTGAACAAACTGATGGCTCACATTTTCTGTGTGATTAGAAAAAAATATGAGAATAATTTTAATATATGATAGAAAAAAATAAGGACCTTGCAAGTATGGAAGTGATTTATCCTCCTAAAGTAGTTTCACAGCTGTAATAAGTAGAATTACTTTTATAGATTTTCCAAATTATTTATAAGCAAGACCTGAAAATTTCAATAATTTAAAAAAAAATTCTAATGCAGTAATAATTAATAAATTTTGTACACTGGAAAATGTATTTATTAAAAAGTATAACTCTTGACCACATATTGAAATGCTATTTAAAAATTCAATGTTGCTGTTATAGAAAACAATGTGAATTATCTAAAATGTGAAGAATTACACATGCAAAACTTAACTGATAGATGATATCTTTTGAACTTTAAAATCTGAGCAAACATGTTTTAAAGAAAAAATACTTAAGCCACAAACTTTATAGATTATCAAGTTACATAAAGATCAAATTCATGTAGTTCATAAAGCAGCAGACAGGATGACACTTGGAAGAGCAGAAGAGAGCTGAACAGCAGAATATCTGTCTTGTATCTAAGAATTAGATTACTTCAAGAATAAGAGTAATGTCTAATAGCTTCATTACCAACACAGAAATGGCAGAGATGTTATCTTTTGAACAAGTTTTCCAATAATAGACTTATTAACACACAACCTAATGAATAAGTGTCAGTATTTAAACATTTAATATCTCGGGAATTAAACAGAAAGGTACTGGGTTTTCTTTTAATCAACTTCCAAGATGACTTTGCCAAAAAAACCACCATTGGTAAAGCAGTTTCTCCTTTTGTTTTTGTTTTCTTTTTCTGACTTTATGTCAACTCCTGGAGTTCTCCTATAGTATCTCACTATTTTTAATTTCTAAGGCTTTCTTTTTCTATAAAAAAAACATCAGTAAAAGTCCAATCTGTAAACTGCAAACTTGTTTCCTTGAGGTTCAGAGTTGCATACTCTTAATACAAGTGGGTTTAAAGGGGTCACATCCTGCGAGGTTTATTTACTTAGAATACAAAGTTCTTCCTTTTGCCTATATTTACATGAGTAACAGGAAACCATAGCATTATTTCTGGTGATAAATGAGGGGGCTGCAGAGTATTGGATGAAAACAAATGATGGCCCTCAAAAGAAGATACAGTTGGGAGCTTTGTGCAATTGTTTCTGCATTACTGCTCCCACAGGACCAGCTGAAGAGATTACCAACCCCAGCCAACCCCCGACTGTTTGTTGCCATCCTCTTGCCAGACAATACTGCCTTGCCAGATCCACTGGTTAAATTACTTGTGTGATCACTCCCTAATTTATTTCAAAGCGACTTGGTTAGCAAAGCAGGCAAGCAGAAACTATCTATTATTTCAATGGTTTATGGCTCATTTTAATTTTAATAGCCTAGAAAGCAATCTCAACAGCAGCTCAGCTGGGAAAACTAAGGATGGCAGCTACTGAAAGCAGTCTTAGGCTGGTGAACTTCACCAATTGAAAGAGAAAAGATGTTCACAACATGCAAATTTAAACCAAGGTCCAGCAAAATATTTAGGCACCTCTGCACTTAAAACACCTGGATCACTCTACTGCTTTAAATGGGGCTACTAATAAACTCTTACCTCTGACAATTATGTTATTTTTGGAAAACATATGTCAGAGAATGATATTTATATAATGTAATTTTTTAATATAAAAATTAAACATCATGTTAACATAAATCTTCTAAGCTCTTCCTGTAGTCAATGGAAGAGCCGGCTCCAGAAGGGTAATTCTCCAGCTATCTGAGAAAGGAAGTATCAGCTGCCTTCTGAAGACGCTCACCACAGAGGATAGTCACCCCTTAGGTTGGAATATGCAGCCATCTCCTAGGCTGCTGAAGGTAGGCGAACTGAATTGTATCCTATCTGTACCTCACCAAGTGGGCCTGACAACCACAGCAATGTTAGCTCTGGAAAAACATTACTAAATGGGACAATCATTTTTACCAATGCCATCACGCCCTTACCATCCATTTTGGAAAAAATATTATATAGTATCTAGTGTTCATTTATATATATATATTACTTATATATTACTTATTACTTATTACTTTGACTTCCTTTATGTCAGTAGTTTCCCTGGTTTCAAATAAACTTTTAGATTGCAATTAGCTTTTCTAATAATGTACACTGTCATGCAAAACCCATAAATTTCTTGGGATTACCTGCATAGATGCATGTAAATTAGCTACATATATATCTTTACATATAGAGTCACATGAAAATAGACATTTTTAGAAATATAGAAATGCTATTAAATGTTTGGAGTGTAGTAAAACAAATTTTGCAGTCTCAGTTTAAAATCTGCTCTCCATGTTTATTTAAAAATAACTTCCCAGAAAAGACTCTAACTTTCTGTGGCCTTTAGTAGTCTTTGTTCACGCTCAGCATACAAAAGTTAAAAGATTTTTTATCATCACAGAAACTCTTTTCATAATTTTGAATCAACCTAAACTTATATAGTACAGCTCTCCTAAGTGCTTTTTTCACTTGCAGCTCAAATCCAGTAAGTTTGCCAGTTAGTTGTCAAGTTCTCAGGTGAAGATGAATTGAAAGCTTTTCAACAACTAATGGAAAACATTGTAACAACAGATTGAAAATGAACAAGGATGACTTCATTAAATCATCCCTCTTTTGACAACGTTCATTTGATTTCACAAAATGACAGAATCAGAGAATGGGTTGGAAGGGACCATCAATGGGTAATTTGGTCCAATCTACCTGCTCAAGAGGGGCATCCTAGAGCACATGGCACAGGATTGCATCCAGATGGATCTCAAATATCGCCAGTGTGAGAGATTCCATAACCTCTCTGGGAAATCTCTTCCAGTGTTCAGCCACTTGCACACTGAAGTTCTTCTTCACATTCATGTGGAATTTTCTGTGCATCAGTTTCTTCCTGTTGCTTCTTGTTCTATTGCTTGGCACCACCAAGAAGAGCCTGGATCCATCTTCCTAACACCCTCCCTTCATATACTGATAGACATTTACAAGGTCCCCTCTCAGTTGTCTCTTCTCAAGGCTGAACAGGCCCAGCTGTCTCAGCCTATTCTCATGAGAGATGCTCCAGTATTTAAATTATCTTTGTAGCTTCCCTGGGCCCACTCCAGGAGCTGCTTGTCTCTCTTCTACTGGACAGAACTGGACACAGCATTCCAGATGTGGCCTCAGCTGGGCTGAACAGGGGGGCTGAACCACACCTTTTGTCCAGCTGCCAGTGTTCTTTCCAATGCACCATTGACTTTGTTGCCCCACCAGGGTACACTGCTGGCTCATGGACATCTTGCTGTGCACCAGTACTCCCAGTTCTTTCTCTGCAGAGCTGTTTTTTAGCAGGTCAGCCCCCACTCTCTTCTGGTGCCTGGGGTTATTTTTCCCCAAGTGCAGGATCCTGCACCTGCCTTTGCTGAATTTCAGGAAGTTCTTCTCTGCCCATCTCTCCAAACTGTCGAGGTCCTTCTGCAGGGCTGCACAGCCCTCTGGGGTATCAGTCACTCCTCCCATATTGGTGTCACCAGTGACCTTGCTGAGGAGGGATCTGCACCTTCATCCAAGGCATTGATGAATAAGGTAAACAATACTGAGCCTAGTACTGAACACTGATTTGACATTTTCTACATTATTTCTTGCACATCCTCCAGATAAGGGGTCACATCTGTGCAGAGGGAGAAACTTTTCTAATGGTGGTTATTTACTCACTAGTAGAACTATCAGATCCATTCACTAGTACTACTATGGTATCTGGTGTTTAAGGCAGAATGACATTCTTTGTTGTTCCATCATAAAAATTACCACACTGAAGCAGGGGGTTGATAAGTGACCACAAGAGTAAAGACACAAAGCTGAAGTGCCTTAGAGGCTAGTTACCAAACTGTACAAATGTGTGCAAGCAGAACAAAAGGATGATTCTTTACTCTGTGAGTGTATTTTAAACAGAAATTGGAAGCAGATAAATGTGCGTGCCAAAAATGAGAACAACAAAGTAGTGAGATTGGTGTGGTTCTTACACTAACAATTGGGAATTATTTTTCCTTCTTGACAGGATCAAGCAAGATCAGAAATTGTGTTTTATAATAGCATTTTTCCTCATTCATCAAATGAATAATTTTAATGTATCGATACATGATGTAGGATATAATTCTAAAACCTTTCTTGTGCTTTAGGAACCTGGAATCTGTAGAAGCTGCCATATGGGGGAACACCATTAGTGAGGAACACAGTTACATTAAAAATTCAAAAAATACAGAGTGTTTTAGAACATGAAACATAGATGGAGTTCAGTAACTGAAAATATATATCTCTGTGGTGCAGTCCCATTCTAAATGGATGCTGATCCTTGCTACAGGCTGCAAGTTTTCTGCAGTCAGCTGTGGATGTGATAGGACTTGCTTTTACATAATCGTTCTGTCTTATCTGTAAGCATCCCTCACTCGGACATCTTGAGAGGCATTAAGGGTGTGTGCAGATGAACGAGTTACCCTCTGAACTTATGTTTCTCATACTCTGCAAGAATTGCCTGCAACACACTTTTATGCTGCATTGTACCACTCAGAAAGAATACAAATATGGAGTAGATGACAGGAAAATAGTTCATAACACCTTACATTGCTGATAAGGTGTTTTTCATCTTTCTGTAGCTGAAGTTTCCTGCTATCTCCTTCTTAAGGCCAGTTACTCTTACTCTGTTGTGGTTTGCTGGTCGCAAAATGAAAAGTAAACTTTATTTTCTTGCTTATAATGAATACAAAATTTAATCAAATTGATCAACTGGACTTGGGGTTTTTATGCCTCTACAGTCCTGAAATACTTTGCAATGATTTTTTTCAATTAATAAATACAGTGCTGTGTATATGTATATATAGATATATAGAAAAAACATTTTAAAATACTGATTCAGTGTTATCCCTATACTGTGCAGCTATAAAAAAGTTATTCCTTTGCTGAGTTACGCTTGCCCAGATAGTCAAATTAAAAATCACAGTTCTGTGAGAAATGGCAGAGAACAAAAAGAGAGTATGTTGGAAACTGTTAAATCATGCCACTTAGTGGATTGATACACACAATTAAACAATTCAGGTCATAAGTGCTCATGACTATCTTGTTGACAGTAAGCTACCACACAATAATTTATGGAATGTTTTCCGTCATCTCCAACCAGCTATAAAAAATTACTTCCATCCTGATGGATGATGGCCTTGATTATCTTCTATCAAACTTATGCCATGTAATATGCCTCAGTTTGAAATAAATTAATTTTATTATGTTGAGCTTCAATACCTGTCCCTCAATACCCTGAGAGGGTCAGAGGTGCCATCTGGCCCTGCATCAGTTTCTTCAAAGGTGCTGCAGTCACCCACACCAACCCTATTCTCTCACTTTTTTTCCTAAGTTACTGCTCTTTCTCCTTATTGGAGTCACTTATCTGCTGTGTTTTTACTGACAAGGACTGAACTGTTTCAATTCCCTTAACAGAGGAAGAAAGTCATGTTTGATACCTCACAGGTAATGCTGTAAATTGGTTTAAGCAATAGTGAGGTGCAAAACTTACAGAATGTAAAAAAAAATCCGGTTTCAAGTGTTAACAAACCTTCCTTTTTATTCAGAACTAAACCTACACACTTTTATTGCAGCTGGAGCTGCTACATTGTAGGAATAACTTTTTCCTTTTTTTAATTTCTTTTTTACCCCAGACACAGGGGAAATAATGGTCTGCAGGAAAAAAAAAAAAAAACCCAATAAAAATCAAATTTGTGCTAGATTAGTTTTCGTACATAGCAGCAAATATAGACTTGTCGGATCAGGAATTTTGGCATTCTAGAATGTCCTGAAAAGAAGTATGTGCCTTTTTCAGTCATTTTTTTGAAAGCAGAACTGAACTTAGAGTGTGTCTTCTTCTTGTCACATTTATTAATCATTAAAGTTTCTGACATGTTTTCTTATTATTGTTTAATAGTAATGTCAGTGTTAAACCATAATATAGGTGTATGCATCTGTTGTTTACTCTGAAATGACTAACTACCATATATAAAAATTCATATTAAAAATAAGTGATAACATACCAATGAAGTAATGATTTTTAAAAGCCCTCTGCCTTTGAAATACATTAATATATTTAAATAAGAAAAGAGATCACAGTTCCGTATCCTACCACTGACAAGCAGAGAAATAAACAAAATCGAGTTGGAGAACAGACCTGCACAACATACGGCTCAAGGACTTTGTGCAGCCTGCAGAGCATCTTTTCTAGCACGCCAGCTATTTAGCAGCAATGTGTACTGTTAGAAAAAGCGGGGTGTGCATATCCTGGCTGGGCTTTCAACCAACCCTGTAGCTCAAAGCAGAGGATGGAATGTGTATCTCCTGGCCAGGCATGTGGGTGGGCGGGTGGGTGGACATTATTTACAGAAAGGGAAAGGCAAGAGACACTGGACAGTCATGGCAGAAAGGGAAACTCACCGAGAACAAGGGAGGCTCTTCACTGTAGCACAGAAAGGACCTCGTCTGAACGTAACAGATTCAGTCGTTTACGTACATGGTTCAGCAATTTCAGAATTACGCCCATCCTTGCCTCCATAATGCAACATCTGAATTGAGTCTAGCAAACTCCCAAGGTGGATGAATCCTCGTGTCTGCATGATAAAATTTTAGACCATCAAGGGAAAAAGTGTTTGATACCATCTAAGTGTTGCATGCCTAAATTGAATGTAAAATTTCAGGACACGTAAAATCCCCTGCACTCACAACTTGCTAATAACTTTTCTTGTCATCTTTGGTTTTATTATTACATATGATGCTTTACTGAATTATTCAATTTTTTTATAGCTGTGGTATTCTAGAAAAAAAAATAAACTTTTTGGAATCATAGTAGTACTTCAAAAAGCAGATGAGCTGTATGAGCAAGAATACTCTTCCCAAATGTGGCTATCTCAGGGTGCTGAGGAATTAGATTTCCATCTCAAAGGCAGTTATCTTGACATAACAGATTACTGCTGCCAAAAGAAAAAAAGCAGTATTTTCCTGTCCTCTCATACTTCTCTCCCTCTTTCTGCCACTTTTAGTGGTTGTGAGCAGTTAAATATCATGTCTCACAGAAATTGAGCCCAAGAACATGAATATACCTCTGAAGGTGGCTCCTTGGGAGTGCTCCTGAAAGCATTCTCTGTTGGAAATCTCAGACAGCAGCTTTCTCACACAGAAGTTTCTCTCTCCATGGCCCTGAATGTCACATTTTCAGGAAGGACATAAAATCAGCTGGGTAAGTGAAAGAGAACAATGCACCTCATGTATCCTTAGTGTAAGCAAATGACATATGCTTTCTTCCTTCCATTTCAGCATTTCTGTCTTCTATAAACATTCTCAAACACGTTGTCTGCTTTGGCTGTCATGAGTAAATGCTTGTATTAGCACTTGTCCACAAAATTTAATTGTGAATTACCCTACACTCACGAAAATGGCAAATGCTTAAACTGGGAGGTTGGACCACATTAATTTCTCAGCCCTCCTTTTTTGACTGCACAGGACAGGTGAAGACCCCAGTGAGGCCAGGAGAGACAAAATTTGCCACAAGAGCATGAGCTTTCTGGTCTGCAGTGAGATATCAGGAAGCACACTTACATCTTGAATGTCTTGAGAAACACATCATAGTGTCAAGTTACAGTATGCTAATGATGAAAAAGTCTCCTTACTAACAAAAATAATAGGAATCATCCATTATATTTAGATTAAATCTGAGGTTGGTTATGCCAACAAAATACAAATATTTCCTTCAGGGAAATATATGGGCAGAACACAGAATTGCTGAAGTGAATCAAGGGTCTTTAACTATAATTGTTATATGTTTTGCACCTGACAGAAAAATCATAAATAAAAATCCAAATTAGCTATTTCCATTCTTCAGCATTGAAATAAAAACCCCAGAGTGACAGAATTTGGTATTTCTCTGCCAATGAGGCCTTACATAGTTTTTTTTTTGTTTGTTTTCTCACACTTGATTGTTCTCTTGGTAGTATTTCACTAACTCACTGTTATCTTGACTGATAATGAAAGCACCAGAAAATACATACACTTTTCAATTTCTTCTTTTTGACTTGTATTGCATTGTAATCCCACTCTGAAGCGCTTTTTTTTAATAAAGTATTTCACACAAACAAAATATAATTACAGATGCACTCATCTATCCTAAAAGCTGCCTGTACAATGTAGCACTGATACTCTATTTGCATTTTAGATTGTTTGAAAACGTCTCTACAGTTACCTTGTAAAAACTTCATACCATATGTGTTATTAGTCTAACACTGTTCTCTCATTTGAACTAAGACAAGTAGATACTGTCAGATACTAGACTGGTGAAAATAACTTCAGTGATTATGAGCTGAGTGTTTTCTATAAGCTGTTTTTCCAAGCAAAATTTGTGCTGATATATCTCTAAGAATTTTAAAATTATACATCTGATTCAGAAAAGACTCTATAGTGTTCGAATGTGCACAAGAGAATTTTGACTTTTTATTTGCATATATCTCATAAGTATGCCTAGAAAATATTACTTATTTACATTCATCTTGTTACTTCTGTATAAAGGGTGCAGACTCCAAAAGGACATGTTTCTCCAGTATAACAGGATGTATTTGTTTATTTCTGCACAGTGTTTGTGCCACTGCAGTTAAATTTGCAGCCCACATTTTGAGGATATACCACTCAATTTGAAGTTCTGATGTTGATTTTCTTATCCATGTTTTTCCCCTTGAAGCAAGATGAAAAATGTTCCAGCAAAAGCATAAGAAAGCTATTTTAAGATCTTTGAAGAAAAATTAATATGTTGCGATGATGATATTTCATCTTAATCTGGCATCGCCCAGACTTGTCTCTTTCAAGGAAGGGAGGACATCTGGAAATGAGTGAAAGCCACAATAAAATAAGATTTTTTTACTGAAACTGAAATATGATGGCATAGTTGTTTCTTGACAGTTATATATTCAATGAGTAGGAATAAGTGGTATGATAAAGGTTCATGATTTATTGTTATATGCAATTACATGAGCTACACAATATTGAAAATTTACAGGGAACTAAACTGATATTTTAGAAATAAAAACATGAAATATTCATGGATATTCATAGCCTAAAAGCAAGAAAAAAAGCACCTCTAAGTAGCTAGGGAGAAATTCAGTGAACAGGGATAATAACACCACTGTAAAGTAATATGTTTTCTTCGGTGTAATTCGGGTTCTCATATATAATGCCTAGAATATATGAAGGGAAGAAACAATTTTGGTTTGAGATTCGAGTTTCATAATCTCTGCCTCTCAATGCAAAACATTAGTCTGACTTAATTTCCACTTATATGGGCAATGCAATTAAAAATAAATATATACATATATACAAAAGCTAGTGTGAAACACATCTATAATTCTGGGCACCAATATTCAGAAAAGCTAAATTCAAAGTGAAAGGGAGCAAGGAGACACTAGTAGGATGAGCGGATGATTGGTGAGCTGATCTTTTCTAAAGAACATTGAAAGACCTTGCTGGTTTGTCTAACGAAGAAAAGTAAAAGTTCAAAAGAAAAATAATTTTTCTAATAAAATAATACAGCAAGGTATCCGGGGAAAGGATGAACTATTTAAGTGATGTTGGCAAAAGAGCAATCAGATATAAACTAGACCTAAGTAAATTCAGGCTAGAAATAAATAGTATTTATAAACCTGGCTGTGTTGGGTTTGCATGTCCAGGTTTTGGTAGCAGAGGGAGCTACAAGGGTGGCTTCTATGAGGTGACAGAAGTTTCCCCCATGTCCTGCAGAGCCAATGCCAGGTGGCTCCAGGATGGACCTGCTGCTCACCAAGGCTGAGTCAATCAGGAATGGTGGCAACACCTCTGTGATAGCATATTTAAGAAGGAGAGGGAAAAAAGTCATTGTTCAGATATGATTGCTGCCAAAGAAGAGCAGAGTGCCAATATGTGAGAGGAACAGCTCTGCAGACACCAAAGTCAGTGGAAAAGGAGGGGCAGTAGGTGCTCCAAGCACCAGTGGTGAAAACAATGGTGAGGCAGCTGTGCCCCTGCAGCCCATGGAGAACCACGGGGATGCAGAGATCCACCTGCAGCCCGTGGAGGAGACCCAGACTGGAGCAGACAGATGCCCAAGAGAAGGTTGTCAACCCAGGGGACTCACACTCGAGCAAACTGTGCCTGAAGGACTGCAGCCCGTGGAAGAGTGACCCACATTGCAGCAGTTTGTGGAGAACTGTTGCCCATGGGATGGACTCACATTGAAGAAGTTCCTGGAGGAATGTTACCTATGAGAGGAACCCCACACTGGAGCAGGGGAAGGACCCCTCTTCCTGAGCAGCAGCAGGAACAATGAGTGATGAACTGACTGTAACCCCCATTCCTCATCTCCCTTCACTACTGCTGCAGGAGGAAGAGCTTGGGAAGAAGGGAGGGGTGAGGAAGAGCTATATTTTAAGATTTATTTTACTTCTCGTTATCATGCTCTGATTTTGTCAGTAGCAAAATTAAATTGATACACCCAAGCTGAGTCTGTTTTGTCTGTGACAGTATTTGGTGAGTGATCTCTCTCCCTCACATATCTCAAGCTCTGAACCTTTGTTATATTTTTTCTTCTCCATCCAGCTGAGAAGGTGAATGATAGATTGGCTTTGGTGGATGACTGGAATCCAGACAGGGTCAATCCACTACCACTTACTGAACTGATGATCCGGACATCTCAGGATGTCATAATAAAATGACATGGAAAATAGGAATTAATAATTTAAAAGAAATCTTAAATGCCTCCAGTGTGAATTTCATGCACCAGTCTTTTCTACAATGGTTGAAGACATCTTTTTAGGAGCAGTGTTATTTAACATGGCTCTCAAATACCTATGCAGAGTTTTGGACGTCAAATTGAAACATCCCTCTGCACCTTTTCCAATCCTTCATTATTCCAAATTTTTTTAATCTGTCCTACATCTTCCAAAATCAGGTTCCTACTTTTTTTCAAAGCCAACTGTTAGAATATAACACTTTTTTGGCAATAATACAGATAAGATCTGTTGTCTGCATAAAATATTAACTAATCATAAATTAGCATCAGATAAAATATTCTACTACTTAGTATTGGAAAAACGACACCACAACCAATATAAACAACTGAGTTACAAGCTGCATTTACTCATATGCGATAGCAGTCATCTATGCCTGTTGCCTAAGAAATAGTTATTGCAAAGGCCTATTCTAAGGACACTTCACCCACCTAAGCCCTTCCCATTAGGTTTCCTACTTAAAAAAGTTGCAGATTCTTCAGAAAAAGAGTCTCAATCTCACTTTTGTGCTGCAAAAAGTATTGGAAAGTAAGGAAGCCTTGGTTTGAGTAACACCATCTAAAACCTATGTCAAGAAGGAGGCCAGAGTGAAGGATTGGTGTTAGACATGCACTACTGTGGCCTCGCTCTTGGGTCATAAGAAACAGAGGGAGGAGAACCCCCAGTATAGATCACTGACCATATGGCTATGAAAATTTACTGAATATTTTCTTGGTGTAGTCCTTGAAACACTTTGCAAAGTATCTGGTCTTGACATGCCTTATTGGCTGACAGGGGTAAATGAAACCATGCAGATGTTAACCAGCCCAGCTTCTCATTATACCTATGAAAAAACACCCTGGTTAACTCTGTCAGTTAATACTTTCCCCAATTAATTTTGATCAGAGCTACTTTTAAAAGTAAACTATATGTTATTCATTATTGCTTTACTTTTTTGCATTCAGCATTTCACAGAAACTTCCTGTCTTTATTCATAAATGTATTATCTTGATAACATCTCTGGCACATTCAAAATTAAAAACTCAAGCTGTTTCTCTGGCATTTGTATCATTATCTTTATCTCTTCATCCTTAAATGTATACTATGCCACTAGAAGCCGAGCAAATCCTCTCTTTGTATCAAACACTGAGCATAAGTCAAGCACACAGTCATTGAAGCAGAATGTCTGTTCAATCCAGTCAGAGGGAGACTAAATACATTTTCACCCCAATGAAAATTTTAAAGTGAAAATCATGCAATTTTCAGAAACAGAATCAAACCCCAGATATTTGTCTTTGATCCTGAAACAAATAGTTAAAAAATATGGTTTGAAATTATTTCATTTTTTGTAACTATTTTTTCAAAGAGTTTTTTTATTTGTTGAATTTTAATGCTAACAGATTTTCTTATGGAAACTATTTTATGTTCATGTCTTTCAGATTAGCTAAATTCCTCAAAAGATAAGAGATCCAATGTAGGCATAGGCTCAAATATAGGACTCTGTCAGAGAATTGGTATGTTATACAGAAAATAAAAATCTTTTCTTATCCAAAAAAAAATTCAGGTGGAATATTTCTGATTGTCTAAGGCTAAAAAAGGAATGCATAAATAAACTGTTCAATACAAAATTTCAAATTGAAGCCTACTGAAATGTTGATATTCCACCTTTTTATTCTACTACTGAATTTTTTACATTTCCATTACTATAGGAATTCAATACCAAGTTCTACGATCCACACACCTGTGAATGCAGGATTTGGGGTTTATATTTCTAAATGTTTATGCAGGCATTTTATGGCTGTTGCTGGACAGGCCCTTTAATATTTTGATAATTTCTCACATATTTCTATCAGAATTTTAATAATCCTTTGCTATCTGTGCTACTGTGTTACTATGCTCAGATATATTCAAAGTTTCAATGTAGCTCTACTTTCTCTCTGTAGATTCTTCACATAGATTTATCGACCTTCATGCCCTACTAGCCTTGCAAATTCTCCTCATAAGTGGCTCATAAGTCTCCCCGATACCAGTCCACGTTAATTCTTCTCCATCATTCCACTTCCACTGTCATCTCTGTCAGAGAGCAGATTCATGAGCAGGAGCACCAGATTCATGTTACAAATGAAACACAAAAGATTCTTCCACTTTCCTTCAGCAGATTTCTCAATGATGCAACAGATCTCAGTGTTGGGAAGATTTTCTGTAATAATCTACATTGTTGTTTTATTTGATAGTCATTGATTAAACAACCCATTCGACCTCCATATAAAGTATTTCTGTCCCTGGATAACTATAACCACCTACTAACTCCTTGATACTTCTAGTTCAAAGGGTGCATTCTTTCTTGACAAAAAGGCAATCAATGTTATGGAAGGTGGTGAAAAGTGAAAAAGAGGGTTGTTCCCTACTGAAAAAGACAAGTTATTTTAAATTGCAAGTTAAACATAATTATAGATAATTACCACAGATTACATTTTCTACATACATGCACTAATTAAATCACCTATTAGATGATTATATTTTTTATAGATTTTTTTTTACTTTTTATTTGGCATTGCATATGATAAATCAAATACACAATAAGTGAAAAATGACATCTATCAAAATTACCCTCAGAATCATTTAAATCTTGATAAATATGATAAGAAAATTCCCAGAGTATTAAGAGAGAAAAGTAATAGTCTTTATCTACCTCCAGTCAACCATGAAGTTAACTTAATAAACACAGAAGTTTTAGTTCCAAATATATTTTATTGTTCATTACTATGACCTTGTGACAGATATATGTATGAAAGGGTAAAAAATAGAGAAGAAAACAATACAGTTTATTTAGTTAAACAATGTAAAAGCCATAGAAACTGAATTTATAATGTATTCCATAGCAGACTAAGTTAGCAAACCCACAGAGAACACAGCCTTGTATCTTTTACAGGATTTCAAGGTTTGTGCCCAGGAGGAAAGATAATTCCTCATACACTCCCCTCTCAATTTTTACTAAATTCACTGGCATGTGATGGCTAAAATGAAGCACTCTACACTATCAGAAGGCTCTCGAGATAGACATTCTCCTCACATATCAACATCCCATCAGAGGTGCATATTTTTAGTTATCTCCTTTGACTAGCTTGGTGATCAGCTTGTTGATTTAGAACAATGGTACTTCTGCAGGCAACTTGGGAAAGAAAAAGAATCCATTCTACCCATCTATCAACACTTTCTTCTTAAAACAAAAAGAGATAACCACTTTCTCTTCTTCTCTTCCGTCATGACTCTTCAAAACTAATATTATTGATTGTTTGGACTGAATCTGCAAAATTGGCAGCATCACTCTGGTACTTTCTGCCTTAAATTCCTTTCTACATCCTTATTGCAATAGTGTTTTTCAGGCTCAAGCTGGTTTTGGATTAAATCCCTAATTTCTCACTTCCGAAAGTAACAGTAATGATTTCTCCTATCTGGCTAATGACAATTTAGCACTGTCACCATGTGAGATATTGTATCCTTGTTGTCCTGTTTCTGCCAAAAATTTTATCGTAATAAATGCAATAGAATAAGAGGCTTCTTTTTATGTTGGCGTACCTAACAGCTGTCTATTTTGATCATAGAACTGATTCTTCAAAGCCTCCAACTTTTTCACAAAGGGCAATCTAGTTTTAATTAATGTGTTTGCAGAGAAACTTGCTGCAATAGTAACCAAGAGTCCTGCTAAATCACACATTTTTAATTTTTTGATCATGAATTCTGTGGGGCTCCTAGGTCTAGATGCTGAGTTACTTTGGACACACACATAGTGTAACTTACTGAAAGTCAGGAACATGAATATATATCACCAGGAGTTGGAGATTGAAAGCTTTGCAGTTAAATTGCAAATATGCTGCTTCTGTAATTTCTCCTAAGACATTCTCTCCTGTCTGCATAGTACTGAGTCCCAGAATTTGGATCCGAGCACCAGTCTGTACTGTGGTACAAATTCTAGCTCTCAAAGAAAGAACATTCAATCAGTTATCTCTGGGATAAAAGGGATAAGGACAGACAATCCTGTGTCAGCTTGTAGCAGCAACTCTTCTCATTTGTTCTAACACCTGCAATTTAACTGGAGGAGATTGTGGCAGTTCTATTTCCTACTTTACTGAGCACTAAATAAAAGGAGCAGTGGCGTCCACTTAGTGGTGCCTTTGGCACATCTAGCAAGGAGACCACACGATCACTTTGTTTGTCTCAAAAGAATGAGGTAAAAGGACAGCAGAGAAGATATCCTGTCTACATTAGTGGTGTGGAAGCCGAGAAAAAAACATTACAGCAAAGAGCAACTTTGCCTAGTTATGGATTAACACTCCTACTCCATAACTTCTTTCAGTCCTAATAATGTCAGTCATTTCTTTCACCAGAGAATTTCAAATCCAGTATCACCCTTGTCACCTTGTATTTCAACTCAACACATTCCTATTTCATCCCCAGCAAAGACTAATATCTCAGTATGACTTTAAGCTTTATTTTACACACAGCTATGACTGTGTCAACCCAGTCCCAGAATACCGTTATTGAATATCATCACAATTTGTTACTCCAGATTCCTTCCATAAGGACTACACAGGGGGAAAAAAACCCCTCTCACTAGCAGGCATAATTAATTTTGTGTTTGTTTTTAAAATAATCAGCTAATTAGTGGTGTGACACAGTTCATTTGTGACTTTAAAAATATTTATGATTCTTTATGATTTGATTCTATGCTTTGGAGGAAAATAACTTCACAGTCTTTAGAGTGTAAAGCATTGCCAATTTTCTTTAAAATATTTGGACTGCTGGACTAAACCTGTCTTAATAGCTGGCAGCCCATGATCCAGATCAGCCTTGGGCAAAGGAAGAGTCAGAGAATAAAGTTACCCCAGGATTATCTTCTTCTTCTGGATATGCTTGGTAAGTTTGAAAAACATTAAAACATGTCTTGAGATTTCTCTGTCTCTTTACACCATTGCAGCAGTAAGTGATGGAGAAGGAACAAAATCTGGGCTGTGAAAATGAAACTCCAGATAAAGTCATTAAAGTGCAGGTGCTTTAGCATTATTTTTAATATCAGATAATATTTACCACCAAAAAAAATCCTCCTATATACCCAAATCATAACAACATTTAAAAATACTTAAAAAAAATAGACAATCTCCAACCCTTTTCTTCTACAGACATAAGTACTTAATCCAGCATGAATGATGACATAAACTTTATGTTCTTGTAAAGCTACTCCTCAAAAAAATGAATACCACTTTCAAATAAAATAAAATAAAATAAAGATAAAATAACCCAAACAAAAAAAACTCTACTGTCATTACAATACCTGCAGAGTGATACCACTAACAGACCTGGCTGTTTGTTTCTAAGGAAGAACAGCTGTGCAACAGACTGTCTGAACAGTTCCTATTACAGAATGCAACACGGATCACTGACACAAAGGAAGCACTACACCAGCTGGCTTTCTGTCTTAGAGCATTTCTATTCCTAGATGATTTACCTGTTCTCAGCCCTGTCACCTCAACACTTCTACTACCCAATTAAAAATGATGTTGCTGGATTCTCTCTGCTATAAATTAGATACGTTTTTGTTCAGATCAAACTGGTTACTTTTTTTTTAAGTTTTGAAATACATGACTTATTTTTAAACTTATAAAAGCTGCTTGATTATTTATTTGTGGTCTATTTTGTTCTCTTGTAGAGTTTAGATATGAAAAATTCTTTTGAAATGTATTCATATGCAGTGATCTACATTTCCTAATCATAATCATGTCAGCAAAAGTGGAGTTGCTCTTAGGATAACATTTTAGTCTAGAAAATGATTTCCCTTTAAAATGGATTCAATGGACATGATATAAAAAGAAGATGCAAAATTACACACAACAGTTTGCATAATCAAAACAGATATGTTTTATATTCAGGCAAGATTTCTTTTTGCTACATTAAATGGAAGAAAATAGACCTTTTGGAATTCTGCAAGTGTGCTATGGCTATAAATGCAGTAGCAGTGGAATTCCAGTAGGATTATGAAGAGGATGTACAGAACTTAAAAAAAGAAATCAACCAAGATAAAGAAGCACAGTATGAAAGGATAAATGTTGGGCTGTTTTGTTTTTTTTTTAAACTAACAATAGTCCATTTATTTCAAATATGAACTATATTTTCTACTTTATAACTAAAGTTAAATTTATGAAAGCTTGAAATATGGAGGTGTATTTTTTTGTGTAGGAAATTTACTGGTCCTCTTTTAAATAAACGTAGTTCAAATGACATGTAATGAGAGTAGAGCTTCATTCGGTAAAAAATACTCACGGTATATTCATATCTGCATTCAGAACAAAACTGGCACATGTTATGGAATAAGGTTTGAAGGATTATGCAGGTGTCTCCTAGAGACACTGTTGCTTTGGAGTAGACAGATTTCAAATTACCATTTCTCTTCCCTAATGAACAATAATCTTGATCCAACACATGAAGATAACATGTCACAGAAAGTATTGGACTTTTTTTCAAAGGTTTTTCCTTTTATAAGGATGAGTTTGTGATAACGGTGTGAAAGTTATTGAATGAAAAATAAACCACTTAATATTTAATGGGGAGAATTAATCAGTGTTAAAACTAGTCAGAACATTTTTTCTGTCCCATAAAATTTTACAAACTTTCAGCTACCTTACTTCTCATGCCATAGGAACAAATCCGAACTTTCCTTATGAGAAGGAAGAGAGGGAATAGCTGATAATCTTCATGTCAGGCAATCCAACTGTTATACAGAGGACTCAAGCTGGAGCTCCTTAGCTACTTTTCTTCCCAGGCTTGGCCAGCCTACAGAAGTTTTATGTGTCTCTTTAAAAAAAAAAAAAAGTACTAGGATTCCTTTGAACATGGTAATTAACGGAGGAGTAAATGATGGCAGGGAAAGAAGAATATGGATGCAAGCTTAGCAACCAAACATTGACCGTGTGACTGAAGAGTGACACTGTTCCTGAGAAATGAATTTTCCTGACTACCATGCATATTTTATGTATTCTTTTCAGTATTACAGTCAAAAACCCAATTTTCCTAGATGAAGATGACACTGACTTTCACTTCTCAGCAAAAGTAACTGGGACAACAGAGGAAATTTTGATTTAATAGGAACTTTTCCTCCTCAGTGACATCTTTTTATAGGTGGAAATTATTTCTGCCAGTGCACTCATAAGTCAATTTTCCAGTATTGATTTAATAATGAGAAGCAGCACACTGTCTAGAAGTAAATGTTTAATATATATCGATCATCTATGCACAAATGCCTTCACTCATGAGTCATAGGAAGAGTCATCATTAGAGGATAATCACAAAGGCTCAAAGGCTGTATTAACACATCCTCCTCACCACAGATGAAAAGAACTGTTGCTCAGACCTGAAGGAGATCAAATATTTTAAATGCATACAGGTTTTATTTATAAAGCCCCCGAGAAAAACCAACTTACTCCTGTTATTCACTAATTGCCTAAAGATATAGGGGTTTACTGATTAAGAATTTACACAAAGTATCTGACCTCAATTGCAATGATTAGTCTGCTTTACTCTGTTTACTGCATTTAAATTCCCAGTGTTTTGTGAGATAAGAAAGTGTGATTGTTCATACAAATGAAGAGCTAGTAGATTTTCAGATGAATGATAAAAATTCTAAAGATTATTTAGATGGCTTGAATCCTACTGATTTCAAGGAGCTGAAATTTATCTTTTGAGGGTATGTGTCAGGAGTGATGGGCAGGATTCATCTCACTTAACTTTAAACTGTCTAAGCAATTTGTCAGCACTCCCTCTACAGAAATGCAGGGCTACAAATCTCTAGAGCACAATTCATTCCTTCCTCATGCAGGATCAAAGCCAGATGAATGAATTATTCTTTGGAATAATTTTATTCTCTACTGATTACAGAAAAACCTAAATGGCTGGCATAAAATGTGCACTGAACATGGTCAAATGGAAGTGAAAAGAAATCTATCATCTCGTTGATACCAAAGAAGTTTTAGGACACTAATGTCCACTCCAAATTAACAAGATGGATCTTTAGTCACTGTAACTTGCTTCCACTGTAAAAGTCATACTGGCAAGGAGACTGAGCCACAGAAGTGGAACGTACTTTTCCTCCCACTAGGACTCAAATAAGAAGGCATTATCATAATAAGACTTATAAGAGTTATGATTGTCTAGGTCTTCCCATGTAAGTTTAGCTACCTTGTGACTCAAAGCTCTAAACTGCCCAAGCTGTGTTGGAGCAGCCTACATTCCTCCTTGTTTGCAGTGGGAGTTAATTTCTTAGATATGAATATTTCAAGTAATTGAAACCCTTTAATTCTCATGTTATTTTAAAATCTTTCCCTCAAGGTTTTTAGCCCTGGACAACCATTAGCAGACATATGTAAAATAAGTACTTTTTGTTTCAGTCCTGTTTTAATGGCTGGGTGTTTGCAAAATTAAAAAGATATCATTACAGTAGATAATGACTGTTGTAATTGCTTGTAGTCTCAACACAGATTTCTAATGGGAAAAATATGTCTTACCCTCACTTGCCTCTAGCATAAAATCATAATTGAATAGGGAAATCAGACATATAGTGCAACAGTTTAGTGAGTAAATTGAGGACTTCTGTTTCCACACCTCACATACCTGACAGTCTGCTACTTTAAAGAAACTTGAAAAAATAAAGAATGGCATGCTACTTGCAACAACATCTACCTCTTACTGAAGGGCATATGTAGATTTATTAAGAAGGATTTTCTTTCTAACAAAAAAAATGGATTTATATTTTTTATAGTTGCACACTGTGATGTGACTGATTGGTTTTTGCAGAGCTAATAAAAATATGACAACTTGCAGCTGATAGCATATCCTATTTCCATCTAATTTGATGCTTTTCTGCTGGGCTGATGGAACCTAATCACAAAACATTTAAAAATCAGCTTTTCAAAGCTTGGTTGCAATTTCTACTGTTTTCTGACTACTTAGCCTTACTTCTTAGAAATCTAACCTCTTACTACTTGTTGTGAAGTTAGTCATTAAAGTGTACACTAATATTATCAAATGTAAATTTCACTCTCTCCAACCAAACATATGAGAATAAATAGTATCTTTTTATGCCATAGATAATTATAATTTTTCATTCTTGTTATTGATGCCTAATTAATTACTGTAGGTAATGCACTATTAATAAAGAAATAAGACAGTCTCTACCTTAGAAGACTTTGAAATACTGGCTAACAGTAAAAAAATCAAAGAAAGTGAGGGCAGTTTTTGTGCAAGGGCAGAATTGTCACAGACCATTTCCATGAAGAATTTGTACATTAAAACCTTAGTTTTTTAACCTATTAATACAGAACCTATGACTGAGTTCTGCGAATCCAAGGTAGTCACAATTTTGGAAGCCAATGTGCTTAACAGCCACTTGGAAATGCAGTCGTTCCAAAGTTTCTGGAGGCTAAATGTAGACAGATATTCCTAATTTAATTGCACAAATACAACAAATACCAGAAGACCCTAATGTCTTCCTATATAATTGTGTCAGGTGGTAGTAAGGACCTAACAAAAAGCCAAGTCTATGCTATTTTAATTATTCTTGATATGACAACCAAAAGATGGACATGAAATAATGCATAAATATTTCTAGATACTTTTTTTTTCCTTCTGGACATAAAACCAGGCTGTATAACTGTCTTTCAAGCCATAGGAATCATTAAATCTATATGCAGTCTCAAAGGGCCAAATCTGAGCATGTGATTGTGCACCTCAGCTGGTCTCATATTAGTTGGGTGCTTTTTCACTTTCTCAGCTTAAGCTATCACTGACAAAATTTATCTTCATGACTTCACAGCCACTAAGATCTAGCATAGACCTTCTTTTCAGATACACCAATATATATATATAGTACAATATTCATACTATTCATATAATAATAATTCATAAACCATTATACTTCAGCAGCCAATGAATATGAAGTCCAGAAAGTTAATTTGAATGAGCTCTTGTAAACCTTTCTTTCAAAACTAGTCACACATTTGAAGCAACATACCAAACATCAGGCTCTTTTATTAAAGTTAAATTATGTAATAAATTAATAGAAAATGTGTGGTTACCTTGAAACTACAAACAGAAATAGTATTTATGTTAGAGGATCAGTGTTTTTTTTCTTTGTTAGGTTGTTTTATTGGCTTTTTGTGGCAAAGTTTTGGTGGCAGAGCATGTGGATATACTTGGAGGAGACTGAGACCCCACGGGAAGCCCAAGAGGGAGCCAACTCCTGGCAGGACCTGTGACCCCATGAGGGAGGACCCCACATTGGAGCAGGTTTGCTGGCAGGACTTGTGACCCCATGGGGGACCCACACCGGAGCAGCCTGAACTACAGGCTATAGTTCAGCCTGAAAGACTGAACTACATGGAATGGAACCCACACTGGAGCAGTTTGTGAAGAACTGTAGTCTGTGGGAAGGATTCCAGTTGGAGAAGTTCATGGGGGACAGTGTTCCATGGTACGAATCCCATGCTGGAGCAGGGGAAGAGTGTGTGGAATCTGAAGAAAAAGGAATGCCAGAGACAACACCTGATGAAGTGAACAAAACCCTCATTCCCTCTTCCTCTGCACCACTGGGTGGGAGGTGGTAGAGAAAATTGGGAGTGAGGTTGAAACCAGGAAGAAGGGAAGGATAGGGAGAAAATGTTTTAAGAATTAGTTTTATTTGTGGTTATCCTACTCTGATATTACCTACTCTGGTTGGTAATAAATTAAAATAATTTCCCCGATCTAAGCCTGTTTTGCCATGGGGGTAATTGTTGAGCAACCTCTCCCAGCCCTTGTCTCAATGAAGGAGCCTTCCCTTATATATTCTTTTCCATGTCCAGCTGAGGAGGAGAGTGATAGAGCACATTTAGAGAGAGTCTGAAGTCCAGTCAGGATCACTCTACCTCTGTTGTTGTGGTTATTCTCTTGTATATAAATTCTCACATCTTAAAACAGAAAGGGAAGTCATCAGAGCTGGTGAAAGGTCTGGAAGCCAGGTCCGAGGAGCAACTGAAGGCTTTGGGCTTGTCTAGTTTGGACAAGAGGAGGCTGTGAGGTGAGACTTCATCGCTCTCTACAGCTTCTTGTGGAGGGGAAGGGAACACGAGGAGCTGAATTCTACTCACTGATATCCAGGGACAGGATGTGTGGAAGTGATTCAAAGCTGTGCCAGGGGAAATTCAGATACGACATTAGGAAGAATTTCTTTACCAAGAGAGTGGTCAAGCACTGGAACAAGCTTACTAGAGAGGTGGTCAATGCCCCTGTGTTCAAGAGGCCCTGTCAGAGCTGAAAAGGCATCTGGACAATGCCCTTAAAAATAGCCCTGAGTTGGTCAGGCAGTTGGACTAGATGATCGCAGGAGGACCCTTCCAAATGAAATATTCTGTTCTGTTCTATTCCTAAGACTACACCAGAGAATTGTACAATTGCATTCTCCATAGGTTGCTTAAAGAGTAAAAAATACCAATATGCCTTTGCATATTTTAAGTCATTATTTCCCTCTGTTTTTCTTTATAATCTTTAATGTAACTTCAGAGAGATTATGAACAGCTGGACTTCACAACACTATAAATGACTTCTGAAAACTTATTTTAGTCTGTCCTACTCCAATTGTTGACTAAATTGAAGAAGACACCTTGGAGAATGCATTGTTTCTACTTACTGTAAATTGCATAATTTCCTTTAATAGGCACCATTTCCTTACTTAAGCCTTGAAAATATTTCAAGATTTTTCCTGTGAATATGCAGAACTTGAGCATGGAAACCAATGCAGCTTTCTTTGTAATTCTTGCCCTTTCTCCTTGCTATTTGAAAGGTCAAATGTATTTTAACTCAACTTAAATTACAGGTAATCAAAACCAAGAAAATCAAAATCATTCACATGCTTCCCTCTTTAATATACCTTGTGTTACTGCCTCAGCATGGGAAACAATTATTTTTGCCTAATTGGGTTTGCTCAGCCTTAATGGTTTCTCTATGGAATTTACTCATTTACAAAAGAGCTACAGCAAGACACATAAATAGGTGTGGTTTTAATTTACTCATAAGTACTAAAGAGATGTAGAGAGAGAGGATGTCCAAATGGTATTTCAGAGATATCAAGTAATATATTTTCAGGAAATTTAATGGAAAATTATTAACAGCCAAACATACACGGGTACTCTAACTTTATTTGCACATATGTAGTACATGCAGCATATAAGTATCAGGCTAGTACCAAAACTGTAAAATGCTTTTCTGTAAACAGAATAGTGTTAATAGAGATTATTCATATTATTACCTGTATATTTTTTGCATAAGAAATTCCCTTATTTTGACTTATTTCTTCTGATATATTCCATTGAATTTGACTATCAACAAACAAGTTAACATACTATGAAATAACACATTTCTTGGATAGTTCTTCCTATTGCCTTGAGTACGGAAACCGCCGCCTGTAAATACTTTTAAAAATGCTACCACAGTTTTACAGCATATATTTTAATGGTCTAAATGGTACCTACAATTCCATCATGATTCCTCCATAAATCCCATATCAGCATGTCAAACGCCAAGGGCAATCTGTGTTGTTACTATGTGGTTAACTCAATCTGTCAAGGAGTTATGAGCATGTGTAGTGTTCTGAAGTGAGATGACTGGATGGTGGTAGACCATCCTCAAGCCACATAGACATGTGATTTGACAACTACCAATTGCCTTGAAATTTTTACACAGTCATAGCTATAATGAGAAAAGAGGAAGTGTTTCTCCACTTCCACATATATGTATATGACCAGCAAGAATGTGACCACAGTGTCAGGACAAGATATAAAAATTAACTACACCTTTTTGTACCCAGATTTGCACAGCTGCTCTCTTGCATGAATAGTCCTGTTTGTGTCCCCATTCTGGGACTGCAATGGATTCTGCAGTCATTGGCTTCTGCAGTCATTGGCTTCTTCAAGAAAAAGAATGAAATGGCTGGGTGAAGCAAGGCTTTATAAAAATAAGTTGATCAAAAAGCACTTACAGAATCAATTGAAAAGGCTTATGGAGAAAGCCAGAAGTCAGGAAGAGTTAAAAGATGGGGTTGTGGCAGGAAGGGACGGGAAGTATCTAACTCATCTCTGGAGAAATTAGATGGAAAAATATACAGTAAATCCTACCAAAAAAAGGAAAACCTTGAGTAGCTGGAGACAAACCCTTCAAGACAGAGTTCACAGAGTATGGACAGGCTAGGAAATCATGCTGGTAAGAGTAGAAGAGCACAAGAATACATGTGTGCTGAGAGGAACCCAGCCTGCTCTGGAGCAATTAAACATCTGACATTGTTAATATTTAGACAAGCCCATAAGTTTGATAGGGAGACTGTTACGGCCTAGACCACAGAGTCTTGTAATGGATGTAATGGTATAGTATTTTTATATACCTATATGACATTTTTCCCCCTTTTAATCCCTTGATTTTCCCATCCCTGATAAACAAAAGAGAATCCTAGTCTTCTTCGAAGTGCTGCTAATAAAATATCCTGAAATGCAGTTAATGTTAATATTAATATTGCTGCTGTATGGGGACAGGTTCTGTTCTAGAATCTGTTAGAGTATCTCATATGTATCATCTTTGCTGTCTGTGAAATTGTAGCAGCATAGGTCCTAGAGAGTTTGTTGATAGTAACTGTTAATTGGTTAGGTGTAATTTTTAATAAGGGAAATCTCTGCAGAAGTGAAAGGAGAAACTACAGTTTAATTATATGACTGGATCTGTGTAATGGCGTGCCAATAACACTCGCTCCAGCCGCGTACTCTTGTCACTGTCCCTACACTGGCTTGCATGCTTGCCTAACCACTTGGTGAGGCAATTAAATTTGCTAACCCAGCAGAAAACTAATCTGGGGTGGGAAGGCAGGGGGAGGAAACAGGGGGAACATTACTATCCTTTTCAGTGGTAACAAGCTGTTAGATTGGCTCAAATGCGTCATATAACCACACCATGATTTTTATGCTTGGCAAAGTATTGAGGTTCTTGTTCATCAGAGCAATTAAAAGTATGTCTCAATTGAGGTGTAGGAGCAATCTCACTCATATTCACTAGAGCATTTACCTTTGCACCTAGGTTTTTTATTCCTTTCTATTTAGCTCTGTGTTTTGGTATCTGGCTGGCATTGTTCACGTACTTGAAATTAACCAGCACTTAATTGGAATTAACAGAGTTTGAAACTTCATTCTGTGGTTTTGTGTTGAGAGATATTAGAAATCTTTTCTTACTTGCAGTCAGTTTAGCTATATACTATCTTCTAATTCCTCAGAAGTCCATTGTAAAAACCTATCCTTGTCATTTACATCTATAGCATGCTGGTTTTGTGGTGTTTGAGAAGTAAGGGGTTTCTGAGAAGGGTATGAGGCATATGGACTTTTGATTGGTATGCATTAGGCAATTTTACATGCAAACTTATTTTGATGTCCCTGTAGTTAGAGGGGCTTTATTCTTTCTCTGTGTGTTAAAAAGCCATAACAATGAAAATTAAACGAATATAAAACTTTGCCGAGGAATCACTTAATTTTGTAAGTGAAACAGCTTTTAGCATAAAAAGCCTGGATTTTCAAAATGATTGAGTAAGATTCTCCCTGTTTATTTTGCAGATGGGTTTTCGGAGGTAGAAAAATGTAATTATAGGAAAAGCAGTAAAATGTGAGCTGGTTGAGGCATAAAGTGCAGCACTTAGAATAAGACAATCACCTAAATTCCCTGATTGACAGATGGATGTCACATTAGATGAAAATGATAACAGATTTAGTGGACTGAAGACTAACTTCCTCTTGACAGTGCCCTGACCCTTAACCTACAACCTGACTCCTGTTAGCTTCACTAACACAGGGTAATTGTCACAGGTGCAGGATAAAAGAAACCCCTACAGCAGCTACCAGTGGTCAGAGGCTTATTTCTTTTGATGACCAGAAATGCACTGTTGAGATATAGTCAAGAAGTCCTGACCTCTGGTGACCTTTCAGGGCATTAAAATTTACCCCTGGGAAAAGGAAACTATATAGAAGGAAAATGCTCTGTTCTGACTAATGCAAAGCAATATTTTAACAGTGTAATAATTAAGTTGACAAACAAAGCTGAATGATGTAAAGTAATTTATATTCATCAACACAAAAGCGTGTTTCTCACACAATTGTAACAGGGTTTCAACAAAGACCAGTATTATACACTCAATAGAGTTCATGGGTTTTATAATTATGAGTAAATTCTTTACCATGTCATACTTGGGATATGTGTACTACTCCAAAATAATTCTGTTGTATTTATATGCTAATAACAGCCTTTCAATAGAAGCCAGTTCTTTGAATTGTATTTAAATTTTAGGAAGGTAGAGGATTGTAATAGTATTTATAAATGACATGCTGACAACTGTTAGACTTCACAAAAGTTTATAGCTCCTTCTGTTAGAAAATAGAGTACATTTTATTCTTATTTTCTTCAGCAGAAATGAAAAATGAATGAATGGGGAGTTCAGAAAACACAGAGCAACACAATAAGCTATGCAAATACATTTTATAACATAAGAAAAAATATTCTAGAAGAAAACAAAATGACTGTGTCTCCCATTTGACTGAAGTCAATGCAGTAACCTGTCCATGTTGGGGCTTTTATGCATAGAAAAATTACTGTTACATAGGGGGAAAAGGAAAAGAATAATGACTTCCCATCCGGGTAAAGTGAAAGTCTATGCATTAAGGAAGCCTGCCTGTGTTTTCAAAATATTTCATCTTAGAAAATGAAACAAAACAAAACAACCCCAATCAACTTCTTAAACACCTGACAACAATGAATTGCTGTATTCAATTATTGTGTTTATTGGTGCTTAATACCAGGACCATCCAAATATTTATTCACTAAATATGAGGGAACAAAAACAATGTTCTAAGTACAATAGGGATCAAGTTTCTGCTCAGAACAGTAGAGCTTTAAAAGACCCCTATGCAAACAGCACAAATTGCTCTAAAATTCGTTGAAGGTTCTTATTAAGGTCATAGGTCTTGCCCTGTGGTTATTATTCATCCACAAAATGCTCTGATAAGTAATATGACACTAAATTAGTATACACAGGCTTTGGAATAATTGCATAAAGAAAATAAAAAGATTAAGTTACTCCAAAAGGACTATTATGCAGGTAGACAACTTCAGTCCACTGTGAAAGATGCAGTAGAATCTGGTTCTTTTTCTGACACACTGTATAAATGATGAAAAAATAAGGATTATTCCGATGCAACTTACTGTCATGAACACTTACAATAATAATGCCTTCCTTCAGATTACCATCTTTTCAAATGGGATGAGATCATCAGGTAACAGTGTAAGATATGAAGGCTTAACACTCTGTGTTTTTAGCACATTAAAAAAAAGAAATTGCTGGGATAATTAACAACTACCTATTTGTCTGTTGGCTGCATTCATTATGCTTGCACAAATTGGAGGTCTCCAAAATCTGTGCAGTAAAATTTACTCTTTGTTCAGGAAGTTCCCCTTGGATTTGGGTAAAATTCTGATTTGCTGTGTCTATTGTAATTGTGA